>NW_024350926.1:3293849-3298772 GCF_902729225.1 Pteropus medius | reverse complement strand
AAAAAAAAAAAAAAGTTTTCTTCATCATGTCTTCTTCACATATAGATGCATATGTGATCTACGCTAAGTAGGAAGATGAAGTGTTTTGCTCCTTGACTTGAGAGGACCCCTAATGGACCACCCCACCTCAGCTTTCATGCTCCTAAAATACCCCCACCTACCTAGTTTTTGGTGATTTTTGTCATACCATCTCCCTGAACTTAACCTATCCTGTATTCAATTCCTCCTGGCCACAGTTAATAGTGCTAAATGATGAATTGGCCCAGTCTGACAAATGAGTGGCTTGACTGGTAATTAATTGGTTTATATACCTCCAACTAACATTTGTACTTTAAGAAGAATCTTAATGCCTTTCCCTCTAGCAGAGGCTATCAATCTGTGGTGACGCTGCCCCCCAGGGCACATCTAGTAAGGTCTAGAGACATTTTTGATTGTCACGACTGGGGGGAGGTGCTACGGGCAGGAGAGATGCTAAACATCTTACAACACATTCCTCTACAACAAAGAATGTGTCTGGTCCAAAATGTCATCAACGGTGAGATCAAGAAACCTAATGTCATAACACGGAAGCTTAAAGATCTAGTGGCGAAAGGCATTGTGGAAGGAGGCAAAGGGAGTCCCTCGACATTTCGCAAGTCATAACACAGCTCTGAGTAGAACTGGCAATGACCTAAGAAAAGCCTCTTATGTCATAGACAATCGGGAGCTTATAGGAGGAAACACAATCCATTTAATTTTAAAAGTTAATAGATTAGGAAGTTGTCATTTTTTTTTCCTATTGATTCTAGTTTAGTCTCCTGAACATATACAGAATATATGTTGCACACAACAATCTTTCGTGTATTTGAAAACATATGCAACATTCCCCTTGTCTTCCTTCTTAAGTTCAACATTGCTAAATATTTCAAATGTTTCTCATTATCCTAGCCATTGTGGTAATGACGATTGCACTTAGAATATTTTTAATTAAATGTTTAACTGCATATTGATTCCTCTGAAGTTTCATATTGTTCATTTTAAGTTTCAGGTTCTGTTTTCCAAGTTCTGATTGTATCATCTACACATTTTAAAAGTATAACTTGCCTTTCATCATCTAAGTCATTGGTAAAAATATTAACCAGGACATGTTCTGGCACCAGCAACTCATCGAGGGTTGTCCTTCAGGCTCACACCCATCACCAGTCCATCCTCAGGGTGATTTAATAAGCTCCAGATGACTACATTACACATTACTCCATCTTATCTATAACCATCCTATGCATACTAAAGACTTGTTCAATTGCCTGGGAAAACATCTCATACAAGCTATGTCTCCTACGTTGATCTTATCTATGAGGCTAATTTTCCTATCGGAAAGGAAGATTAAACTAGTGTGGAATGATTGGGTCTCAATAAACTCATGCTGCCTTAGATGGAGCATATCTCCCATTCTAAACACACACTGTTTTTTATTATTCAACATTTAATCACAAATTCGATAATTTTACTACAGATCAATTAATCTTGTCTTCTGTTGATTCAAGAATATACCTACTTTACTATCATGAAAATAAAAAATTTTCTTCCTGCCTCCAGTGCCTAGGTACTTCCGTGTTCCAGCTCAGTAAATATGGCCTGGTGATTAAGAGTGTGAATACTCGTATCAAAACCCCTGGCTTTGAATCCCAGTTACTCCATTTGATTGATGTAAGTAAGACCTTAGGCAAGTTAACCTCTCTGTGCCTCAAGATTCTCATCACTGGAAAATTACAACATAGGGTTGTCGTGAGAATCAAACAAGATAATATCCTAGAGCTTAGATTAGTGACTGGCACATAGTAATTGTAATTAATTTTATTAATTAAAGAGGGTAGACTGTGGTTTATGGCCTCAATCCAAGTTTAAATTCACAAGGATATAACTGCTCTGGACCAAAAGACTTTTAACTTATTAAAAGTATATTGCATTCTTTTTTTTCCCCATTTCTTTGTCTTCAGCTTCCTTTTAATCAAAAACATACTATTTTGTGATGTTTAAAGTTAATCCTCTTTGATAGAAAGTATATCAGCAAAATAAAGGTTGAATTATTCCACTTTTTCCATGTCATCTGTTAAGATCTCACCATCTGCTCCCACCATGAGCTTCATTTCATCATGATATTATTAGAACCTACATTTCCAATCTCCCAAAATATATGCAGAGAGAGAGAACAATGCCTTCAACTAAGTGGAAATAGGAGTTATGTCTACACATAAGGACTGAATCAATTCCCTTGTCAAAGTATTTTTATGTATTGAAACAACCAAGTTTAGCCCACTAATCTGCTAGTAATCAACAAAGGCAGAGGGTAAATTGTGACTATACAGTAAAGTCATACTGGCTTCTGCTAAGTGTCTTTTTTCTCCCTAAGCACTCAGTGTTTTTCATGATAAAATATTTAACCATAAACCTTTGAATTTTAATATTAACCAATTAATTTTGCCTTCTTTCATTTAACAAGTAAAGCAATATATCAATAACAAAGGCAATCGGAAGCGGAAGCCAGCTCCACATCTCACACAGGCTGTACTTCACCCCAAATATGATATGGGGACCCCTCAGAAAATCCAGAATTGATGCAAATGGCATATATTTGTATTTTGAAACAAAACTGGTCAAGGTCACTGAATACATGTTCTTTTGATCCATTGGTTCTGCTGTTGATCTCTTTTCCTCTGTAATTAAGGAGCCTATTAAAACTTCAAAGAAGAAGGTTGAGAATTCTACATGGATAATGACTTGAGATGCAAACAAAATTTTGAAATAGTTTCTGAAACAGAAATTGAAGAAGCCAAATTTCCATCTCAAAAGCATTTAGCTTTAGTTCAAGTTACAGAAAAAGGTAACATTTCCTTTGCTATTACATCTGCTGAGAAGGGGCAATGTGGTCATGTCTCCTTATAAATAGGACATACATCCGCATGGCAGACAACTTGAAACACACCCATAGCTATCCCCAAGTCTTGGACGCTCCTTTTAATGGAATAGAAACATTTCTCTCACCCCACTAAAAAGCTACACAGTTTCATTTAGACTGTCCAATAATACAAACCTGAATTCTCTCAATCAATAAATATTCTTTCAGCACCTAGTACTGCCAGAATATTCTCCTGGGCACACTACTGCAAAATATTCATGAAGCTACCAGTGACCACAGAGAGGATCTGAGCAATTCTCACCAAAAACTAAAGAATCGGGATAAGCTGCAGCTGGTGGGGGAGTAGGGGCAGAGTGGAAGAGATTTTTTCCTGTATTTCTTTTCAGAAAAGTGCATTGTTGCACACTCTACAGCTCAAAGCACACATCTGAATGTGGTAACTTAGAGGCATACTCATCATTCTCATATCACAAGCATAGATGTATTTACTGGATCTGGAAACAAAGGAACATTGCAGACCTGAATATATTTCCTCAGTAGGCAGCTTGAAGGGAATGTACGTGTTTAGTAACATAAAGACTATAAACTGCAGTGGTATCACTGGAAGAAAAATGTCTCGATGGGGAAAGGCGGGACCCAATAAGCAAGACACAGACCCTTCGAGCAGCTCTTGAATGATCGCAGCCAGCACTGCATGGTTCTGAAGCAGGGGATGGTGGGATGGAGGACACATTTTCATGGGTGACACTCTGGCCCAAGTTTAGATGAAAGATTTTATCCTTAATGTGCACCATATGGTACAGCTGAAATAACTTCAGGACTTTCAGTAACATTTTACTAAAGACCAGGAAGAAAAAGAATATGAACACTGTCATGGCACTTACCTCAGATAATTTTCCTTTCAAGTGTGTACTGGACCTAGGATGACAGCCATATTTGCCTGTCATTTGCATGTCCTGATTTTGGCCTGATGCTGTTCTTAACCTCTGTTGCACTGAATCGCCTCACGGGTATACAGACCCCGTGTCAAGTCCGAAGGCAAAGATAACACTTCTGATCCCTGGAGTCATCCTCTCACTTTCTAATTCTTGTCTAAGGAGACCCCTTTGTCTCAGGAAGATGGAGCTGGAAATAGGTCCAAGTGGCAAGGATGTAAAGTAGACCTATCAGAAGACAGGATATGAAGTGCAAATATAGCATTCTGAACTGTCAGCCGAGAGAAAGCATTTGAATCCACAGAGAAGGATGATCTGTAGGACTGAACCCCGAGAATATTCCACATTGAAAGAGCAGGTGGAGGTGGAAAAATTCAGAAAGGAGATTGAGAAGAGATGGTTTAAAAAGCAGGAGGAAAACTAGGAGCAGGTGGTGTCACGGGAGCTTAGAGAAGACAGCGTCTCACTGTGTGGAACGGCCAGGAGGCCTGGGTAGGTGACAGACAGATGCCTCCGACCTCAGGCAACATAGTCCAATAACACAGCGACGGCAATATTCTCTACCTGTCGTGTTCAACACAACAGCCACACGTTACTATTACGCTCGCGAAATGTAGCTAGTGAGACTGAGGACTATTTGATTTGATTTAATTTATTTAATCTAATCTCACCTAAATAGTCATGTGTGACTAGCGGCTGCTATATTGGACAGTGTAGATAAGTTTAAGAAAACAGAAGGCAAAGTACCCTCTAGTAGTTGAAGTATGAGCTTTGATCATCCAAAAGACAAACATAACAAGCGTTAGTGAGGATGTGGAGAAAACCCTTGTGCACAGCTGGTGGGAATGTAAATTGGTGCAGCCACTATGGAAATCAGTATGAAGATTCTTCAAAAAATTAATAACTACCACACGACCCAGCAATCCCACTTCTGGGTGTTTATTCAAAGGAAATGAAGACGTCTTGACGATAACTGCTCCTCATGTTTATTCAAAATAGCCAAGATACAAAACAACCTAAGTGTTCTTCAAAATAGCCAAGATACAAAACAACCTAAGTGTTATGAATGAATTGATTGAGAATTTTTATACA
>NW_024350926.1:3281018-3293838 GCF_902729225.1 Pteropus medius | reverse complement strand
CATTGGTTCTGCTGTTGATCTCTTTTCCTCTGTAATTAAGGAGCCTATTAAAACTTCAAAGAAGAAGGTTGAGAATTCTACATGGATAATGACTTGAGATGCAAACAAAATTTTGAAATAGTTTCTGAAACAGAAATTGAAGAAGCCAAATTTCCATCTCAAAAGCATTTAGCTTTAGTTCAAGTTACAGAAAAAGGTAACATTTCCCTTGCTATTACATCTGCTGAGAAGGGGCAATGTGGTCATGTCTCCTTATAAATAGGACATACATCCGCATGGCAGACAACTTGAAACACACCCATAGCTATCCCCAAGTCTTGGACGCTCCTTTTAATGGAATAGAAACATTTCTCTCACCCCACTAAAAAGCTACACAGTTTCATTTAGACTGTCCAATAATACAAACCTGAATTCTCTCAATCAATAAATATTCTTTCAGCACCTAGTACTGCCAGAATATTCTCCTGGGCACACTACTGCAAAATATTCATGAAGCTACCAGTGACCAGAGAGGATCTGAGCAATTCTCACCAAAAACTAAAGAATCGGGACAAGCTGCAATTGGCGGGGGAGTAGGGGCAGAGTGGAAGAGATTTTTTCCTGTATTTCTTTTCAGAAAAGTGCATTGTTGCACACTCTACAGCTCAAAGCACACATCTGAATGTGGTAACTTAGAGGCATACTCATCATTCTCATATCACAAGCATAGATGTATTTACTGGATCTGGAAACAAAGGAACATTGCAGACCTGAATATATTTCCTCAGTAGGCAGCTTGAAGGGAATGTACGTGTTTAGTAACATAAAGACTATAAACTGCAGTGGTATCACTGGAAGAAAAATGTCTCGATGGGGAAAGGCGGGACCCAATAAGCAAGACACAGACCCTTCGAGCAGCTCTTGAATGATTGCAGCCAGCACTGCATGGTTCTGAAGCAGGGGATGGTGGGATGGAGGACACATTTTCATGGGTGACACTCTGGCCCAAGTTTAGATGAAAGATTTTATCCTTAATGTGCACCATATGGTACAGCTGAAATAACTTCAGGACTTTCAGTAAAATTTTACTAAAGACCAGGAAGAAAAAGAATATGAACACTGTCATGGTACTTACTTCAGATAATTTTCCTTTCAAGTGTGTACTGGACCTAGGATGACAGCCACATTTGCCTGTCATTTGCGTGTCCTGATTTTGGCCTAATGCTGTTGTTCTTAACCTCTGTTGCACTGAATCGCCTCACGGGTATACAGACCCTGTGTCAAGTCCGAAGGCAAAGGTAACACTTCTGATCCCTGGAGTCATCCTCTCACTTTCTAATTCTTGTCTAAGGAGACCTCTTTGTCTCAGGAAGATGGAGCTGGAAATAGGTCCAAGTGGCAAGGATGTAAAGTAGACCTATCAGAAGACAGCATATGAAGTGCAAATGTAGCATTCTGAACTATCAGCCGAGAGAAAGCATTTGAATCCACAGAGAAGGATGATCTGTAGGACTGAACCCCGAGAATATTCCACATTGAAAGAGCAGGTGGAGGTGGAAAAATTCAGAAAGGAGATTGAGAAGAGATGGTTTAAAAAGCAGGAGGAAAACTAGGAGCAGGTGGTGTCACGGGAGCTTAGAGAAGACAGCGTTTCACTGTGTGGAATAGCCAGGAGGCCTGGGTAGGTGAGAGACAGATGCCTCCGACCTCAGGCAACATAATCCAATAACACAGCGACGGCAATATTCTCTACCTGTCGTGTTCAACACAACAGCCACACGTTACTATTACGCTCGCGAAATGTAGCTAGTGAGACTGAGGACTATTTGATTTGATTTAATTTATTTAATCTAATCTCACCTAAATAGTCATGTGTGACTAGCGGCTGCTATATTGGACAGTGTAGATAAGTTTAAGAAAACAGAAGGCAAAGTACCCTCTAGTAGTTGAAGTATGAGCTTTGATCATCAAAAAGACAAACATAACAAGCGTTAGTGAGGATGTGGAGAAAACCCTTGTGCACAGCTGGTGGGAATGTAAATTGGTGCAGCCACTATGGAAATCAGTATGAAGATTCTTCAAAAAATTAATAACTACCACACGACCCAGCAATCCCACTTCTGGGTGTTTATTCAAAGGAAATGAAGACGTCTTGACGATAACTGCTCCTCATGTTTATTCAAAATAGCCAAGATACAAAACAACCTAAGTGTTCTTCAATGAATGAATTGATTGAGAATTTTTATACACATACACAGACAGACAGACACATACACACGAATACAGAGAGAAATATTATTTAGCCAGGAGAAAAGGAAATCTTGTCACTTGCGACAGATGAAATTTGGCATTCTGCTCAGTGAAATAAGTCATACAGAGAAAGACAAAAACTGTATGATATCACTTATATGTGGAATCTTAAAAAGCCAAACTCATAGAATCAGAGAGTGGAACAGTGGTTACCAGGGGCAGGGAAGGGGGAGGCCGTAGGGAGATGGTCAAAAGGTAGAAAATTTCAGCTATACGATAAAGTTCTGGGAATCTAATGTACAGCACGGTGATTATAGTAAATGATACTGCACTATACGCTTAAAGTTGCTAAGAGAGTGATCTTAAATGTTTTCACCACGAAAAAGAAATGTTAATTATGTGACATGATGGTGTTAGCTAACGCTAGGGTGGTAATTATTCTGCAATATGTGTATCAAATCAACAGTTTGTACATCTTAAACTTATACAATGTTGTGCTGCTTATATCACAGTAAAGCCAAAAAAATTATGATTATGAAAATTTTAAAGTATGAGCTTTAGACTCAGACGTATCCCAGGTTCATATCAAATACTCCATTTATGCTCTGTATATTTTCGGAGAGTTATGTCAACTCTATAAAACTAAGATTATTCACATGCCAAATGGGCATGAAAAAATAGTGTTCACTGTTAAAAGTATTAAATAACTAACGTGTTTTAAGGATTGAGAGTTATAGAAGTGGTACCCATAAATAACTTACAAAGTAGATAAATAGATGGACCTCTAAGCAAAAGTCTATAACGACAACATATAAGAGGTGAAAACAGAGATATAAAAAGTCGTCCAAGAGAGACTTCCCGACCTATATGGATGTATTTAATAAACCTTTTTAAAAATGATCTTTGCAACTGGCAGGGTGATGCTCAACTACAGAAGTATAAAAAGCAGCGTCAATAAACAAACATTGGCAGGGCTCATCCAAACCCCGTCCACAGAAAAAAAGATCTTAGTAATTGGTCTCTATCTAGTCATAAAAGCTAAACCTTCCTTTTGTGGGACTATTGTATTGGGTCATCTTAGCCTGTTGCCAGTACATTCAGCTCTCGTTGTCCAATCAGTGTCCCTATAGAGTCCCTGAGTCTCACACAGAGATATTTTTATAGGGAGAAAATACTGGAAAATACATAGTTTGTCTGTTTTCAGTCCCAGCAATGAAGGCTTCTTACAGAAAAAAATCAATAACGTGTTTTTAAATAATAATAATTTTCTTCTCATAAAGCTTGACTCCAAGACAAGAATCTTTCTGGTCATGCCTACCAATATTGCTTGTCCAGGAGACAGCTACCAACCTCCTTTTGTGAGGTAAATGTAGCATTCTGCTGTCCTCCTCTGGCTGGTATGCATTTTGGTGGTATGTATTTTTTTTGAGGTCGGTCATCCTTGCAGGATGTCAAGAGCTGGTCTCTGGGCTTTCCAAACCAAGGCTCAGATCTCAGCGGCTTTTCCTAAGATGAGGTTCTCTGATGGTTGTCATCTAGCTGCAGCAGGCGCTCTGGTGGGAGGGGTTCCCCGCCAGAGACTCTACCTACATGCTTTCTCAATAAGAAAAATTTTAAGCTATTTCAGAAATTGTGTGAAATTGGAAGACAGGCTGGAATTATGGAAGATCACCTCGCTTAGATGGGCAAATGGGAATACTCCCGGAATTTTGAGTGGGGTCTTTCACAGACAGGTAAGTCACATAGAAGCGAAGGAAATCGTCTCTCTCAGAAGAAAAAGCTGATGGTCTATAAATCAAGCCTGTCGTATTGAAAGCAAAGAGATGGACTGACCCTTCCCCCTACTTTAGATTATAGAGCCTCCTGGGTTCTCCTGGGCCTTACACAGAGTAGGTTGGAAAATCTGGGAGGCAGATATGTTATTTCCAACGAATAGGGCACGTGGAACTTTAAAGATTAGACAGAGTAATAAGGCAGATGTAACTGCAAAAACTAACTTGAGTGGGACACAATATCACCTTTTAAGACTCTTTATCTTATTTGTACTGAATGTAAAGGAACCGATTTAGTGCCTAGTACCTAAAAACTGACAGACAGAGAGAATGAGAACCAACAACCACAAAAGAGGCTGAATGAAGCCACAGCAAGACAGAAAACTGCAGGTTACTGCAGAAAACTCTGTCAGGACCTTGGGACGTCAAGTTTCTACTCTTTATATGAACCATTTTCACATGTCACTGCAATCTTTTTTTCCAACGAGCCTAGAAAGTGGCACAGAATTGTGTGATCACCATTATTTCTGTTGTACAGATAAGAAAATACAGGCAAAAATATGGAGAAAAGGGTATGGAACTGCGGAGACCATAACCTGTAAAAATCTTAGGAGAGCTATTTGGTAATATAAGCATTAGGCCTTATACTAAGCACATCCTTTTACACAGTAAACAAGAATTTACCCTAGGAAGTAATCAGATCTATGTATGTATCCATCAAAGCAACAGTTATAATTGCAAAGATGATAAAAGAAATGTCCAACAAGATAGGAAACTGGTTAAATATGTTATGATGTATCTATGTGAAATGCCATTAAATTCGTCAGTGGAATTCTTTACATGAGATATGTTTCTAATTGAAATTTTCCAGTTGCCAAACAATTTGTATAGTATACTTCGAATTTGCTAAATAATAAATATATGTACAAAAATACAGGAAAATATGTATTAAAATTTTAACAAACGTTATTTCTGATGATGGGGTTTAGAGGACTTTTATATTTACTTAGATGTTTTTACTTTTTATTTTTAATCAATGGTTATTTAGATAATTTTAAAAGGAAATAAATGAAACTCACACATGTATAGTGTTCAAGACACATGATCTGTAACCTATTTAATGTACCTATTTTAAATGTTTTGGTGTCTTACACATAGAATATAAATGGTGGGGGTGTTCTAATGATGACAGAATATTCAAAAGACAATACTTGCAAATCTGAAAATACAATACTGACTGTACATGGAATGCAGGGATTTAGTGGACTAATTAGAGCCTGGTTAGTTAACATAGAAAAGCTCTTTAGAAGATTTAAAGTTAAAGCAGGGTTTTTGAATACAGATTCATAAAATTTATTGTTTTCCCTTCTTGCTAGAGAATTATGGCCTAATCTCCTCCTTCAGACGATGTGACAATTAAACTAGCCAATATCATTAAGCTTCTTGTTACACTTCTTAAAATATTCAGGAAAAAAAAAACATTAAAGTATTCTTTCATTAACCTATTCTTGTGCTAAATAACTAAAATCCTTCACATTTTACTCACAATAATTTCTTCTAGAATTATTCATTGTAATTCCATCGCCTCGAAGTCTTCTTTTCTCTAGGACGACTTAACAAACTAGCTTTCATCTTTTGCCTGCATCTTATCATCTAACTTATTAAGATGGGCTCTCAATTAGAATTTAGCCTCAAGGCACAGTTCAACACATGAAAAGGAGTTAATGTTTTCCCCAAAGAATTTTCTGAAGCCACTGCACGTTGTAAATCTTGACTGCTTTGCACTGAATATTATATTTATACATACACACTTACATACATATACTCTTTCAAGCCTGGATTTCAACCCTGAGTTTCTTTCCAAATTGTCTGCACACGTGACATATTTGCTGAGCTCATCCATGTCTTATGTATATCTATTGATCAAGCAGTATGATCGAATTCATTTAGTGCGGCACAGAGTGGTTTTTATGACAATGAAATATCAATGCATTCAATAAGCCCCAGTGAGAACTGAGACATCCGGGGCCTGCGTTCATCCAATCTAAAAAACCTGTCAACAGTTTTGCGGGCTTGATAGCCGCAGAGCCAAATAATGATAGAAACACACTATGTTGAAAGCAGGAAACTGTCCTAATCGAAATGTCACTTCTGAAAATATCTTTTTAGGAATGATAATACTGTAAACAGAAATTTCCACAGTGACAATTAAACATAACTAAATGCTAGATTGCTTTTCAAGCTTTTCAGTCTCTACAACTTAATTTTTCTGGGCCTAACTCTATTTCTCTTTCGAGTACATCTTATTCTCGTCAGGGCAAAATGCAGCTACCTTTCTTTTTTTTAATCTCATCAAGTGATTTTAGAGGCATTTGGGGCCATATAATAAATCTCGATGACTCTGAAGATGTTTTCTCTAGCCATAAGCAGAGCCTCGGCTTAACGCACAGCAAGACAAAGGGTGGTGCCGGTGAGGGACAGGAGAGTGTCCTGGCACATCTGCATCCAGGACAGCGACGTGAGTTTTCTTATTTTCCAGAAAGTAGCCCACACTGGTCAGGTTTTATTTTATTTGGACATTTCACATGTGGGTCTTTGTTTGGACAGGAAGCAGTGACTCGTGGAAGGAATCAGATGATGTTGCAAAGACGAACCAAGGGAGGATCGAAGCCATGGAAGAAATGGAGGGAAAGAGAACGGACGAAGCTGCGGCAGCAGCAGGAGGGGGACCTCAGTCAGGGTGAGAGCGAGCGCAGCAACAGCCACCTGCCGTGAACTGTGCCTAAGTCGATGCCGCCGCTGGAGCAGGGCAGGTAAGGCAGAGGGAGATTGACCTCATGCTTAGCCAACCCGCCTGTCTGTAGGAATGTGAAAACTATATTAGACATTCTTCTTTTGTGGGGAAGGACACAGATCCCTCCTGAAGTTTCGTCCAGAAGACAGTCTGACTCTTGCCCCCAGGAACGGACCCAGCCTGGGACTGACAACTAAAGTCACACTAGAATTCCCGACAGACGCAAAGCCTTTGCTTCTCAGATATCCGAATGGCCAAAGCGGGCCATCATCGCGTTATTCTTCAAACAATGATTACTTATAGGCTATTGATTCCAAATTAGTGTAATATTCACTTTTCGTTAATAACACATCTAAACGTTTTATTAATACTATAAGTGTATATAAGTGTGATTATTTTGTTCGTACAGCAAGTCTTTCTTTGAAAACTGTAAGAAACTACTTTTAAAAGGTATTTAATAATTCACATCAATGTTTGATGCCTCATTTTCTCTCCATTTCAAAGATAATCCTTCACTTTTTGAAATTTAAAATATTAGGTGTCTATTTTTAGCTGGATGGTCTTAATGTCAGCCTTTATATATTAATCTAGATTTCAAACTTTGAAAATAAATATTCCCAACACGGGCATCCCAACTTTTCTACTATTTATCCCCCAATTTACTGCCATATATGTACATTGTTTAAAACGTTCGGGGTTACAAGTGACAGTAAACCCAGTTCTAACTAACTTAAATAAGGTTACTGACTGGTTTACTCAGCTAGAAAGTCCTCAGCTGGGCAAACTTCACGTTGGTTGACTGAAGGGCCCACTGACATCACGATGACCCGGCGAGAACCAGTCACTCCTTCTTCTCTGCTCTGCATACTGCAGGCTTCGTCCTAAAGCACGGTCCCTACATCATCACAGGAGAATCTTAAACCTAAGCCTGCCCAACAAACCAGGGCATGGGAAGTTAGGCAGGCAAGGAATTTATGCTGGAGGCTATTACCATTCAAGCATAAGCATGGAAAACAAGGTATGCTCACTATTTTGTCCACCTTTGGTTTGGTCTTGTTTTTATCTGTTATTATGTTAAAACATAGTTGCACACACAGGTGTGAACGGAGGGAAGGAAAACGATTGAGAGGAAAGGAGACAGATACACAGGATGTGAAAAGAAAGACAGGGAAACCAACAGGAGGTGGGGCGGTGACGCTGCAGGCTCCAGGTGGCTGGGCCCCGCCCACCATCCAGCCACACCCTTCATCCCCCTCATCCTCTACTCCCCAGGCACGTGGCCTCATCCCAGCTTCCATTAGGCCAAGCGTCGTGCACATCGGGCATTCTCCCACGCTGTTACGTTATTCTTCTGCCCAAACCCCATTCGCTTTCTTTCTTTCAACCTAAACCTAGGTCTTTCTGCCAATTATGAAATTATTTCTTTAAAAGTCTATACTCTGCTCCATAATACAGGAGCTGGGACTCTGAAAACTTCACTTCCTTCAGCAGCTGGTTTCCTACTAAAGTTATACCAATAGAGGGGTCTGAGGGAAAACTAGACAACGGGTAGAGAAAAGGGACTTACTCCATTCTGACTGCTTGCTATTTCTGTCAATACAGCCCCACAGCCCACCGGTTCCTGTCTCCAGCTGCTGTTGGCATTTGGGGGACCAGTCTCGTTAGGACTCCTCAGAGCTTCCAGCACTGTCTAGCCATCTTTCTGAGAAAAGGGCCCCCTCCGCTGAGATTCTAAGTTCTGACAACCCCAGTTTCTTCCCTTTATGCCTAAATTTCTAGGGGAGCTACTTCCTGAAGTTATTAAATTTGTGTTACCCCTAGTTTTTCCCTATGTGCTTTTTTCTGTCAACCAATTCCTATTCTACCAAATCTGCCAATAAGTTATCTGTTAAAATACCAAATGTGGTTTCTATTTTCCAACTGGCTTGACTGATAAGGCACTTAGGATCAAGACCCTTGGATGGAACTTTGTGATTAGTTTGGTCATGTGGTTGGCCTTGAATCCCAATGTTAAACTCCTTACCAGTGAGAATTATGATGCCAACAATATGTGACATGCAGACACATCATAATTTAAAATACTATCCCCTCTGATTGTGATGAATTACTTACAGAAGCCAGTGCCTTGGGGAACCAAGCGGCCAATGTACTTGACCATTATTGTAGTAATGGTGAGCATAAGGACTATAAGTAAAGGTGATACAAGAAGGTTTCTGCCCAAACTGAGAGCTTACAGGTGTCATGGCAAGCTCAGAGCCTTAAACTCAGCTCAAGTCGCAGTCAGAGAACCATAAAGCTTCACTAGCAGCCACAAAAGTCTATTTCTTACAGTTCTAGATATAATTTCATGGAAAATCCAACCTAAACTTTAATCAGTGAATTTGTGAATTCAAATTACATTGCAAGTCCATAACTTGAGAAACATCCAAGCTATAGAATTACAATGCAATTGAGTTCACAGACTCCGCAGATATAAAAGTTATAGATGGCATTGATTGAGAAAGAATAGGAACGTAAGGTTAGAATGGGAACATGTGAATGAATACAGAAGAAATCAAAAACCATGGACCTCCAAACTTCTCTGAGCTTCTCTTACCAACAGCAGCAGCTTGACCTTCTGTGTCTGAGGAGACAGTCTTACTTTGTTGGGGTCCTGAGTGACCTCACCTGGGCAGTTACCTTGTAGCAGGATACCTTTTCTCCTTAAGATTCACCCCAACCCTCCTTTCTGTCCTTTAGACCAGCGGTCCCCAACTTTTGTGTCACCAGGGACTGATGCTCCTAACGCCTGATGATCTGAGGTGGAGCTGAGGCGGTGATGCTGGCGCTGGGGAGCGGCTGCGAATACAGACGAAGCTTCACTCGCTCGCCTACCCACCACTCACCTCCCGCTGTGTGGCCCGGTTCCTAACAGGCCATGGACTGGTATCGGTCCGCAACCTAAGGATTGGGGGCCGCTGCTTTACACTAATAGCTAGAGCTGAATATCAGCTTGATCCTAAAAGTATGGCCTATACATCATAAGATTTCCCTAATTTATTTTGGCAGAATGTGTAGAAATGAATTCTAAGGATGTTAGACTAAACCAAATGGAATATAGCACTAGATTGGGTTGGATTAATTAATATGCAAGAAGCTAGAGATCCCTCATGTAAAGTGTTAGCTCTCGTGTTCTAACAATTTACTGGATTGGTTGACTGACGCTTGGCCTCGAAAGTCCTGCATTCAGTGAGGTTGAGATGTCACAGTAGATTCGGATACAAAGGAAAGAATCCAAAAAGCTTAGAAAGATAAGAATAGTGGAGTGAATTTACCCTGTGCAAACTGCACATTCACTGTCCCCGACTCTGGACAGGCCCAGAGGACATTCTCTTTCCTAAAGCATTAAAAACTACATTAGTGAGGAGTCCAAAGGAGTGTCCTTAAAAAGCTCTGTGCTGGCTGTCTTCTAGAGGCCAGGGATTAAAGTGAGAGCAGCTGCCAACGAGACAGCCTCCATTTCAACTAGGACGATGGCTTCCAGACTAGCAAAGGACAGGTGGCAGTGCTTAACTGCCATAGACGAGATGGACATATTTGCCATAATGGGCAACAGGAACAAAATGATGAGCAAAATGTTCTGACCAGCAGTAACATTTCCTGATAATCAATCACATTGTCCCTAGAAGTAAAATCGATGGGCAGTCTACAGAATCCTAACTTAATCTATATAACAGGGAAAAAAAAACCAAAAACCTAAATCTGGTAAGCTGAAACCTAACTTATCACAATGGAGAGTATGGCCTCATGAAAATTTAAGGGTGCGCCAAGTTGGTGAAGTCTCTGAGGGCCCACGAATCCTGCAAGTCATCCTCTCCGAAGCTGCTGCGCCCACACCGCCTAACGCTACAAAGGCGCACAACCTCTTTGGATTTCGAAGTCGTCCTATACCACAAGACACTGACAGTCCATCTGGCTGCCCTTTCTGACTGAAGTCCAGGGCAAGACAGGTTCAGGTGAAGTACGTGCTGCTTCAATGATGCTCGAAGTGCCTGTGCCAAGCGAGACACCCCTCTGAGTGGCTGGCAAGCCCGCATCGGAGAATCACAGCCCAGATCCGTAGGGGTTTTCAGTAAAGTCCTGTCTGCTTCTCCAGGTAGCCAGTCTCCTTCTGACATGCACCTCTTGGTTTCTTACCCGTTAAGAAAACCTGACTATGGGACATGAGGTGGCCATGAGACCTGAGATGCTCATCATGAAACAGGTATCCTCTGACTCACCAAACCATAAGACTGGATACATACATCAGCATTCCAGAACGCAGAAGTGAGTCACATGTGCAGGTAGCTCAGGCTCCTTCAATATATCCTCCTGCTACATTGTCCCTTTCCCTCGATCCACACTTGCAGTTCATTATGACCCATGACTTGGCAGAAGGGAAAAGAACAACAAAACGAGACTTGTTTAGACCTAATCCTGCATGATATACTGACATAAAATCCAAGTAGACAGTTTCAGCATTATAGGGCCACTCATAAGTTTGCTAGAAAAACAGGTAGAAAGGCTCCCAAGCTTTAGAATATCTGCTTGTCCACTTACGTGATCTACTGCCAGATGGGGATCCACTGATTTATGGACAGTGCATAATGATGTGGCTCAGAGATTTGAAAAGAACGGAATTGGAAGATTGCTTTCAAGGACGTCTAGGAAGAGGTATATAAAAGAACACTTAAAATATGTGTCAAGAATCAAGGTATGTGTTTCCTGTCTGTTTTGTGGGTCTGAAACAAAAACAAAAACAAACAAAAAACAAAACAAAAAAAACAAAAAAACAAACAACAACAGAAAGGTGGGGGGAAATAAATTGAAAGTATGAATAACAGCGTATAAGCCGGGGAAAGTGGTTGGCTAGGATTAAGTTGACAATGATGAGAACAACAAGAAAGTAACACAAAGGGCATTTTCAAGGACGGAATTGAAAGAATTTGATAATTTATCAGATATATTGGTTTAAGGAAAGGGAGAAGAGAATAATATCCGGGTCTTGAGGATTATTAAACCATCGCTGAAACAAAGAGGTAAGGAGAGTGGAACATCTTGTGTTGTTTGGCCTCCTTTCTGTCATTTTGAGTTTGAGGTACCTATAAAATAATCTACATGAAAAGTCTTTCAAACAGTAGCCACTCAAAAATTCTCTGTGGACTAGGCAATGCCATGTGGACAGCTGTCGATACATTAATGGTAAAGCAAATTGCAGCTTGGCCTTAGACATGTCCAAATGGGGCTCAACATGTTTCCTTTACAATGCTTTCAGTCACCTTTTCAAGACCACCTCAGTTTTCATTTCTCTCCGTGCTTAAGGTAGTGGATTCCTAAATGTTCCTAGGAAGAGCTGGGGCAGAGGATGAGTTTTGTGAAGCCAGGTAGTATGCAAAGTCCACAGTTCTGTGGGTTTTGTTTTGTTTTTTCAGCTCTTCAGAAGAGGGTTTAAAAAAGAGAGAAGGGGGTGGTTATACAGTGACACTAGGGCTGTATTTGAAATTTTTGACTTATTTCTTTTCCACCTCCCCACCTGGCACCATCTCTACTCCCCCGATGCTCATTTGCACTCTACCCGCTCATCACCATCACTTCTGACTTGGTCTGCTCAGCTAGGGGTTTCCTCTCTGACTCAGCCAAAAATCCCCACTAAGGTTTTAATTGATGAGACAGTCAGTATTAATACGCAAATATAACACCCACGTGGGAGTCAGCAGGGGCCTCTAGAAAACAAAATCATCTAAAACAAATGACTTAACAATACCAAAAGCAATAGATGAGAAACAGGATAGCTTGTGGGAGCAAACTTAGCCCATGAACCTCGTACCTGATATAAAACTGATAAGCCATTCTTATTTTCCATTCTTTTTTGCATGTTTTGCACAGTTGTAATAATATTGTTGTATATATCGTCTCCAATTCATCTTTTCTACATTTTTAATGGCTTCATAATATGCCATCTGAGGAAAAGTTTATTTATCTTTTAAAAAAAAAATGCTCAGTAAGA
>NW_024350926.1:3223844-3280254 GCF_902729225.1 Pteropus medius | reverse complement strand
GGAAAAAAAAAAAAAAGAGGGAGGGAGGGAATGCTATTACACAATTAAAAATATCCACATACTATTTTTGACATTATAAAACTGAACAACAGTTCCGATAAGAGGATGCTGCCTAATGTAATGTGCACGCCCCTCCCCAGCATCCCTCAATAGACAGAACTGTGTTTTCACTCTCTGGTTCTGAGGATGACTCAGGAGAGGCATCTTAAGTCACTCCGCCAGACAACTCAGAGAATGTAAGTCTTCGGTGGCTCAACCTTACACAGAATGGGTACCCAAGTCATTGCTCAACTGGCTTTATCCAAAATACTTGTTTTAATAACTTCAGAACTTAATGAACGTGACCCTCATGAATTCTTCTCTAAATATTATTTCTCAAACCTACCTATTGATAAACCTCGTCACACCGAGCTCTGTCTTGGATCTCCCCCCAATCCGTAGAGTATAGCGATGGGATGTTGCCAACTATACACAGACTTCGATGTCTTAACTGAATGTTAAGTGAGGGTTACAGTTAAAACAATTCCGTGAAGGCTGGGACTTGTTGTGAGCTCCCGCAAAGTAGAGTCTTTGTCGTCTGTATAAATTTAACAGTGTTGTTTTTCAAATCCTTGCTATACCACTAAGAGGAAAGATACTTAGGGAATGTCTCAATAAACAATTTTGGTCAGAATAAAATAATCTTCTGGGCTTTATTATAAACTGTAGCTGGTTTTAATTATCATTTTATATAATGCTGAGATCATTGTTATATTTTGTACACAAAAAATATAACAGGAAAAAGTGAAATAACCCAAACAATACCTGGTCATCTAGAGAGAATTCATGGGGGTAAAAGAGCATTAAATTAAAAATATTATCTCAAAAACACAGAGCTACAATAAAAGCCACATCATAAAGTCTGCTTCATGCATATAGATACGCTACCTCAAGAACATATTCTCAATTCAACATAGCTTGTCACTATGAATTTAGATCAATATGTTCAAACAGGGAAGGAACAGCAGGAGTTATACACTCCTCTATGCGCCAAATTATACTTCAAAAAGAAACTCCTGTTTTTATGTTAAAGGAAGAACTTACAACCTAAAACTATCAGTACGTTTCATGTAGAACACTACCTAACAACCAGATCATTTAGATATTTTTAATGATTCATGTTTAGATGTCTTATTGTTGCTAAGAACTTCCAGGAACAAACACAACTGCAACAAAGGAAAATAACAAACCTGCCCTTTATCAAATCAGTTTACATACTTGATTCGATGGCAAATTTCTTGAAAACTAATCTCTAAATCTGAATTTCAAATGTGCATTTCTTACTTCTAATATTATAATGGTGGAACAGTACTGATGAATATGAAAACAGACCCCAGGCATATAAACAGAAAACCAAGATCGGCTTCTGTGAAATTATGAGAATAGAATAGTTGAAAGGACCTCAAGTGTTTCGGTCTTTTCTAGATACACACGAGTTTTTGAGGACAGGAAATGTTTTATTTGAAATTATATTCCCCAGTAGGTAATACAGCACCCAATAAAATATGTACCACATGAATGTAAATGAATTTCCAAACATCATGCACCAAAGAATTTGATAGCTGTTGAAAAGATAATAAAGTCATAATGAATTTTCAAGAAAGTGAAATCTCCCATGAACTTCTGGGACTATTTCCAGACTCCAAGCGCAAAATATCATTCAAACACAAACCATACTTTTTAGATGTGATAGGTTGGTCTTGATTTTTTTTCAGTCATCAATATATTGACAACTATTTATAGAATACCTACTATGTACCAGATATTTTCCAGGCATGAAGATATAAGCAGTTAAAAAGACCAACAAAATGTCTGCCTTTAAGGAGCTTATATTCTAGTGAAACAAAGAGAAATAAATTTTTTTAAAAAAAAGAAATCCAATGAAATAACAACAAACAACAATAAGAAATATGAGGGAAAACAAAGAAAATCACAGATCGGAGAGCAAGGGGAGGCGAGGTTGTGTGTGCTAGAGTATTTAAAGGTGATCCTGGTTGCCTGAGAAAATAAGAGAGATTCTGGGTTGTTTTGTAATTACATGTGTTTCCATATTTTGCCAAAGTATATTGTCAATTTTGAGGTACAGCAACAAGCAAGGCCTCCAAGTGCTGCTCTCCTTCCCCCTGCATTGCAATGCTTTTTCAGAGACAACAGAGCTATAACCTAAAGAAGCAGATGCACACTCCGACTTCATTCAGGATACTAGAAGGCGAACCTACAAAAGCGTCTCTCCCCATGGTCTGTTATCAATACTAATGGAAAAGAGGAGGAGGAATAGCCTGTAATGTGATGGCAGCCAAAACTTACTGGGTGTCACAAAGCACCAGGTATGGACTGGGTTCTTTAGACTTTTTTTCATCTCATGTACTCCTCATGAAATCTCCCTTAGGTATTATTTTACAGATGAGGACATGAATGTTCACAGAGATTGAGTAACTAGCGGAGAGTCAAGCAGACAGCAAATGATCACTGAGTGAGAGTTCTCTCCAAAGATCACCTGCTTCATCCCATATACCTATGTCACGCACCTTTCTCTGTACTAAATGAAAATGCACTTGAGGGAGTTACGCATTAAGCCTTACACGGTGGTGCGAATTAATTTATCAGGTCCTCTCTAGAAAGCAGATACTAAAGAGAGAAAAATATGGCTAAAAGTGAATTAGGTAGTTAAGTACATAATTAAAAATTATTCACTGTATATAAAGGTTAATTATTGAAACGGGGGATACTATACTCTAGATCTTAAAGGAATAAATATTAAGATGCTATCTGCTAGCCGCTTCTATCATCAATGGATTTTTTTTTCCACAGAAAGAAAAAATATACATATGTCAATGCTTTAAAAAATATACATATGTCAATGCTTTAATGTCTACTGAGCCCCTGCTCTATAGTCTGTGCTCCACAAGACACTAGAGTAGATGTAAAGCATGAGGCAAGACACCTGTTTCCCACTTTCAAGAACCTAAGATCCACTTTCAGATACAAGATATGACATAAGACATGAACGAATACCTATTGTCACTAGATTTCTGACCCACACATCCTTCCCTGAAGAAGATCCCTCTCCTTAGCTGGATAGAGGGTCCTCCAGCACTGGAAGGGCACAGGGGACAGCACAGAAAGCAGCAGCCCGATCCAGACCGGTCGCATCAGTTCACTTTTTTAACCTGCGCGTCTTAGTGCTGTAAAATTCCCTCTCAGTGCTGCTTGTGTTGTGTCTCACTAATTTTGATGTGTCCTATCTTCCTCTTCATTGCCTGGTGTATTATTTTTTGTTTCCCTGAGATTTCTCCTTTGACCGGTAGATTATTTAGAAGGGTGGTGTGTATTTCCCTAGCGTTTTGGAAATTTCCCTGTTTTTCTTTCTGTTGTTGATTTCTACTTTTATTCCACTGTGATGGAGAAAATGCCTTGTATGATTTCAATTGAGGTTTGTCCCATGACTCAGGGAATGGTCCATCTTTGTCCACATTTCATGCCACTTAATAAGAATGCGCGTTCTGCCTTTGTTACTCTGAGTGGTCTACGAATGTGGACTAGATCCTTTAGGTCAATGGCTTGCTGAGGTCTTCCCACAGCGTTTCCGACTTTCTGTCTAGTCATTCTACCAACTATTAAGAGATGGGTGTGAAGTCTCCAACTGCAGTTGTTGTAGATTTGTCTATTTCTCTCAATTCGATCGGTTTCTGCTTCACAGATTTTGCAGTTCGACTGTTCGGTGAGTGCATACACACCTAGGACTGCTATTTTTCTTGGTGGGATGATCCTTCTATTACTATATAACGACAATTTCTGTCACTGGTAATTTTCTATCCTCTCAAGTCTACTTCATACGACATTAGTAACGCCTGCTTTCATGTGATTTTTGCATAATATTTTTGACATTGTTTTACTTGTAGCCACCTGCTTAGATCTTTGTATCTGAAGTGATTTTTCTGGAGGTAGCACAGAGTTGGGTCATGTTTTTTTTAAATCTACTCTATTTCTGTCCTCAATACTGGAGGACACTCTATCCAGCTAGAGAGAGGGATCTTCTGCAGGGAAGAATGTGTGAGTATAGGAAATCTGCTGATTTAGAGCATTTTCATTTAATGTAATAATTGATATCTTAGGGCTAAAGTTTGCCATGTTGTTTCTTGTTTTCTGTTTGTCCTCCCCAGTTTGTTCGTTTGTTCTTTTCTCTGTTCCTGTAGCTTACTTGAACAGTTTTTAGAATTCCCTTCTGATTTATCTATAGCTTTTGAGAGCATCTTTTTGTATATCTTTTTCAGTGGTTCCTCTAGGTATCGCATTACACAGACACAATTTATCACCAGGGGTCATCATTTTACCAGCTCAAGTGAGGTGTAGAAGCCTTACCACCTCTCTGCCCCTTTACTCTTCCTTGCTTGTAATACAATTGCCTTAAACACTCCCTCTACATATATTTAGAGCCACTGACATTATCATTTTTGCTTCAACCATCAAACACAATTTAGAAGACTCAAGAAGGAAAATGCTTTATATTTACTCATATATGACTCTTTCCATGTTTTCTCTTCTTTCCTAATGCTCTAAAGTTCCTTGTTTTATCACTTCTTTTCCATTTAGAGAAATTCCTTTAGCTATCCTTTTAGGGTAGGCTAGCTGATGAAAAATTCTCTTGATGTCTGTTCCATTTCTGAAGCATATTTTCTCAGAGTATAGAATTCCGAGTTCTTCTTTTCAGCATTGGAAAAATATGGCGCCACTTCCTTCTGACTTCCATGGGTTTGATGAGAAATCCACTGTCACTAGAATTGTTTGTCCTCTATAAGTAAGGATCTGTACTTCTCTAGCTACTTCGACTACTTTCTTACTTTCTGGCATAATAAGATTTTCCAGGTTCATCTTGCAGTTTCCCAGTCCCCAGGCTGGAAACAACCATTTCTCCAAGGATACCTGGTCCCACTTAATGGAGAATGGTATCTAGAACACCAAAACTGATCACTCATTGCTACTGCCATGTTGCTATTCCCAGGCCCTCAGAGTAAGAAAATGTGTATGTGAATACACACAAATCTATATGTATTTCTAGTACATCTATATCTATTCCTATTATTGAAAGTCACGAGATCACATCAATACCTCCTATTTCAATCCAACACCACAAGGTTCATTCTTTTTTTTTTTTTTACACTGTGACTGCCATCTCCATTTGTAAGAGAGTTTGCTAGCGTTATTTTCAATATATTTACTTATTTTCTTAATACGCCCCACCCCCCCTCCGCCAACCTCATTTGTAACAAATCTCCTGACCCTGCCAGGCAACTGCCTGATCCTCTACTGGAGTACAGGGGTGCAGATGTGGCTGGAAAGTGTGGGCCAGGGTACCTGAAAAAAGGAAGTCATGCAGCAGCAGGCGTATAAATGATGCCGGCTTATGGGCGACCATTCTGTTTGGGGTGGATCAGACCTCGTCTGAAGAAATGTAGTGAATTTGGTTGACCACATCTTCAGCACACAGAAATTTTAAAATTCTACAGAGATTTTATAAAGACCCCATTATTCTGCTTTTTAGTAGTTTAGGATTTCATATTTGTGAGTGGGACCAGGCCTGAACCAAGATCTATGACTGCCCTGGGCATCCTTCTAACCAATAATTCTCAAACAATTATGCTATTTAATGGGAATGGAGGAAAAGGAAAATTGATTATTGCTCTGTGCTGAAAATAAAAAATTTATTGTGATATTCCACATCATATATCCTCTTGGAAACTAAGTTAAACTGCTTACGATACAGACAAAATCGATCACTCGATCCCAGTAAGGAGCTATATGCCAGCTAATTATTCAGTTTCAGAATTTCTGACTGCCAAGTTCTTTGGCTGTTAAGTGGCTGGCCTTCGGGCTTGAGATAAGTCTTGTGTTCGCACCACGCATGTTGCCTACGTGTGTTGCAAAAATACTCTACGTTGGTGGGAGCCGAACCATGTCTCATCTTGCCAGTTCAGTAAGAAGTAATGTGTGGAAATCTATAGTAAATAGGATTATAGTTCAAATTTATTGCAGTGATGCAAGCATTCCTCATAGACTGAGGCCCAAGTCGTTCACTACTTGCAGGCCCTGAATAAGCCAATGCCGATACCGAAAGTATTACATCATACAAAAATATCAAAGAGTTTGTGGGATGTAAGTCATTATTATCATTTCCACCTCACATCTTCCTATTATTTAATGAAAACATCGTTACCCAAGACAATAATGCAATGATTTCTAGGCACGGTTTTGTAATGCCTCAAAACATCTTAAATCATATTTAATTGTAAATTTATATTCCCAAATCACCTGGAAATGAGATTCATTTTAATTTAGTTTTTGAAACACCAGATTGTGCGCAGTACTTTATAAGCTTCTTAAATGATAAAATGTTAGAAATAAAATAAACTAAGTAATTAAGATGTCCAGATGAAAAAATGAGATACGACTATTGTCAATCCAGTATACATTACCTTTGCTAATGTAAAGCACATTCGTGTGCTCTCCTTAAAGGACTTCACCCCGGTAAGTTTTCTTAACTTACAAGATCTGTAAAAGTGACATAATGTCAGGTCTTACATGTTTTCAAAACTAAAGTAAACCTATGTCACCAACTCCAGTGCCTCAGCACTAAAGAAAGAAAGAGAAAGAATCAGAGTAAAGCACAAATAATAAAACTTGGAAACACCTAACTATTTCAATGTGTGATTGATAAAAGGAGATTTTAGCTTACGTCACTATTTCTTACAATATGGTCCAGGAGTTAAATATGTAATAATCATTTGTGCCGTTTCTTACTAAATTCAGATTCCTTGGCTCCTCCGATATCCTGAAGCGGTTCTTATGAGAACCGTTGACCAAAGTCCCGAGAGCTCTGAGGAGAACGTCAGGTCAACACGATCCATTTCACACTAGCTCCACTGGTTTTCCAGCGTGAGCAGAGACAGGCTGCAAGCTAGTGAGATTTCCCAGTTTTGTGAAGTACGTGTAAATCTGTCAAAACCAAGCCTCGATCAAGATCAAATTCGTTGTATAAGGACCTCCTTCTAGTAAAAGACAATTTAACCATTTTCTCCCTTCAATTATTTAAAAAGTGCACATCGACTCTTAAAAATTAACTACTCATCACTGCAATTCAAGCTAATGGGGATGTATATATATCACCAGAAAATAAATAAATAAATAAAATACAAAGCATATAATTGTGTCATTATTGTTTGTTTTTTAGTGAAGAGGTCTACCAATTTTGAGACAATCTTGCTACCACTTAAAATTCATCAGGGCAGAACTAGCTGGTGAGCACCTAAAAAAATGAGCACTTGATAAATATCAAGATGGATTTATTTCCTAATTATGTAGAAAGTTTACATATATTCCAAACTCTATTATCACTTGGAGAAACTCTTCAAAAATTTAAAATAAGTGAACAGATCAGAACAGCATCTATCAAAAACAATTCACTTATTCTCCCTGGTAAAATGTACTTTAAATTCTAAGAGAGTAGAAACGCCCTAAATGTATTTATTTTATGTTTCTTTTGATGCAATTAATATGCTGTGCCCCAGAGGGTTATTATGCTTCTGCATTTTAAAAATATACATATGGCATTATGTATAGTCTCTAAAAATACCACTAAAGGCAAAGAAAATTCCAGGAGCTCCGGCAAGTCCGCTTTATGTTTGGATATGGACTTCCTTTGCTAACACTTTTGGCAGAAACAAGAATCAAGACATAACACTGCAGGACGTTACGACTCTATACAAACATGAGTTCCAACACAAACAGTGGTCGTGAAACTTAAGAGATCGTGGAAATCTTGCTTATTTCAAACCCGTCCACCTCTCCCTCGTGTTGAGACATTAGTTCGCATTGTCGTTTTTCTCTTCAGCTGTCGCCCTCTCCTCTTCGGTCCTAGAGAAGCTGTTTCATTCTCCGCTCTCTCTTCCCCCTGCCTTGTTACAGCCTCACCCAGAAGCCAGGAACATGTTAACCCCCAAGAATGGCCACAGCTGCTTTTTGGGGGAGGGATGGAGTGGGTATCTCAACCCTCTGACGTCCTCTCACCGCCTGCCGGTGTCCAGCTGGACGGGGAGATGGGACCGTAGGTGTCCCTCCCCGCCGGCCTCGGAATCTGCCCAGTGCCCTGCAACCGGCGGGCCACTGGGCTGGTGCCGGTTTCTGTCTCCTGTTCTCAATTTCTCAGTCCTCCCGATCTTCCTCGCTCCGACAGTATTTTTGTCATCAATTTTTTGATGGCGAGAGAACACAGTGCAGAGTTACGTCTTCTTCCCATCAATACGTGTGTGCTTTTCCCAACCTTTCTCCGCCCGGGTCTGCCCCTCACCCAGGTAGGGTCTGCGACGCACAGGGCTCTCTTTTCATCCAGGGACCAATTCAGCGTCTGAGACACTTTCATTCCGCACGCCCGCACCTGCCGAAGCCCACTCCTTACCAGTTCCGCTTTCTCCCATTTAACCACGTTCCTTCCTACTGCTAGGCACCCCCTCCGCCTTCGTGGGTTCTACTCCTGCCCACATTAAAAAAAGAAAAAGAAATCCAATACGCAAGACAGTGTGAATTCTAGGAAGAAAACCAGGAGTGCGTGTGCGCGTGTGTAAGTGTGTGATAGCGTGTGTGCACCGTCCGTCTCAGTCTGTCAGGGTCCTGTGTGTGTGTCTGCAAGGTGCTGGACAGTCGGACGACTCAAACTTCCCCTGCCAGGCTGAGACTGGCCCTGCCGGGCTCACCTGTCCGCGCCCAGGTAACCCGGGAGGTGCTCGCTCGGCCGCGCTCCAGGACACCTGGCCGGGACAGAGCGATGCCCGCGCACTGGGGCCCCGGGGGCGCCGCTCCCGCAAGTCTATTCTCTATGCCTGGTACCCTCCAGGGCATCCTTTCCTCCACAGCGCCTTACCTACCTCAAACAGGGGACCAATCTTGTTCTTCTCCAGGTAAGCCTGGATCCGGGATTGCTGATACGACGCCATAGAGGGACAGCAGGGGCCGTGCAGAGTGAAGGCAGAACGCGCCGCGGCCGGGGGCCCACCCGCCTCCTCCCCGGACCGGGCCCGGGACAGGCGCTCGCGAGCCGCAGCCGCCCCGGCGTGGCGGGCTCGGCCCCGGGCCGCCGGCTTGGGCTGCAGCCCGGGAGCCGCGAGCGCGTGGGGCGCCGAGAGCGGAAGCCCCGGCACACACGGCGCCGCCAACTCAGACAACTCGGAGGCGCGCGGGGAACTCATTCATCGCGCCCGCCCCCACGGCTGTGCGCGGCGCGGGTGCGGGGAATGGGAGGAGCGGTGCCTTTCTCCTCTAGGCGGCGGCAGCAGGGCCCGGAGCGCGGGAGGCGAGCGGGGAGCTCCGCTCCGCCCAGAGCCGCGCGGGAGGGCGCCCGCTGCCGGCCGCGGGGCTGCAGCTCCCCGCGAGTGTGCGGGTGCGCGCGCGCCTCCCTCTCCCAGGTCACAGCGACACACAACCCGGCTTCTCCCCAGCCTGTGCTTGCCCTGCCCGCCGCTCCCTAGCGACAGCACCGCTCTAAAAGCCAATGGTGAAGGGGCTTCTTTCAAAGTGCACATAAATTTGGTGCTTGTTGGCTACACCTTGGCAGCTGCAAGTGCAGTGCCCAAGGGGGTCGTCCCCACCGCCCATTCCGAGCCTTTCCTTGCGGCCTCCCGCCCAGCCAACGCTGGCTCCAGGTCCGAGAGGGCCAGAATTGTGAGAAGGTGCGTGGGTCTGAGGGTTTGTTGTCCTTTAGAAAATTCGGCTTGTTTTGCAGCAAGTCGACAGGTGACTGTAGTCTGAGAACCCAGCTAAAAATTCCCAAAGGTTGAGAGCAAGTCTTCAGCTTTTGACAGGAAGAAGAGAGAAAAGCAAGCCGCCCTCCCTTCCACGTCTGCCTTCCTAACCCACATGTAATTCTGTCTATATGTAATACAGCTACACCGCAGATGCTACCCTACTGCACTTAACGATGTCCCTCTAGATTACGTCATGACCTCCTCAGATTTAGCCAATGCCTTTCCTATTATGCAGAGATTTTCAAGTTGAAGATCCACAAACACAGAGGTGTCTTCACATAGCTCTGTTTCTTGTCATTGAGGTCCCTAATGACGATTTCCCTGTCTCCTAAGCATGATCCCTGCTACCACGAATCCCTGTCTCCTAAGCATGATGTGCTACCAAAATAAGAAGATTTATACTAGTAAATATGCTACCAAAATTAAAAGATTTATACTAGTAAATATGAAGGTTCAGAACAAAGGAAATAATTGTCTTTGAAGTGGACTACAACAGTATAGATTTCTTTTTCTCAGTCGTGTTCTGGATTTCTGTAATTCATAATTTCTTTATTGGTGTCAGGTTTTTTTATTTGTATTTTAAATGATATGTGGAAACACGCAATAGTTAAGAATAGGATATCTCAGAAAGTATTGTTAATTCCACTTAATAATTCAGATAAGAAATCTGCCAGAAACCCTAAGAGCTTAACCATCATTGATAACCTGAAATAGACATGATTTGGAGTGGAAAGTTGCTTGAGTTACTCTTTTGACAATTGCACTCAGTGATCTGCCCGATGGAAGTTAAACTGAATAACAGCCAAGTGTGCAGGGTTGTCACATCTTTTTCAATGTGGCACAAAGATATACTTACTTATATATTTTGAAATATATTCAGTAGAAACTAAATATACAGAGTGAATATAAACATTTTATTTGCTATAAGGTATGGTGTAGAACCATATATGATCCAGCTAAAAAGTCAAGGATTTTTGTACCACATGGTCCTGGAGAAGCAGAATGGTACCTTTCTAAAATCAAGTGCTGGCCTCTAAAAGCCATGAGGAAGAAGCTTCTTTAAATCAGATAATTACCATACTTATTAAGTCTTCACCATGCTCAGAGCACTGCACCTAGAACCTTGAAATGAAAACAAAGCTTTGCTGGCAAAATATTTATGCATTAAAGGGAGTATCATAAAGATATATATCTATATATATCTATATATAGATATAGATATAGATATATATAGATATATAGATATATATATAAAACACTGAACATTCCAAAATTACATTTTTTTAAATTCAGAAAATATTTTAGAAGTTTTTCAAGGCCTACTTCAAATACCAACTCCTCCACGAAGCATGTCTTGGTTCTTTCTACTTATCCCCAAACCTGACTTGATTACTACAGTAAATATTTACTGCACAGCTTCTCCATGGCAGACATTACGTTAGGACTGAGGATTCATAGGCGAAAGGCCTTGTCTTTGTCCTCAAGTGTTCTGTCTTGTTGAAGCAACTGGCAAAGACACATTAGAATGCATTGTACGAATACAGATTTATACAACATGCTGTGTTCATACCGATGATGAAAAATTACCTGCGCTGGAATCATCAAGAAATGCTCTGGAAGGGAGATGGTGTCTGAGCAACGTGTTGGATGAAGAGTACAATTTTAAAGCTTTCCAGATAGGATCAGTGAAGTGAGGATGGAGATAATGATTCAGGCTTTGGCATTTAAAAACAAACAAACAAGCAAACAAACACGTACGAGGCACAGCGATACAAAACGAACCTGCAGTTAGAGAAATACGGAGTACATATGGAGGAAGGTTGGCATGTGAAAGTAAAAATGTAAGCAGAGTCCAGCTCACTTAAATGCCTTAGGAAGTATAGACTTGCATTTTTTGAACAATGAGAAGTAACTAGAGTTTTGAGCAGAGGATGAGGGTAAAACATAGTCAGGCAAAAGTTTTAGAAAGATTTCTTTGGTTACGACACTCATGAAAGATTAAAGAAGAATGATATGGGAATAGCAAAATCAATTTGGGTTACAGAATCCATAAACAGATCATGAAGGCCAGGCTTAGGACTGGGGATGTGGATGGCAAGAATAGGATGTATTCGAGAAACATTTAAAGACTTATTTGTTGATTAACTAAACATAGGATGAAGTTGAGAGAGGTAACCAAAGATGACCCTCTGATTTCTGCAATGATGCTAAGAGATTATAAATCATTTGTCCAACTCACCCAATGAATAATTGATAAAGCCGGGTTTTGATTCAGATTTTTCTAACTCCAAAGCTGAAGCTATTTTAATTTTCTATCCTGTATCCTGAAAATTATTCAAGAATTTAGTTTGCAGATATCATAGTCTCTTATGGGGAAGGACTATATTTCATGACCTGGCATATCGCAGGCACTCAATAAATAGCTGTTGAATGAATTAGTTAAATTTTAGTAGATCAATTCAATCCAGCTCTATTCTTTTAGGCTAAATATTGCCTCTGACACATGGCATTTATGTCTGTTTTGTTCCATTTAATTAATTACATACATATCTTGGTCCTGCTTTTAAATTGTAAACTCTCTAAAATCATGAACTATATCTTAATAATTCTCATAGTTTATAGCATGTAACAGTATATTTTCATATAGTAGATTCCTCATAAACATAGCTTTAATTAATATCCTATTGCTGTGCATATTAACAACTTGTTTCATTTAGTACCATTAAGATAATTTGAAAAGTGACCATTGTCTTAGATCGAATTTAACAACTTTCTTCTGCACACTTAACGTGGTACCTTTATGATCCTTTCCCTTTTTTTGGCTTCAGTACAGCATGAGAGGCGATTTTGGCTGAGGCTGTTTTGACCTCACTGTGTTATAGGATTGCCCGTCAGCACAATGTACAAATATGGAGAATCCAATTTATAGAATGTACTAAAGCCCTCGTCTAACTTTACTTGTATGACACCTTGCACAGCCCCTTAAACAAATGATATTTGATGAGAGACAAGAGAACAATGGTGAAGGCCGCCTGACCCAATTAGTAAGTGTTAGCAATGTAATTGCTTCAAATTAATTAAGCATTGAAATCAGAGAGCAGAGAAGTTCTATGTCGTTTCCTTGAATTTAGGCTATTAGCCTGAAGCATACTTGCCCTTTCCCGTATCCCTTATTTTGCCACTTTATAACAAACGAGGACAAATATCTTCCCAAAGAACTCAATGTATCATCCAGGATTCTGACTTTTGAGCTCTACGGTGGAAAGGCTGCATCAGAGACTGACATAAAGGGGATTCTGGGAGAGCTAGAGCAGAGGAGGGAACGTGGAATGGTCCTGAGTGAAAAACTTCCTAGATGTAATTTGATTTCTGTCTGAATTGTCAGAAAATAAATAATTATGGTTTAAAGCAGATTAAACTATTACATAGTAGGATACTCTATATGGGGAAACTTTAAATACATATTTTGGGAAACAATTCAAAAGATGTCTGGGTATGTTCTGGCTCTAAATCAAGAACGTTTATTATCATTTCATATATTATAGTGTACTTTCAGTTACAAAGATACTGATTTCAACATACTGTTGGATTTGTCATTAGCTTGAGGGCTCATGTCTGTGTGAGTAGATGTGAAGGGTCACTTCCATCTTCCCTGAATTTGATTCTCTCTTTAATAGCTTCTCAGAACAATTTAGAAAGTATTTTCTTGTTTACTCTTAGACAGTAGCTCAAGTCCAGCCGAAAGGAAGGACACATTCTTTGGGAATCCATCAAGTATAATCATTAAGAACACTAACCTTGGAGTTCTGGCCCAGGAGAGAATCCAGGCTTTGCCACCAACTGTATCATCTTCTGCCTTAAACGTAACCTCTCTATCCTCAGTATCCTCATCTGTAAAGCGAGACAAATAGCACTTAGTTCATCTGTTTATTATGACGATTACACGAGATCATGCAGGAAGCACTCAACACGGGGCCAGACGCCCAGTAAAGATTCCATAAAGGGTAGTGCTAATATTGTCATCATTGTTATCATGTCATAATCACTGTCACCACCAGCACCATCAATCCTGAGACCGAGATGAACTCAAATGATGCGGCCATCCTGTGAAATCTCGCCATCCAGTCTTCTCAAGTGACACTTCTAGCTCTTTAATTTCCACATTTAAATTTTAGGCTTTAATATTTAATTTTTAATACGTGGGATGTTTATAAGCAATCATTATCTAAAAGACTTTGTCAATAACTTTTCATAACATGTTTATTTGCGTTACATCAAGAATCACTTAAAAGAAATCTACAAATGTCAAACTATGTAGATACCTTTGACATTATGAATCGTTGTTAAATCTGACATGCTTTTTGCTTATAATTTTCAAAATGAAACCATCCCGATTTTTTTATCCAAATAAGTGAGAGTCTTTCTTAAGAAGAAAAATAAACCTTGAAAAATGTTACAGAATACTGTAACATTATACTGGATTTATTGAAAGGAAAGAGAAAATAAGAAGGACTAAGCAAAAAATGATGATATGATAAGGAAAAACAATTCTACTTGGTGGCACCCTGGGGAACCAGGCACTCTGTCTAGGACAGGATGTGCTGTGGCTCTAGTCTAGCTATGAAGGAAAAAGTAATATGGGAGCTATCTCACAAACACACATCTCTAAATGCCAGCTAATGCTCAGTCATAATGCAGCATATCACAACAACCCTGCACTAAAGGTTAAAGGTACATGTTAGAAGAATTTGTGGAACCACAATTGCCTAGAGCTAATTTAAGGGAAGAGGGAGAGTAAGAGGGAGGGAGGTGGGGCAGAGGGAGAGAGGGAGAGAGGGAGAGAGGGAGAGAGAGAGAAAGACAACTCTGCAAAAACACTCTGGATAATACAGTACACATAGTCAGCAAATTCTCTCCTTCCAGAGTCAATGCTGGTCTGTTCTCGATGGATAATACCCATCCTCCAACCCTCAGATGCTTTTGGGCCTGAGAGACAGAGAATTTTGTCTTGTCTAAGCATATGCTAAGCTTCTGCACATGTCAGAATAGATGGATACACGGTAGAATGAATGAATTACAGTAAGAAAGAATGAATAAAATGCTGGTAATTCACTACATAACTGTGAGGCATATCCAATAACCAGTTTCTCGATCACTTATGTTTAAATCCCTTTTTAGGGATTTAATTCAATAGAATAGATTTAATTCGATAGAATATTCTTCCAAGAATTTATAAAGTATTTAAATATAACGTTTCAATAAGATAAGGGCATTGATTTGCCTTTATGTGTTTCTTAAATCTATCCTCTTTAATTTGCCACTTTTCTTTCTCCCTTACTTTTTTCCCCCCTTTTTTTTAAAAGGAGGGTTATTCATCTTACAGCCTGGGCCTGAAACATGAGTACACAATTCAGTGGTCAGTGAAAACCAATTGACTAGAATTGATAAGAAATGTTTTCTGCTACATCTCTTTTCTAAAATGTACTTTAGGATCCCTTTCTCTGTAAATGTTTGTCTTTGACAGTCATATCCCTAGGCACATGTTAATAGCGAATCATTGCTACTGAACCCAAGATATTATATGTGGTGGGACGGTTTTTCCTTACTCTCATCATAAACTGACTCCTATGCTCTGTTTTGCTAAAAATATTACCAAAGGAAAAATATTTTTGTCTCTTTTTCATTTTATTATCTTTAATAAAATGGCAGTATATCAAAATCTTGTCTTAAAGCAAGGATAATAAGAATACTTCAGAATTTAAGCAGGGAACAAGGACACATGGTCAACATTGAACATTTCACTGATATTTAATTTCAAAATAGTCTCCCTGCCATAAAAAATTAAAATTAGGGAGTAAGAAACTGGCATTTTATGAATGCAATGTGCAAGACTGAATTCTTCTAATGTACGTCCTATCTACTCCCCAGAATAAAGTATGTATTTGTTCAGTATTTGAGCTGCTACCTACACGTTTAAGTGTCTTTTGACATTTTGATCTCTCTTAGAATGTAATTCTCTCAAAGGTGGTTCAACTGGCTTTGGTGTCAAATTTCTGTCTGGCCCATGCACTCCAAGAGGCAATATCCCTTTGCCTGCATCAACCCAAGGCCAAGTCTGAGGCAACTGAGACCACACCTACAGCTGAGCCCAATGACATTATTTAAACTAACGAATCCTAAACTGTTCACCCTGTTCTGCCTTAACTTTCCTGAGAAAACCACAGGGCTGCTTCTTGCCCCAGCTTTCCCCTTGCTCTTTCCTGCTTTCTGCTTCATCACCACCCTGAGGCTTCCCCATGTGGCCCTGCGTGGGGAGCAGTGCCTCCTGTCCCTCAGACCTATGAGTATCGTAAACTGTTTTCCTGTGCCTTTCCTGTGTCCACATCTGACTGATGTGGACACAGAGAATTTGCTGACTATGTGTACTGTATTATCCGTTCTTGTGGCCACACCTGACTGATCATCTCATAAAAGAATACAGAACAGACTTCTACAGATTTGAACCCTGGTTCTAGTACATATGAACTTTGTGAATTTTGACAAGGTTCCCTCTAAATCTCACGTCCCTCACGCACACAATTTAAAATTGATAATGGTAGGATTTCATTTTTTTTAATGGCTGAGTAATATTCCATTGTATATATGAGCCATAATTTCTTTATCCAATCGTCTGTTGATGAGCATTACTTGAAACTAATTTAAATAGATAAATTTATTTTGAAAAAATTAGTAATGGATCTGTATTGTAGGGTTGTTGTGAGGTTTACATGGGAATATGTCAAGCACTTGGCACAGTGTTTGCCAAGGAGTAATTACTCAGTAAGTATTTGACTGTATTATTGTTGTTGATTATACTGGATAATATTTCAGTGATAATCCATGTTCCCTCCTCTTCCTTTTCCTCATTTTAAAGGTGAGCAAAGTCTGGCCAAAAAAAGAAAAAAAAAGCTGACTTTCTCATTTGTCTTATCTCTTAGTCTAAAATATCTCCAATTTCACCATTATGCTACTTGAGAAAAATTGGAGATTTAAATGATATATTTTTATTAGTTAGTATATAATATTTTAATGAGTTTCAAATGTCAATATTAAAAACAAAAAAAAAAGGGAAGGAATACAAAGGAAGAAAATCCTATCTTGATTATTGATAGTCTAACATATTTAAAATGTTAGTTGATGATACATATTCATTTCCAAACTCAAGATCAAGAAAAATCAATATATCGCAAGCTGCCCAGGTATAGTTTAAAACAATAATAATATATTCCCTTATCAAAAGAAGTAAGTAAATCATCTACTACCTGATGTTGATGAACTTGATTTTTGATGTACATGAATTATACAAAACCAAATGGCAGGGGTTGGGGGTTCTTTTAATGAAACTTTTCCTCCAGCCAACACTTTTGAGATCTAATTACAATAAAGCACTCTTGACTGTGTGGTAATCCTACATAAGTTGATACATATTCTTAAAAGAATAAGCTTTATACCTTTACAAGGAAACTTCACAAGCTTTCATACTGTCAATACCCAGAACTATATTTCAGGCGCAGACTAGTCTGCTACTCTCTTTGCTTTTAGGAGTGATGAAGAGGCATGATGGCCCCGGTTCGCTTTCCTCTCCTTCATCTTGCCCATAGTCACCATTTACTCTTTCTCTCTTTTATTTCCTCTCAGACTGCAGGACACAGTTTGGCTTCCTCCAACTCTCTCCTTCCTTACCGCTTCTCAGAAAAAAAGACATGGCTCTTTTATTTTACTACTTTACCACTAATCATAAGAAAGAAAGAAATCAGAGAGAAACACAGGTGAAAAAATAAATAATAAATAAATAAATAAATAAATAAATAACATCTTACCACTACTATTCAACATTGTACTGGAGGTTCTAGCCAGCACAATTAGGCAAGAAAATGAAATAAAAATTATCTTGATTAGAAAGGAAAAAGTAAAATTGTCTCATCTGCAGATTACATGATCTTGTATATATAAAATCCTAAGGAATCCACTTAAAAAAATATTGGAACTAATAAATAAGTTTATTAGCAGAAGATAGAAGATTGATGTAAAAATAATCAATTGTATTTCTATACATTTTCAATGAACAACTCAAAAAGGAAATGAATACAACATTTACATTTATAATAGCCTCAAAATGAACATTTAGAAATATATTTAACAAAAAAGTGTAAAACTTATATTCTAAATACTATAAGACATTTTCAAAGACATTAAAGACTTAAATAAAATGAAAGGCCCTGTGTTCATAGATTAGAGGATTTAATATTGTTAAGACAGCAACACTCCCCAAATTGATCTACAGATTCAGCACAATTCCCATCAGAATCCAACTGACTTCTTTGCAAAAATTGGCAAGCTGGTCCTAATATCCCTATGGAAATGCAAGAGACCCAGATTAACCAAAACAACCTTGAAAAAGAAGAGCAAATTTGGAAGCCTCACACTTCCTGATTTCGGAACTTACTACAAAGTTCTGCAGTAATCAAAACAGTGTGATACTGTCATAAGGACAGATATATAGAGTCCAGAAATAAAGCTTCACGTTTATGGTGAATTTTAGACAAGAGTGTCAAGATAATTCGATAGGGAAAGACTAGTATTTTCATTCAAATGGTGTTGAGACAACTGGTAATCCACATGCAAAAGAATGAAATTGGACTCCTACCATACTACATATAAAAATCAACTCAAAATGGATCAAAGACTTAAGAGTAAGAACTAAAACTATAAGAAAACTTATAAGAAAACATAGGTGTACATCCCGATGACATTGGATTAAGTAATGTTTTCTTAGATATGACACTGCAAGCGCAAGCAAGGAAAAAATAGATAAATTGGACATTATCAAAGACACTTTTTTGATGCAAAAGAAGTCATTGAGAAAGTTAAAGACAACCCACAGAATGGTAAAAAAATACTTTCAAATCATATATATAATAAGGGACTTATATCTAGAATATATAAAAAAACTCTTAATACTCAATAATAAAATAGCCCAATTAATAAATGGGCAAAAGAGCTGAATAGATCCATCTCCAAAGAAGATATACAAGTGGCCATTAAGCACATGAAGAGATGCCTAACGTCATTATCATTAGGGAAATACATATCAAAACCACAATGAGATATCACTTACACCCACGAGGATGGCTATAATGTAGTAGTAGTAGTAATAATAATAATAATAATAATAATAATAATAAAAAATAGGTGGTAAGCGTTGGCTAAGATATATAAAAATTGGAGTCCTCTCCTCCATATACTGCTGGTGCGTATGTAAAATGATGCATCCCATTCGAAGAAGTCTGGCAATTCTTCATAGGGTTAAATATCAAGTTATTGTATTACCCAGCAATTCTATTACCCAGCAATTCTTCATAGGGTTAAATATCAAGTTATTGTATTACCCAGCAATTCTTCATAGGGTTAAATATCAAGTTATTGTATTACCCAGCAATTCTACTCCTAGGTATATACTCGAGAAAAATGAAAACACATGACCACACAAGAACTTATACATGAATGTTCATAGCAGAATAAAAGCGAAAAAGTGGAAATGATCTAAATACCCAAATATCCATTATTTGATGAAAGACTAAATAAGTGGCATATCCATTTAATATAATTTGAAAAAAAAAAAAGGACTATAGTACTGATACGTGCTACAGCTAAGTGAAAGAAGCCACAGACCACCACATATTGTACACCTCTGCTGATATGATATATCCAGAATAAGCAAACCTATGGAGCAGAAAGTAAATTAGTGGTTTCTTAGAGCTGGTGGGAGAACAGGAGGCAGGGGGTGAGGGCAGGGGTGTAGGAACGGTAAAGTTTGGGGGGCAGATGGAGGAGAGAATGGATAGTGCCTGCTAATGAGTGTGAGTTTTCTTTAATGAGAATATTCTAAATATTCTAAAATTTATTGTGCCGATAGTTGCACAACTCTGTGAAAATACTAAAAGCCATTCGATTGTACCCTTTAAACAGGTGAATTGTTTGGTATGTGAATTATATCTCAATAAAGACGTTATTTTAAGAAACAACAATAATTATGGAATTTTGTTGATTCCAAGGTCCTCTTAATTTTGTTTTGTTTTTAATTGTTTGTGACAGAGAAAAGTATTGTTATAAAACATACACACAGATATAAACGGATCCTAAAAATAAGTCTTTATTTGGTGAGCAACATGATGGGATAAAAACGCAAGTTTAAAAGCAAAACAGAGTTAAATGCCTTTGCATAAGTTTGAGTCTATGTGCATTCATGTGGATTCAGGAAATGAGAGACGCTTGGCGAGGCCAGAAAGAGGCAAAGATGTGCTGTGGAAAGAGTTACAGCTTTACTGAGTCGATTTGAATTTTGGTGAAAGAAATGAGAATACGAGAATACTTCCTACGTGGAAATATTCACTGAAACCACCATTCCATCGTTGCTGTAATACTGTGAGACCTGTTTTGAGGGTCTGTCTGCAGGGTATGTGCTGGGTCAAAGGGGAGCCAACTACATCTGCCATGCTGGTGTGTAGCTTTTCTTCTTGAGAGGGATTATTAGAAGTCCTTTCGGTTTCTTTCTTTCTTGAGGTTAAGAATTATAATTTTTTAAAACTTCTGATTCTCTACATTTTAGCACTTAAGGTTAATGCTGCAAATACACTGCAACTTAACTTTATCACAAAAGTAGAGCTTTTGAGAATTATCCCTGATAATACATGCCCACAGTGGATTGATTTTCACTGCTCTGTATATTGCATTATAGAATGTAGCACAATTTGTTTATCCATTCTCTGTTACGAGTCTTTACTAATGTAAACAAGGTTGCAATAAAATTCTTGTCCCTGTCTGATTTTTCCCATGGCCTAGACTTTCTCCAGGGTACAAACCTAGCAAAGGAATTACTTGGCATAAGAATGCACATATTCAGACTTACGAGACATTGTCGCATTGCTCTGCAAAGTGGTTGTATAAATCTGTAATCCTTCTCACAACCGGTGAGAGTTCCCTTTGCCAGAATCCTCACTCTTACTGAAAGTTAGCACATAAAAGGTGCGGGTCTCAGTTCCAACTCTCCCTCTCCCTGCACTGGTATTCGATTCAAGTTCCCATATTGTTAAAAGTGATAAATAACCCGGGCAGCACAGTGTCAACTCTGCAGCTCCCTGTCCTAGTTTTCAGTTTCTTCATTTCCAGCTCAAAGCAATTTCCTTGCCTTTCTTAGCAGTTAGCCATGCATTTACAAGGCTGTTAGTTATAATTTATTGATCAATTCTTGGTGTTTGTAGCTGGAAAGTTTTCAAGTTATCTATGCTGCCAGCCCTTTAAATGTCTGACAACTTTTTCAGCACCTGAGCAATCTTGAAACATTTCCCGGATGCTGGACCCCAGAAAGAAAATTAGTAAAATCAAATTAGCAACTACGACAAGCTATTAAACTTTTTTTTGTATTTATTAATCACCATACCGCAACATAGCATAACAATTACTGGTAGGGACTCTATAGCTTTCCTGGTTTGAATCTCAGCTCTGTTCTCTACTAGCTCTGTGACCTTGGGCAACTGACTTCATTGCTCTGGGCCACAGTTTCATCTCTAAGACAATGATGGATGTAAATAATAGAACCTACCTTGTAGGACTGATATAAAAGTCCAATGAGTTACTACTTAACAAAAGTGCTTAGAACAATATTTGACACCTAGCATGTGTTATGTAATCATGTTATAAATAAATAAAATGAAATAATGAGTATTAGACATTCGCTTTTATATTACCTATGAATATTTTAATAATGACCTTTTTCTTCAGTCCCCAGCACAGACGAGCTAACATTTTAACATTAACATTTTAACATTATATGCATAATCTACAAGAAGCTCAGTCGAGGAAGAAATTACTTGGTCATCACACTGAAAATGGTACTCCCATAATTTATTTTTAAAGTTTTCTGCTACTCTCTCATTCTCTCTGTTTCCTCTAAAGGTTTTTGCCTATTTGTTTGAGTCCCTTTCTTTTATGTTAAAAGCTTTTCTTAAATGTCTAGTGATCTTTGGTTGGCCTTTTGTTTTTTTAAAATAATGCGCTAAAAGGCAGATTAGACGACCCACACGGCTGGCTGCTGTTTACTGAGCAGTAGACTGCTCTTGAAGATAATCACGCTGAGACTTTCTGGTGGGGGACCCTCCAATGTGATGCCTACAACCTTTTCTTTGGGGCTGGTCAGATACTCCCTGATAGCATTTTCATACTGAAACTATATTAAGGTGGTTGTATGTCTGTGTGTGTGTGTGTGTGTATAATGAAGTTTCTTCTTCAAATACACTGCATATACTTTATTCATACTCTCCTGTGCTTTCCTCAGCAAACACTTGCCTATTGACTGAATTAGATATTTCTGTTTAAATATCAAAAGAAAAACAAACAAGCAGACACGCCTCAAAATCTTAAAACTTTGTTTTAAGTGCCAGATGACAGCATGATATTCCAATCACCTTGAACTTCACTGGAACTTTACTTCATCTCAGTAAGACAGGCTTCCTTCTTACATGTATTCTGTTACAGCCACGCTAGCTACCTATAATCTGTCAAACTGATCGTCTTTCATGCTCTCCCGACTTTACACAGAATATACTTTCTTCCTGAAACGCTCCCTTTGCTTTATCTGCTACAGAACATCTGCTTCCCGTCACTGCCCAGCTCGGTGCTCTCTCCCAGGATTCCCTCTGACTTGTCCCGGCAGCCGCATCCTGAATCCTCCCTCTGTGCTTACCTGAAACAGCGCATGTACCTCTGAAATACTTACCGTTTTCTCTTCTAATAACTTTGTTGATATGTCTCCCTTACTAGTTTGTGGATTCTATAAAGGCAGGGACTCACATAATTTTACGAAACCATCTTACTAACTGACAGCATCTCCACCAGGACCAAAGAGACCCTCACCAATCACATTCCACACTCTGTGGTAAGAGTCAGATTGCCTCAGCTGAGAGCTTAGACTTTTACTATGGTATAGGATTCAGTTAGAGAGAGAGGGAGGGAGGGAGAGAGGAAGGAAGGAAGGAAGGAAGGGAGGGAGGGAGGGAGAGAGAGACTATCAACAATTTAGAAAAGTATTAGCTAAAGCTATTTTATAATCAAGTATTTAAAATTCTAAGCTATGATCATTTAGAGTCTCGTTCTGTAACCTCAAACGCATGCATTATAGGTAGCAGACTCTGTTAGCCTTTTATCTACAATGATTTCTGTTGTGAAATCTAATAGGAGAGCGATGATTGTTCCTGTAATGAATTTGCAAATGTGTTTCCATTTGGAAATATTGTGTATTCATGTGCGCAGGTGTCAGCTGGATAAATACATATAACAGCTTTTTAAGTATCATAGATTTTACTCAATGATGAAGATGGAATCACTACTTATAAAGTAATCTGTGGAAGCGTATGTTTTAATTAAAAGTGACAAACTCTGGGCCTGGTGTGTAGAGTGAGCCCTGAACGGTACTTTTCCCAGACCTCCATGACACTAAACCATCTGAAGGAGAGCCTAACAGCTGTCGTGTGAATCTGCTGAAGCATTAGGAAAAAATATTCTCTAAGTAAATTTAGCTAAAAGTTCCACAGAACTTTTTGGAGGAATGCGAATAGATGCAAACCTCATAGCTATAAGACACTTGACATGATAAAGACATGAATGCTCTTACAAATGTCATAACTTTGCATTCAGCAGCGACTTCAGAGACCTAAGAAATAAGTGAAAGTATAAAGGAGTCTATTTGCACTTCAAATGAATCTAGTGTAAGTTTCATAGCACGCGACTGAAATTCATTTCCGAAAATAAGCGTGCCACTAATTTCCTGAGCATTCTTAAAACTTTTCTCACCCCAAATGAGAAGAAAATGAAATTAAAATCATGAGTATGCTGGCCTAACCGGATGAAGTCTAGAGAATCGGAGAAAGGATCAACTATGATCAAAGCACCTGTAGCATGCTAAAGTTCTGTGCAGGTGAACTTATGGAGACCTGGTAAGTGCATGGCCACCAGGAGGCAGGCCTGGGGATAGGGAGTCGGAAGGGGGCTGAGTCCTTGACTGCAACCCCGTTCAGAGACTGACACGTCTGGCATGCACTGGCTGTGCACCCACTGGGTCTGGTGTGGGGAGGGCAGCTTGCCCCCAGGAAGTGTCTCAGGTAAAGACTTTGTAATTGCCTATGGATGAACCTAAAAGATCACTCATAAAATTTTGCCCTGGAGCCTGACTTTTCAGATGCCAACATAAATAACTGGTATTTTCCTTATACTGAACTGTTCTAAGGAAGAGATCAGTCTGACCTCATCTATAAAAAAAAAATTCAAGATGGAGATAAATGATTCACTAAGTCATATAGATAAGTCTTATAGTTAATATTGAGCTAAGTGGATCCTTATATTTGCAGTAATACTTAGTTATAAAATTTTAATTCAAATTCACTAATTTAAAAATTAAAACAATAATGACTCCACACAAAAATAGTCAATTGATCTTTGACAAAGGTGCAAAAGCAATTCAATGGGGAAAGGATCATCATTTCAATAACTGGTGCTGGTACAATTCCACATTCATATACAAAAAGATGAACCTTACACCTGCTACAAAATTTACTCGAAATGGATTAAAGACATAAATATCAATTTTGAAAATATTAAACAAGAAAAACATAGGAGAAAACCTACAAAAACTAGCACAGTTGTTTGCTAGGATTGCCAAAAAAAAACACAGACTGGGTGGTTTAAATGACAGAAATTTCTTTTCTCAGGTCTGGAGTCTGAGAACAGGTGGCAGGTTTGGAGTTTCCTGGAGCCTCTTTCCTTGGCTAGCAGATGGCCGTCTCCTCACTGTGCCCTCATGCTGGTCTTTTCTCTGTGTGCAGGGATCTCTAGTGTCTCTCCCCCTTCTTTGAAGGACAGCGGTCATATTAAATTAGGGCTCCACCCTAAAATCCCCAAACCTGACAATACCAATTGCCGATGAGGATGCAGAAGGACAGGAGCTCTCATTAATTTCTGCTGAGACTGCGAGATGATTCGGCCACTTTGAAAACCACGTGGCAGTTTCTTTCAAAGCTAAATATAGTCTTACCATATGATCCGGCAATTGTATTCTTAGGTATTTACCCAACTGATTTGAAAACTTATGTCCACAGAAAACTGTCAACCAAATGTTTATAGCATCTTTATTCACAAGTGCTAAAAACTAGAAGTGACCAAGATGGACTTCAATAGATGAATGGAAAAACTAAGTATAGTACATCCATACAATTCCATACTATTTGATGATAAAAAGCAATGTGCTATTAAGCCACAAATCAACTTGGGTGAAACTTAAATACACAGTGCTAGGTAACAAAAAAAAAAAAAGCCAGTCTAAAAAGGTTACATACTTTATGATCTCAAATAATATATGATATTCTGGAAAAGTCGAAACTATAAGACAGTAAACAGATCCATGGTTGAGTTTCAACTGGCGGAGGGAGGGTTGAATAGGTGAAGCACAGAGGATTTATTTAAGGCAGTGAAACTATGCTTCATGATACTGTAAAGATGGGCATATGATACTCTATATTTGTCAAAACCTATAGAACTTTACAGCCCAAAGAATGAACCTTACTGTATGCAAATTTTTAGAGTAATTTAGGCGCTCCAGAGATCTCAGAATAAAATGCAGATGATGACAGAACAATCTAACCGAATTGTTAAATTACACAGAAGACAATCAGACCGAGGGCTTGAATGCCTTAGCAGCCTACTTAAAGCAAACTGAAACCTAAGCCTGCAATGGCTCAACGTTCAGAAATCAAAACCTGCGGACAATGAACCAAGGAGGCTCTCCCAAGTAAGGCAACCGCTTAAGCTATCGTCAAACTACTTCCTTGCTTCCCTTCCATCTCTTCACTATAAGTCTCTCCCTGAGCCCGTTATGCAGAGCTTTTAACTACTTCCGGTTTGGCACTTGCCTGATTCCAATGGATTTTTGCTCAAATACTGACATTTTTTTATATGCCTCAGTTGATGTTTTAACAGCTCTGCAAACGTATGAAACACTTCACTGGGGGAATGAAACGTATGAAACGACTGAGATGGGGGAAAGGCACTGACATAAGTAACTTTGAAAATTAATGGTCCGTAAGGCCAACGGCAAAGGACTCTCTACAGGGGTGCTGTTAACGAAGCTGTTCCCCGCAGCAATGCAGGTGATCAAGGCTGAAACCTGTGTGGATACTGGGACAGTCACTTTACCAACGAGGGCACAGGGGGTGCGATTCAACACACGAAACGATGTCCAACGTCGCCGTCTGGGAGGGAAATGCACACACCCACACACAGCAGAAAGGCTAAAATGAACGTTACTCACCACACCAAGGCTGGCAAGACACAGAGCAAACGGAAGATTTGCATGTTGCTGCTGGGAATGTAAAATAACATAACTACTCTGGAAAACTGTTTGACAGGTTTTTTTTTTATGAAGGTAAACGTAGATTTGCTTACTCTGTGACCCAAGACTCCCACTCTTTGATATTTACCCAAGGAGAATGGAACATTATGTTCACACAAAAATGCATAGGCAAGTATTGCTAGCGGCAGTTACAATTGCCCCAAATCAGAAACATCTTGAACCTCCTTCACTGGCTGAAGGGACAAACTATGGTCCATCCGTACGCTGGAATACTACTCGGCACTAAAAAGAATGGACTTTTTTATTTGACTTAATTTTAATTAGTGTAAATTTAATTTGAAAAAAGTAATATTTGATTCAGCATTGGAAATGTTTAAGATATATTTGGAGCAAGTTGGATATGTGAATCTTTTTCACATATCACATAAAATCTAAATATAAATCAAATATCTCTAATAAAATTTAACTTTTAAATCAAGATGTAGTTTAAGTGTAAAATTATATATATACCAGATTTTGGAAACTCAGTACAAATCAAGACTATAAAATTTATTAGTCATTTTTATGGGAATTACATTTTGAGAAAATATTTTTTATTAGGTTAAATAAAAATATTATTAAAATTTCAAAATGACATGGAGAGAAGTGTGGGTTATAATGTAGCAGATATAAGGATGCAAGAAAAAGTGAAATCACAGGGAAAAAAATAACAATGCTAAAGAGCTTTAAGAATATACAGGAGATAAGAAAGGATTTAAAAAGGGAAGTTGATTGTATTTAGCTGGACACCATAATGATGCTGGTGCTGAACGAATTAATTTAGATTCTCAGGTTCCAGTCAATGACTATTAAACTAATTTTTCTTTTCACATATTAGCCTATGGATATCATTGAGATTAGGATCTTTTGAAACTAATGAAGAGGAAGATTGCAAATGACTCTGTGTGTTCCTTCAAGACATTGCAATATCCCTTCAGAGGGATAAGTTAGATTAATTAGGAGACAATTGATTAACATTTTAAAGGTGTAAAATCAATTTTTAATGTGAGTGCTTTGTATCATGTCGATGGGTCAAATTTTGCCAATTTAAGGGATAGAAAGGAATTTAGGATGCTCTAAGACAATACCATATACGTATTTCCATCACATGGAGGCATCCCTTCATCTTAATTCTTCTAGATAACAGCATTTGTGCTCTTGAGTGGGAGAAAACACAAGTGTGGTGTTGAAAACTCTTTTACCATATTGCGTAAGCCAGATTGTATTCTGGTCCCTCACTTATTACAAGCATCTTTGCTAAGATGTGATGAAATTCAAGGTTTAAATCAGATAATAAAATGTGTTTTTGTCCTCTTCTATAATATTTCCTTCAGATATATATGTATATATATATTTTTTAAATTAGTGATTAAATCTCTATTACTTTTCCAGATTCTAGCAGAAGACAGTCTGTGTCTCAGTTGATAGCACCAGAAAAATATAAGGAGAAAGGAGATGCCAAGGAATGGATTTAGCATTTATTAGCCTTTTCTTCTGTATAACTAAAAAATGCCTCTGGCTTGCTGTTCTCTTCGATACCTCTTAGGTCAAAACAAGGTCAAGGAGAGCTGTAAGACATATGAATGAATCTTAATATGATTTATTTATGAGCATGTAAGGTGACCCTCCCACTCTCTTGGTTATTCATGCCGCATGAAAAATGTGCTAGTTGTTTTTATTTCCTCCCTCTAGAAAAGATGTAACCAAAGATATGGGCTCCAAGGATAACATGGTCAAGATATACCAATTTCTTTCCATTTTTTAATATTGGTAACAGGTTTCATTTGCTTTTATGATAACATTTAAGTATCGCTATACTAAATGAAGCAATTTCTATATTTTGTGCCATTATTACATATTAAATGCTATTTATTAAAGGTTACTGGTTCATTTGCGTTTTAAAAGTAAAATTCTAAAAATTAACCTAAATGAAAAAGATAACAGAAAAAATATTCAGAAGTTTTTGTTTTGTTATTACTTTTTTTTTTGAAACTACAGAAGAGACCCATTTGAGTTAAAAAAAAAAGATGAAGTATCACACCCTCCAATATTTGGACTCCAAAATATTTTTAAAACCTCTTTGTGCTATTTCTCCCGCTAAACCCAATTGTTCTGCTTATTCTGTAGAACTCTCGCCCTGGTGCTTTTACTCAAATCGTTTTTCCCAGTTAAATACCCTCCCCCGGTCCCTCACTTGAAGTCTACCAATCTTTGAAGCCCAGCTCGAATGGCGCCTCCTCTAACCACCCAGCAATCTCTCCCTCACCTGGATCCACACCCATGGCTCATATTAAACAGTACACAGCAGCCCAGCACCCATTCTTATTGGTTAGCTCTACCTTTTTATTCAGTGGAAACTGTACCATATCAATTGTAACTTTAAAATTATTACTTCTGCTACTCATTGTTAATTCAAAGACTATTCATTGAGCTGTTGCTCTAGACACTGGGGTTAAATGATGCATAAAAATCAGGAGTCTTTCACCTCTAGGAGCTCAAACTCTGGCAAGCTTGCATTTGCACATTTGACCACAATTTGATTCTAATAATGCATCTTGGATAATTATACTTACACATGTGTAAATCTTATGTCTGTAACTACATCTCAAATACTTATAGGATGGTTTCGATCTTTGTGTCTGACATAATGTCCAGAATAGAGCTTATAAAAGAGTCAAAGAAAAGTGAAGGGATCCTTAGAGATCCATAAAAAAAAGCTGAATTGCAGAATAAGAAATTGACAGGGAGAAGAAATGTTAACCCTAAAGTCACATGGTAAAATATTCTGAGTAAGTACTTATTAACTTCATAAACTTGAAGAACTCTCTGGTTCAAAATCTGAGAGTCTTTGCCAAACTATCTCACTCATTTCCTGGTTTACATTTTCTATGTCATCAGAAGTGTATTTGGGTAACAGATTTCAGATACATATTTTCAACAAATCTCCATATTTTTACAGATGGGAAAATGAGCCAGAAGATAATTTGACAATTTGATTTGTCCAAGAACATCTCAGCTGAGTACCAGTAAGCAATAGCAGAAAAAAAATAAGCAGTAGCAATAGCAGAAAAAAAAAATAATCATAAACTGTAATTTGGCTTTTTATGGGGCAGCGAGCAGAGGCATAACTTTCACTGATGAAGATCAGAGGCAAACTTGATTAATCGACACAGAGAGTCGTGAAATAGAACACAGTGCATGATTGGCAAGTCATGTCCAACACAAGAAAAATTCTTGGTTTTTCCCGCACATGACGTTGTCTGGCATTCCTAGCACCTGCCCACTAGATACCACTGGTACAGTCAGTTCTGCTATAACGTGAGACACAGACTCCGAAAAAAACACCTGCTATGCAAAACCGTGCAATTAAAAATCACAAGGCTCGTGATAGTGGAAAACGAAATTAGAGGCACAGCCCTCGAAGATTTTGTCAGAATATGTTTTAAAAAAGATAGAAACCTAATAAACCAGTAGTGCAACTTTATACATGTTCAGTGGTGGTAAGTGTCTAAATTATAGGATAAATAGGGCACTTGACTTTGTAAAAAACCTGGCATTTGCTCGGGCAAGTGTGCGTTGGAAGGGCTGCAGCTGGCAAGTTATTGTGAAATGCTAGGTGAAGGGTTTTCAGAAATCAGTGGGAAAGTTGATAACACCAGATGTGATGGGCATGACTCATTCTCCTTTTGGTGCTCTCCCTCCGCCTTATTCCTGGGGTATGTTTTGTTTTTGATTTTGGCTTTGAGGCATGTGCTTATAATAGATACCCATTTCATCAAAATTGAAATTCTGATCCAATGTATTACCTTATTCTTCAGTGAATGTCTGTCTCATTGCTGGAGATTCTTTCCCAGCTTTCTTGTCTGCTTTGGGAGCCTCTCCTGACAGCTGAAGACTTTAGAAATTATAGTGATGTTGGCAACAACTCAGCCTGTCACTACTCGCATCAAAAGAAGCAGTAAAAGGATTTGATGGTTTCCATTAGGGTTTTTGAGCTCTTTCTTTTTTGTAAGCACTACTTGGTGTTTTAAACCAAGATTCTTAAACAGATTTGGGATGTTGAATAAGTGTTCTGTTTTGTTTTATATATGAGAGTTCGCAGACACAAAAGAATAATAAAACATAACTTAGTAGGATAACACACATGGTAAACTGAGGTAGCTGGTAGACATTTGAAGTGTGTGTGTGTGTGTGTGTGTGTGTGTGCGCGCGCGCGCGTGTGTTGTGTATTCCTATGCAGCTGGGTTCATCTAAGTGAAGTTTTCTGCGCTTACCTTAGTATTTCCTACAAATAAAAATTTTTTCCTTATTGATTTTGAACAAATTCATGGTTTCAAAACAAGCATTATCGCAGAACTGAATGTACATTTGACCACTGCTATACCAAAAAACATCCCACATATATTTTAAATACCCGTCTCAATCAGAACCACTGTTGTAGTTTTTTATGACTGGCTAGAGAAATATCTCCAGAGTGTCTTTGGCATGTTGATCTTATCTATTAATTTAATTCTCAAAATACTCTTTATAGTGCTTTCAGAGATGCCTGCATAACACCAAGTTATATCAGAGCACAGAAAAGGGAAAAGCTAACTCAATTAGGAAAGACCAGAGGAACCTCAATAATAAAGACGAGATGGGTCACGAGGAATAAGTTAGTGTTCTCCGGGCAGCCTGAACAAAAGCTCCAAAGCATGAGCATTTAGAAAGCTTAGATGCAGGGACAGACTGAAGGTCATTCCTACAAAGCTGGTGGGATGGTACCTTCCAATCTGCAACCATTAGAAAGTTCTGAAAAATTCAAAGTATAAACTTGAGCTAAGGAAAGCATGTGTTTATGAAAATAAATTGTGAGAAAAAAATTATTGCTACCTTTTGTTAAGTTATTACTATATGCCAGGCAGCATCTCCTGCCCTCCAGCATTTTGTTTTTAAGTCCTCATAACATCCATATGAATTTAATCTCATTTCATCATATTTTTATCTCTGTTTTACAGGTGAAGAGCCTAAGGCAGCACAGTTTAATTAATTTGCCAAACCTTATGCAGTTAGAAAATGGCAGATCGAGGATTGGGCCCAGGATCTGTGACCCACAGAGCTTTCTCCCTAATCATTACCCAGTGATGCCTTTGCTCAAAACAGCAGCAGCTTCTTAAGGACCGCATTCCCAAAAGAGGAGGGCTACATTCATGGGGTCTCCCTGTCGTGCTGGACTGGCCCAACATATAACCAGTTTATGCTAATTCCGGCAGCATGATTATTGATAGTGTACTTCTCACTCTCAAAAGTGTCCCAGTTTTGTGGGAAGGAAGCAAATGGAGATGAACTCTTGTAAGATTCTTGTATCATTCAAGAATTAGTACAAGTATTTACCAAAGGTACAATGTGATAGGATGCATTTTGAAATGTATATTCACAAAAAGTAGAACTGAAAGTTAACAGAGGAGAAAAAATGCAATCAAAAATATTGGATTAATTCAAAAGAAGTCAGGAAAGCAGAAATAAACAACATCGAAGAGAGAACAGATGTGACTAGTGGAAAACAAATAGCAAGAAAATGGAATTAAACTAACTATATCAGTAATTCATTTAAATGTAAATAGACTAAACACTCCAAAGACAAAAATGACTATACTCAATTAAAAAACAAATAACCAAGATCCAGCTATGCATTTTAAATATATGCTGTAAATATAAGGACACGAATGAGTTAGAAGTCGACACCACAGTATTGGCACAAGAATGGGTGAGAAAGTGAACTTGAAGAATTGGTAATGTTCTGAAAAGACAGCTCTGAGAAATGAAAGAGGCAGTTTGCTTGAAATATATGTTATATATTTTACATATAATATATATTTCCACTTAACTTCAAAGGCCAGTTTGGACTTGCAGGTCACAAATTTTCAGAACCTAAGTCTCTAGTAATAAGTCAGCCCCATACAAAAGTACTACTGTGAAGAATATGTTAAGGATACAAAGTTAAATTAAGACATAATGAAAATAGTTTCATTTTGAATGAAATTCAGGCGTCTGACTAATTTCAGTGCAATTCTCCCAAATCCTAGGTTGTTCAAACTTTTGACAATTTAAATGAGAAACATTTCTGACCACGTCTTCACACGATGCAACTTAACTGTTAACGGAAGTGCCTCGCAAGAAAACATAAAACATGAGCAGTTTATTCAATCTAGTTTTATAACGGCGACATCATTAAACACATAAAAGGAGTCTGCAGTTGCCTGATGGTAAGGAATTTATGCTTTCACAGAGATAAAGCATCAGCTGCATTACATTTAGTTTCCCATCATTCGTTCTATAAACAATAAAATATAGTTGAATTATATTCTGGAAAATATTTCAGTGCCAACTGTATTTTAAAACCTTTCAGAAAGACATTAAAAATTTCATAGCTTGTACATGTAAGTTGCTAGAATTTATCTGCATAGCATATATTAATTAAATTATCACAGTCACGTGGATTTTTATGTTGGTTGGAGGAAATATGTTTTCTTCTATTCAAGTGAGAAATTAGAGAGCTAGAGAGCTAGATTATTTCTCTTCTATGAGCTTTAGATGTGTTCCACACGCAGCAGTAACAAAGAAAACATACTGCAGAATTTTTTGTGGCAGATACTCTCTGTGTGTCACCAACTCAGTACCCTGACCCACCATCACACAACCTCTCTGCCCCTCTACTCACAATCGACCCAAGTACCCCATAAATTGGTGAGGGTTTTGAAGCCATACAAAACTAATCACAAAAACAGTACTTAAATTCAGGCTTCATACCAAAAGTATGAAGGCTCTCAGTTATAAAAATGTAAAACATTCCTTCACTTCAAAGCACTTAAGAATATTGCTTCTTTTTGCATCTGAAAATGGCTCTTGACAACAAAGTCTAAAGAACAGCTATAAGCACTATGTGTACATAGAGACTGCCTTCTGATTTTGCTGCCTGCTGTACCACCTTTTTGACTTGTGGCTGTCTGTAGAGCTATTACTATTTGTACCGTCTCCACTTCTCAGTACTGAACTGAGTGCACTCATTTTTGACTCTATAGTTTAAGGTGTCTCCATGAAGCTGTTTTCCAGGACTTCATAGCTTGATTTGGAAATTTTTCTCTTAGGCAAAAGTCGAAGCCATATACACGGCAAGATTCCCGGCAAAGTCATTTCAGAAAAGAGGGAGCTCTACTGTGTCTTAGCCGGCAGAGATCAGTCAGGTACAACGAAGACAGAGAGAGGGTGTGGAATGAGGCACTGGGGACGGGGGTCATCTTGGAAAAGGGGAACCAGAACGCATGGTGGCACCAGACCCTCTCTTACTGGGTGGGGCTTCGTTTTGTTTCAGGGCCGGCACCACACTCTATGTCCCAGTCTTTCCTGAGGGGTGTAGAGGAGCAAAATTTGCCACCACAAAGTGTGTCTCTTTGGCACAGGATTTTAGGCTGATAATTTTTAAGCAACAGAAGACGCATGAAGTTTTTCTTTTTTACATGCTTTAACTTCCTAAAAGAATTTAGATAGATGGTCTATGGCAGGGACAGAGCTGTCACCAGAGATAACTACAAAGACGGTGAGCACGGTGTAGTGGTGGAGGCCGGGGAAACGTGGCAAGGCCTGCTTGTTCTAAGTCCTCTCCGTGCCTCCTCGTCTCTGCGGGGCATGGCAAACATTTGTTTATCGAACATTTGCTCTTGTGAATTATCTTGCTCCCCTTTGAAATCCCAGATGCCTAGCCCCTTCCTTACTTAGCTCAAAATGGCATAGAAGCCTCAATTGCCTGACTTGTCCTTAGATCTCACTTTCTTACGGGGACGTGTGTACCTATGTAATTACATTCGTTTTTTCTCTCGTTAATCTGTCATATATTAATTTGATTATTAAACCAGCCAAAGAACCTAAAAGGATTGAAGAACTTTTGTTTTCTCCCCAGCAAGGTCATGGTGTTCTTTGTAATTTGATTCCCAGCTCAGGGTGACACTGAACGCTTTACAAACTAAACAGGAACAAGCTGTGGTTGCTCTTCCTTCTTTTGCTGAGGCTGAAAAGGAAGGAAGCAAATCACTAGAAATCGACCAGGCTGGAGGAGAATATCAGGACGAACCAACAAAAGGAACACCCTCCACGACAACGCCACGCATAAAACCACACCAAACATAATTTCAAAGTAATTAAGTTCCACTCGGATTATATCTTTATATGAAAACCAAACAGCATTTCTTTGGGTTATAATTTAGGGGGTTTAAGAGCAAAAATTCAACTGAGCAAATTTGAAAATCTAATTGGCTTTATTTAATGATTCATGAATTGGGCAGCATCCCATTTAGCAAACAGAAGGGAGCTTTGAGGGGTTGTAAAAAATGGAAGGTTTTTATAGACAGAAGGAGGGTAGAATAAGGAAGCTAAAAGAGTGGATTATTTTAGGTAAGGTTGCTTTCCCTTAATAGAAGCAGAGGGTTTTATCAGACAGAACATCTCACTAGTGTTGAACAGAAAAATTCCAGACTGATCGGCTTAAAATTCCACTCCTACAATAGGCTAACACTGAAATTAGGTTAGGTATTAAGTCTTGATGGGGCTTAACATGAGTGACTTGATTTGGGGTCTGTCATTTCTTTTTAACAGAGGTAAAAAGGCATTGTATAAGTTTTACAATATTTACAATAACACTTAAATTCAAATTAACATATGCATATATGCAATAATCAAATCTATTTGCCAGCCAAGAATGCCTAAGGAAAGACTTTTAGTTATGACACTGTCTGATTTTAAATTTGATAAATATATTTTCAAACATTTCAAACACGAATTTAGTGTTTGAATTATATATCTAATATAATCGCTACAATTTTTTTTTGAAAAAAGAAAACCATTTTGTGAACCAATTAATCTGATTTGTAATATTTTAAGAGTAAATGACTTTTTCTAAAAATTTAAAAAACAAAAAAGCAAAAAAGCCTTCCATTTTTCTAAATATCTAACTGGATATGAAATTGAGTAGAGAACCACAGGTAAGATATTCAAACGACTGCATTACAGCATTAGCAAAAAAATTTAATAAAGTTGACATCCCCTGCCTAAATATTTCTGAACTTTTTATGTTTTTCTGAGTAAAGAAAATGTTTTTCAAAAAGGTAGTCTCCTGAAAGATCAAATTTATTTGATATCACATATAAGAAGATGTCAAAACTACTTTTTTGCAAAGCACGATGCTAAAGACCCAGGCCTACTCAACTATTCTAACAAATATTTACATAATACTTTATTTTTAAGCACTTGAGATAAACTCTCATTTGGTCCCTATATTCCTATGTGCCAGTTCCTATTGCTGGTTCCTTCTAAAGATGAGAAAAAGAAAACTCAAAAACTCACCCACGTTTACAAAGCTACGAAATATAAGGATCAAGAATTGGATTCAGGTTTTTTATCTGACTTTAGTATTCTTCAGGTAAAATTACTATTATTTATGATAGAGCTTCTTTGATGAATATCAATTCTACATTATGGGGCGGATGTCAGTTCTAAATTGTGTGCTTCGTTTTTGCAAAGTGGACAGAAATGCCCTAGAAGTCATATATATCTTGATAAATAATTATACGGCAAATGCAAGCTCTCATTAAAAATGAAGAATTCGCTTATTTTTAAATTCCATGCTCATGAAGCAGTAGTTAGGCTTTTTCTGTATAAACACATTCCTGGAACATGATATGGTGGTGGATGCTATACGTGGCATGTATATTAAGCAATAAAAGAATATAGGTACAGAAACAGAATATAAAGATAAATGGGAAGAACATTCAGGGAAATCTGTGGAACAACTTAAGTCCCACGCCCTACAATGAACACAATAAAACCATCCCAGCTACTGACAGAATCGATAGCTGGGGATCCTCTCTTCGCTCTGCTCTGAGGCTTCTAAAGGCAAAAATAATCAACACCTAGCTATGCTAATTTTATTTAAGACCACATCCACAAAATATTTAAAATGAAAAGGACCTGCGCTGTCACCCAATCTCTCCTTCGGAACCCTCCTCCTGGGAAGAAGCAACACAGGAAACAAGCACTCTCGATTTTTAAGCCACCTGCACAGGCTTCCCTGGGTAGTTTTTGCTGGGGCCCAATTTGGTGTTGCTTGTTTGAGACAGGTAGCAAGTCACTCCTGGCCAAGAGTAATCGGACAGTTCAATTCAAACCGATTACTAATAAAGTCTTCATTTATGTAGTTGCTCTTATTTTTCCATTTAGATAGGCGAAAAAAAAGTATCCCATAGTTCAAAGTTCTAATAAAAATAGAACTATGTGATGGTGTCCCATAATAAATAAATAAGTAGTGATAGATAAATAATAGACAGACAGATATAGACAGAGAGAGTGGTCTCCTGAACCCTGGAGTTATATTTCATAAAAGAGGAAATCTAAAATGGCCAGATTTGCACAATCGAAGTAATCTCGGGGATCTGCAGCATTGTTCCAAAACACAGAAAATATTTTCTTGTTGCTTCAGAAATAAGGGGAATGAGAACTTGTCTGTGATTCAGTGCCCACAACGTTTTCAATACCGCAGCGAACACAGATCTATCAAGGCACCATCTGCCAACAACACAACCATCCACGGACGTGCCAACAGGACTGCAGATGGCTGCCTCTGGTCTCCGGCATCTCTGCCTTTCCAGCCAGCTCCTAGTCGCCCTAGACAACTACTCCTGAGTTACCTGGAATTTAGATTCCACGTCTCTGTGAAGAAGGAAATGTTTTCCCTTGATTTCAATAGTACCCCAAGGCCAAAACCAAATGATGTTTGATAAGTTATTATAAATGGGGGGTGGAGGGGGTTTACCCTGGAGTGTGGTAAAAGATTATACAGGTTAGAAAGAAGCAGGAATGGAGCATATGGGCAGAGAAACCTTTGAGAGTTTAAAAGAGGGCAAAGTCTACAGAAAGAGAATGGAAATGATTTTCTCCCTCAAGGAGAAAAGCCTTGGAGAGAGGTTGGGGAAAGACGGCAACGATGAGAAAATAAAACAAAGATCCTCTTTTGCTCACAACATCAGAAATCATCAAAGGCTTCATGGGGTGGCTTAAAGTATTGGAGAATACTGCTAAAATCAGTTAAAAACATATCTAGCTGTAGGTCTCAAGAGTTGTGGGGATCAGAGCCATTACAACAAAGACAGTCGACACGAATGTTGATAAAACTGAATAGGAGGCTGGCCCTCATCTTCCGGCACCCCAAATGATACTGTAACCAATCAAAAACCCCAGAATGTGGTGACAAGGGAAGGGGGAAACAAGAAAATATAATTCCTACTCTGCTGAGTTAATATTAAATTATGAATTTTTCTGGTTATTCTTTCTATGCTCATGGCGTTTGACACTTGCACGCGGGGCATACACAGTACCTGGTTATAGATCAACATTATAAAATTTAGAATCTTGGCTCTTGGCCCAAAATAGAAAGGAGAGCATTTGGCAAAATATGCAATAGACATAAGGTTTCGTGTAGTATACACCAGAATTATTGAATGTGCCTTTAAGAATTACGAAAAAAATAGATTAATCAGGGAGCTCTCTTATCTGAGAAGCCATCGATCCATGACAATTCTACTTCCAAGTAAATATTCTTATTTTCCTTTCTTTTTGATTTCTATGCTTATTTCCTCTGTCAGATTTTGACTCTTTCTCTCTAGAATTACTGCTTTTAATTGATCAATCTTGGCCTTAAATCGAGCCTACACCTCACTGCCAGATGAGTATTTCTGAAATTCTCATCTGATGTTCTTCTGCTCAAAACTGTAGCAGAATAAAGCCCACATTCTTCAGTGTTTACTTTTAAAGCAGACCAGCATGGCTACACAACACGCAATTAGTATCCAATAAAAATTTTTTAAAGAAAAAATTTTGACGGACCCACTGCAGGTGCCTGCCTCTACAGCTACTTTATAGTTTGCCTCCTCGTCTCTCGATGAGGCTCAGATTATCACAGAAATAATGAGACTTTAGGTAAATTCGAATAATTCCAATTGTTCTACAAAACTTCATTAATGTATTGAACATCTATGTATTCAAAATTTGCATGAACTTGGTCACAGATGATTATTACTTTAATATTCTGTGTCTTACATGTTGTAACATATGTATTATAAATTGGATACTTTAATTAACTGCAGTCATTTGACTTATGAGAAACTGCTTGGAAATTAATTATATACTAAAAAATATAATTTAGTGTAAGCTAAATAAAACATAATTTACATATATAAACATACAATTTTATTAATGTAATATGTATGTAATTGCAGCATAATTACAACACGTAATAAAAGAATTTAATAACTATTCCACCTTTTGAATTTTTTATACATTTAGAGAGTAACCTTTTCTATTTTCATTCCTAAAGTTCTTACTGCATGAGTCTATTTTTATAAATAAAAAAATAAAGGGAAAGGTTGCAACTACAAACTAATATAACACAGTTGCTATAAGGAGTTACCATCTGTTGAATGCTTGCTGAGCTCCTGGGCTGAGTGTTTGATATATACTATGGTGTATACATTTATTCCTCACAAGTGCCACTGAGTACTGAATATGCCCCCATTTATCAGGTGTGGGAAGTTAAGAGTTGATTTTCTCAAGTTTAGGCAGCTTAATAAATGAAAGAGCACTGATTCAAACCTTCTGACTGCAAAACCCACACCCATACCCTAATGCCAAATCTTTGTTTGCATAATTAAGGCCAGACTTGGAAAGATATTTTATAATAGCCAAGCTCATCTCTTCATAAAAGAGGATAAATGAGGATGACGCTTTATTGGATTTAAATGACCTCTTTCTGTAGCAATAGTTATAAAGCTTCTGATATATTACTGAAAGATTTTTACTGTAAAAAGTATTTCATTATTACAGCTTCATGGAGAAAATTACTGGATAAAAACAAGACCTTACAGAGGAATTGTCTCCAAAAAGCACATCAACCCTATTGTGTATTTTAGCTGTGGGGCCTGGAAAACACATGCCTGAGATCCCTAAAGACTTCAAAATCAATAGCATTGTACGAGGCAGTAGGAAAGGAAAACAGATTATAGGAAATTTACTTCTAGTATCAAAATGGTTGATAAGAATTAATTACATTTGAATTTGTGTAGTCAAAATGTTAGCTTCAATGGATCTTAACACATCTCCCTTGCTAAAAGTTGACAGAAGTTAACTGATATTATAACAGAGACCGAGAAATACATCAGAGATAAACGGAGGTTTGCACCATAACATTCCACGTTTGCTGTTTCCTACTTGAACTGTTATTCACAATTTTAAAACCCTGATGACTAAAAGTGCACAGCTGAGGAAGGAAACACTGGCAGGTGTTCTCGGTTTTGCTAATTACTAAAGTAGAGGAAATGGGCTTTACTTGCATCTTGAAGGATTAGGTTAAAATGATTAATAACGGGAAGGGAGTATATAAATTAAAATAGTCATGTTCGCTAAACGATGGGAATGTGTTCTGGGAAATGCATCCTTAGGCATTTCATTGTTGTACAAACATCACAGAGTGCAGATATCCAAACCTAGATGGTACAGCCTGATACCCACCTACGCTCTTGCTCCTAGGCTACAAACCCGTATAGCATGTTACTGTGCTGAATATTGTTGGCAATTGTAACACACTGGCATTTGAGTTTATAAACATTATCTAAGTATAGAAAAGGTACCATATAAAAGGTACAGTATAAAAGGTACAGTATGAAAGATATAGCATGAAATTACAGTATAAAAGACAAAAAATGGAACACCTATAGAGGGCACTTACAATGAACGGAGCTTCCAGGACAGAAAGTTGCTGCGAGCGAGCGAGCGAGCGAGCGAGCGAGTAGTGAGTGAAGATGAAGGCCTAGAACATTACCTTACCATAATGCATTGCGCTATGGTCCTTAGCCGGCTACGTCCTTACGCCAGCCACAACGTTACCCTGGCAACGATAGGAGGCTTCCGTGTTACGACAGCTATGATGTCACTAGGCAATAGGAATTTTCAGTTCCCTTATAATTTATAGTACTATTGTCATATATGTGGTCCATCCTTGACAAAAATGTGATGCATGACTGTATAAGAAGAATTTCTATATGAGATATAGTATATTTAACTTCACATAAATTTATATATATAGTAGTATATATATTAGTATATATATAGTATTAAAAAAAAAACTTCCATGAAAATGTTTTAAAACAGGTCAGAATTTGGGCACCAGGATTTTGGGGGGATAAAATTGAAACTTTTGAAAGCAGATATCCATCCTATCCAGTGGCCATGAACTCTTCCTGACCCAGATCCGCATTTCATTTCACTAAGGTCTCATTTGTTTTGGGGAGAGCTCATCTTAAAGGAGGTGTGGGTGGAGGCGGGAGGAGATGCGTGTCAGCTAACTTATCAGACGGAGGGGCACAGGGAAACGGGACATTGCCCTTGCGTGGTTTTCCTTGAGGCTTTCCTCTCGGTTTCCACTTAAAAGAAGAGAACATAAAGTACTCTACATACAGCTTCATACAGCTATTATCTGAATGGAAATAAAAAGTTACAGATATATCCCAAAAAAGGAAAGTTAACTTTATCTTAATATCAAATAGTGGAGCTTTACAATCACATTTTTTTCACCTACCTTTTACTTACATGGGTTAATAGTACTGGTACCTGAATAGATCGCCTTAAATGACTAATACATCAGAAAGATGTATTAGAAACGGAATACCCAACTCATCTTCTTGCATTACTAAAGCCAAGATAAAAAACCACCTTCCACAAAGAAAATCTGGCCTATGCTCCCAGTCTGCTATGTGCATTATTATTGTTATGATGGCATTGTCCTCTAGAGGGTAACATTTGGTTGCTATCTGCATCTTTATTATTATAGGGCATGTCCATCTTTTACTAGGTCTGAAAGGTCAGTTTTGATTTAGGTTTTTCTAGGTTCCTCTCTCTTTTCTTTTCTTGAATTCAGTTAGGACGTTTGTTTGGTTTGTTGTGTTCTGAAGGATTCCACGCTGAGCAGGAAACCATGCTAAGAATGCTTCAGGAGACACATCTTGATGACTGTGCTGATTTATATGTCAAAACCTAACAGGCATGTGTTTTAATCTGCTTCGGGACTGGCTCACATCTTTGGCTGTTCACGTTCAGACTCTTCGGATTGCTATTCAGAGCACAGAGGAGGACAGGTAAAACGTATCCACCGCAGACTTCAAAGTCCGCAGGACGGAATGAATTTGCTACCTTTAGTAGGTACCGGACCTGTCACCGATATTTATATGTGGTCTAATGAGGATAAGTATCCAAGTGGCTTCAGTTCTCAGTGCGTCCATAGCCACGATGGCATTGGTTCATGCATCGCTTGTCCTGCTCCCTTAGCGCACCCAGTCATGCAGTCAAAGGGAGCTCGACTTGGAAATGTTTTAGGAATTCTGGCCAGCGGTTGCAGGGAGCCTGGGTCCTGCATGCGTGGCCTTCCAAGGCCAGACAGAGCTCTGGCACGTGGACAGTGTGCCGCAGGACAGTTTTCTCCTTCCACACTCCTGTAACGCCCCTTTCACCACTGGCTGGCCCACTTGTCTTCTGCTCCAGTTCCGTGCTGAGAATGGAGGCCAAGCCTAAATTCTAACTCGATGAACCTGTTAATTCTACCCAATCCAGTTAACACCAGCACTGCCCCCGCCTGGTCATCTTTACATAAGAGGCAGCTCCTTTTTCCACAAACCAGTTCCTGTCTCCATAGGAGAAACCTGAGTGAGGTCACCATAGCTCCTGCTGTGCCTGCCTTTCCACATAAGGCAGTTCATCTTTTAAGAAGGGCAGTTAGCCGAAGGGCAGAGATTGTTGTCTGGCTTGGACATGACTCAGTGCCCTGTCTGCATCCACAGAAGATACCTTTACATCCAAGTTCCAGTGAGAGTTTTAAAATCGGTGAATTTAAAAGACTTTCCTCCTTGCTGACAGTCACCCTGCCATAACTCCAAGCCTTCCAGTCCTTTTCCCACCACTGTATCCTCATCCCAGGCCTTGGCTTCTCAAACCCATCTTTGTTCTTTTGAAGCCATGGCCATTTCTTCCCACTGTGTCCGCCTTATACCCTCAACCCCTTCGTCTCACACTCACACCAGGATCTTTCTTTAAGAGTGACTCAAGTCTCCCTCCAGGGCTCTGCCTCACCTCCCCTGACCCGTCACCCCCTCTTCCTGCAAGCAGGTGGCTGGGCTCCTCGCTCTCTGCCATCACTTCTAAACATCTGTTCCTTCTCCCCCGGGGCTTTTGAGTTGACGATTGCATCAGATTCTCACATACTCCTGGTCATTGGGATTTACTTACTCCCCTTTTTGTTCCCAGTTGGAAGGAAATTTCCCACACTCTTGGAAGATTTTGACACAGGGTTTAAAGCTGTGGTTCCTATATAGTCCTAGATAACTTAAATGTCATGCGAGCTTTCAGTCAGAATCACAGCCCCACAGTAACTTGCTTTTTTCCGTCTCTTTCAGCCCCCATTCCCATGGCCACACCCTAAACCTTGCCATCCCCCAGAACTGTCCTCTTTCTGCCATTGAAGGTCAATATCCCACGGCCTCGCCTCCTTCGCAGGTTATGCTTCCCCCTCCTTCTCCTCTCTCCCAACACAGTCTTCACCTGAGCTGTCGGTGTCCTTCAATCCCACTCTACGGCGACTCTCTGGCTTTAGGTCTTTTCTACTTAGCTTAGACCCCTTCTTATCACTGTCGTCAGGTCTGTTTTCCTGTCCGACTTTAGCCTTAGAGAAATCTAACCATTAGACTTGTCTCATCTATTTCAACTGGCAAATCTTGCTGAAGAAACTCACAACTCAGAATGTAGAGACTCCGACTTCTAGGCTCTCAGCAAGCATTGAACAAGGTCAGTAGGAAGCTGTTTCACGACACGAGTTCCATATATTGTTGTTTTAATGACCTAATTTCATTGAAATTTGGCTAAGCTTGAATGAACAATCCGTTGTTGACATTCTGTTTGGTGACTTTCACAAAAACTCTTTGCGGAGACTTTTAAGCTGTAAGTATATACTTTTCGTGTTTAAAAAATGAAGCGATGTCATGCTACAGCTGGTATAGTTGTCTCCTGCACCAGGGAAGGGAAATACATTCATTCTGCAAGCCGATGGCAGTTGCTTAGAGTGCCAGTGACTCATTTTTATTAGCTACTGGACACATGGTACATAATTGGGTTAACAGGATTTAGATATAAAAGGTTAGGAAAAGCAGATACTTCACTGCTGCTTAGAACAGTCGTCCAAGCTGTGCCTGGCTGACATGATTCAACCTTTGAGTTTCAGCTTAAATATAACATCTTTGAAGACTGTCCACCTCCAGACCATGTTAGATGTTATTGCCATATGCTTCCCTATCATAGCTGTTAAATATCTCTCTTCCCCAGTAGACTAAATCTCCCGTAAGGAGACCTTGCCTATCATACTCACCATTGTATCTTGTGCTTAGGATAGAGTCTGGCACATTGTAACTGCTTAATAAATATTTGCTGAATAAATAAACTGTAGAGTTCCAATCTCTGCGTGATTAAACCTGTTCTCTACATGTTCTTCTTGTTCTAGCCAAACTAGACCCTTGTTTTTCTCTTAAAGGCTCCACATTTCCCAGCTTTTATACCTATATACTTGTGTGTATCCTTTGACATCCATTTCCAATTCTACCTTCCCTAGAAAGCATCTCCACACCTTCTCTTCTCATTTGGACTCCTGAACATTTGATCACTTCTTTTTATAGATTTTTAGAACTGGAAGGGACCTTAAATTTAATGTGACCCAACCCTATAACTCAATATATGAGAAAACAGGGACCCAAAGCCTACGGGGCCTTCTTCGAGATGACTCTGCTCAGAGTGGGACCTGTACCCAGAAGTGTTCTGTGTTTTTTCCTCTGCACAATGACAACTTCCTTAGGTCAATGGCCAATTTCACCATTATCAGCTGAGAGCTTTAACTGCAAATATTTATTAGCAGCATGGGCATGCTAGTAACTATAAATGATCATGGTAGGGATACTTACGACTGAAAAAAAAATGATATTGAACTTTCTGGAAAGAATTACTTATGCTCAATGTATATTTTTTGGCAAATTAGGATACTTGTGTATCAAAAATGTTCACGGTGAGATGCATCTGAATGAACAGTTATAATATTTGAAGACCATTTCTCACTTTCAGGCAACTTGAATATATTTACCCGGATTCTAGATGTTTTTAAAAAAACACTTTAAAGCTGATGACAGCATGGTGATATTAATGCCCAAAGAGGAGCTTTTCTGAGCCCTTAAACTAGAATCTAGAAGTGAAATATTTTTGTAAGCTAAACTACAGATTTGATGGTAGAAGCACTTAGCAAAGGTGGAAGAGGCATTTCTGCTGACGTATATTTTCTCCGTAACTCCACGGTGCGTTCTTAGTTCTCGTCGACACCCTGCTGCCTGCTCTTTTTTTTGGTTTAGCCTGTTAACATATTTTGTTGTCGATTTGCCATCATTAGCAAGGATTGATTCAGGGCCCCTTACAAAAGAGAACATAATAATACCATAACAATAAGGCTCTTTTTTATTAACCCCATCTAGAAAAATTATACTCATCTTTCAAGCCTCAGCCGAGTTTCTGACTGACTCAGAAGGATGCCTACTCAGATCAGTCAGCAGTGATTGCTCCATCTGCTGCATCCTAAGAGATGGAGAACTCTTTGGGTGAGGAATAGCATATAGGTCGGCATAAATATTTTGAGATCGGCGGAACCTGTTTTTGCTGTTACCTGTTTTGCTGAAATACTCAGTGGAGAAAATAAAAGATATTTTGCTAATGTTACATAGCTTGAGTTTTAAGATGGGGATGGTTGACAGTCTGGAAATTTCCAGCAACTAGCTGATATCGGATGAAATTTGGGGCTAAAAAGACTTCAAAACTAGATTTCCTAAAAATGTTCCTGATACACAAACAAGGTAAAGGTTACTTTCCCAGAAGTTGACAGAAAAATGAAATTATAACGGAAAAGGAAAAGGGCTGCATTAGAGGAAAGTAGCATGTATTAAATGCTACTATGTGCCAGGAATTATTTTAAATACTTTACGTCATTTTATTAATTCATACAACCACACTGTGAAAGAGATTGGCTTGGTCAGAGTAGCTAGTGAGCCGGTGCTTATGCAGACTGCTGGCCAACAATTCTCCTCGAATGTATGTTGTTTGTCTTATCCAATGCCCCACACTGCCTGAATGAAGATGCAAAATAGACTATTTTCCTAGAGAACCAACTAATGGGAACAATATGGGAACTCTTGAAGTAAAAGGCAAGGCCAGCTAAAACTGTGTCTTAGTTTGTTCAGGCTGCTGTAACAAAATGCCATTGACTGAGTGGCTTGTAAACAGCAGTAATTAATTTCTCAAAGTTCTGGAGGTTCAGAAGTCCGAGATCAAGGAGCTGACAGATTCAGTGTCCGGTGAAAGCCTGCTTCTTGATTCATAACCATCTTCTTGCTATGTCCTCCCGTAGTAGAAGACATGAGGGATCCTTCTGGAGTCTCTATTTTAAGGGCAATAACCCCATTTATGAGAGCTCTATCCTCATGATCTAATCACCTTTCAAAGCCCCCATCTCCAAATACCAACACATAGGGGATCAGGTTTCAACATATGAATTTGAGAGGGATACGAACATCAGTCTATAGCAAGTTGCCACAACACAGCTGGTTAGAGAAAAAAAAGTTGGGAGAATTTTACAATTTGAAAAGCTTAGTATTGATAAAAATAGTATCAAGTTTTTGCTATTGCTTTATAATCCCAACAATATTATTAAGCTAGTTTAAGCATAAAAATAAATTAAAATTTAATTCTAATAGTAAATATAAAGTTTGGGAATCAAGATCATTATATGAAGTACCAAGTAAGACTGTACTATAAGGTATACAGCTTTATTTGATGTGATAATAACTCCACGAGGCCTCACCTTTTTATATGAAATATTGGTGTAGGATAAATGGACATAGAACAAATTTTAGAAGTCTAAAGCTAATACCGTAAGGGCCTGTAGTGGGTTACAAAATCCATCTTTCTGATTTGGGAAAGAACTTTAGTTAAAAGCATCCCAATAAAGTTTTTCTCTGGGCTCTTCAAAATCAAAACAGAGAGAGAGAAAGAGAAAGGAAGGAAGGCGGGAAGAAAAAGAAAAGGCTATATCATCCCTTAGCAAAAGCGTTGGGTACATTTGATAAAGACTTAGAAATGGGGAAATTTTTTATCATTTGGACACGAATTAACTTTTTAGGGAAATTTCCATCACCCATTATATTTTCTTCCTTGCTACGACCCTCTGTCATTTCGTGATCCTCTGCCATTTGTTTAAACCGTGTAGAACTGTACAGGATGTGCATCCAGCAGCTGAGAGCTTGCTTAGCCCACTGTACTGTGCAGTCAGCTCGTGTGGGCTCTACACGCCCCACAGACCCAGTGGCGTGAAGTGAAGAGTTGCCGCTTGGAGCCTCGCCCAGAGCTAGAGCCAGTCTGGTCACATATGCAGGGTCAGGGGATCACAAGACCACCAGGTGCCCTAAGACACCTGTGTGTCTTCAGTGTGGCTGACCCGGCACCAAGGCCCAGCAGGAACACCGAACTCCAGCCCTCCCTCCGGATCTCTCTGGTCCTGTGATTTCAGGATGGCATTAGTTTCTTAGGGCTGCTGTACGAATGAGCACAAACTCGATGTCTTACAGCAACAGAAACTTATTCCGTCACCGATCTGAGAACAGAAATCTAAAAATCTGAAATCAAGGCACTTCCTTCCGAGCCTCTAGGAAAGAATCTTTTCTTGCTGCTTCCAGGTGACGGCCTCCAAAGTTCTTTCGCTTATGACTGCATAACTCCGGTCTCCCCCTCATCTATACATGGCCATTTCCATGTCTCAAACCTCCCCTGGCCTTTATCTTATATGAACATCCGTCATTGGATTTAGAGTCCACCCACATAATTCAGGATGATCTCATTTCGAGATTCTTAACTTACATCATCAAAGATCCTTTTTTACAAATAAGGTTACATTTACAGGCTCCAGGGATTAATATATAGCCATGACTTTTTTGGACACTCTGTTTAACCCACTGTAAAGTTCTTGTTTCAGTTATCATTAATTATGCCTGGATCCTGATTCTTCTACTTTCAGCATCTGAAGGATACTTCTGGAGCCCGATCATGGATACCACCTATCCCCATCCCAAGTTTCCCCCCACCTAGAAACTCTACCCCCATCTCCACACATCCTGTAAGAAGCTTAAGCATAGGCAAAGCAATAGTCCTGCAGGGCCTTTGGACGCAGAGGGTCCGGATTCAAACACAGATTTCACCATTTCCTTCCATATTTCCAACATTCATTGATTCATTCGTTTATTCATAAATATTTATACCTTCTCATTGCCAGGTACTATCCTAGGCCTTAAGGATAGAGCATTATAGGAACAGGCAAAGTCTGTCTTCCTGGAGGTTATGCTTGAGGATGGGGGAGACAGGCAATAGCACATCATATAAATGCCAGGTACTGACAAGCGCTCTGAAGAACAGTAAAGCAAGGTAAGGGCACAGAGAGTCGTGACCGGCTGGGGAGATGTAGTTTTAGATGAGGTTGCCAGGAAAGACTTCTCCTGGGAGGTAACGTTTGAGCAAAGCGTCAGACTTAATCACGAGAATATCCGAGGAAGGGCCTTTCTGGAAGAGAGAATAGCAATAACGCATGGAAGCAAGAAGGACCGTAGAGAGTTTGGTGTGTTTGAAAATAAGCATGAAGACCAGTTTTTACACTCCTGCTCATAGCAGCATATTTGCAATAGCCGAAAGGTAGAAGCAATCCAAGAGCCTTTGGCAGGTGAATGAATAAGCAAAATGTGGCATATACATACAATGGCATATTATTCAGCCTTAAAAAAAAAAGAAAGAAAATCCTGTTGTGTTACAAGGAAATTGTGCTAAGTAAAATGAGCCAGTCACAAAAATACAAATACTATATGTTTTCACTTATTCGAAATACCTAGACAGTCAAATTCATAGACACAGATAATAGTACGATAGTTGCCAGGGGCTGAGGGAGAGAGAATGAGAAGTTAATGTTTCATGGGTATAGAGTTTCAGTTTTACAAGATGAAAGAGAGTTTTGAAGATTAATTGCACAACAACGTGAGTGTAATAAACGCTACTAAACCGTACCCTGAAAAATGGTCTCAAGACAGTAAATTTTATAAAACGTGTATTTTAGCACAATTCAAGATACATTTTTTAGAAGACTGGTCATCAAACCTCTGTAAGTCTCAGTTACTGGGATGGGGCCGCTTTTTTCTTCTGATTGCATGAGTGCCTCCGATGGTAAGCCAGATTAGGAAACACCCCTTGACTCCTACCCCCCTGGAGAGAGATTAGCCTTCCACATGATTTAAAAAAAGTATGAGTTCTTGCCCTCTTGGAAAAGAGTCATCCAGTTTACATCCAAAGCTCTGAGCATATTATCAAGCAACTAACCAATCAACTAACTACAAGTAACTCCCTAAATCAGCAGTTTTGTGAATCCTGAAGTACAGCAGGTGCTCAGAGTCTTGGTGGCCCGGGAGGAGCTGCCATTGAAGAATTGAAAATAAGAATCTCTGCCCAGAACTGTCATAAAAAGGTCTGAGGTTAAGCTGACCATCCAAGAGAGCTTTCCTGTCAGCTTTTCAGATATTTTGAGAAGAAATTTACTCCTGCCCCCACTTTCGACCCATCCCTATTTAAAAATAAGTTTTATTATTTAAGTATGGTGAAGCCAACAGATCATGAGATGTTTGCCATTGCCCTGTCACATGGGGCCAAGTGGGAGAGCACCAAGGTTGGTCAGGAGGCAGAGGAAGAGGAGGGGAAATGGAGGCAAGAGCCTTCACTGTGGTTTCTGTGTGAAGAAACAGGCAAGGTAAGGTCAGCAGGCCTAAGGTTGGCTGGCTCGAATCATGTCCGCAGGCTCTGGGGTGTAGGGCTTTCTCTAGCTGTCTGATGCCTGGCCCTGGGCGATGAGAGCAGATGGGTAGTGGCCTGCAGGGTGAGCCCCTGACAAATGAGGCATTTGGGGTATAAGCTCTGGATTGGCTGGTTTGTCTTTAAAAATGTCACCAGCTGGTGAGTTGTCTCGAGGTATTGGGTACCCCTGGGGGGGCAGTCCCTCCAGGGTCAGCCAGGCCCCAGGTGTCAAAACATCAGAATACAGAAAATAAAAGATATGGTTGACACCCCCTTCGCCCTGACATACTCAGTCAGCCAGGATGAGAAACAGTCCTTCTGCCAATCCTAAAATCAGTGCTGCCTTATATGGAGGAAAACATCTCCTGACATATACCATATCCCTTCCTCTCTGGTATGGCATTTTCCACTGCCTCTATATTTAACATAATAATAATGATTATGGTTTTGGAAACGGAGGTATGATTCAACTCTAACATTTCAAATGATGTCACTTCCGTGAGCACTGGCAGGAGTTACAATCAAGGCTCTGCTCTTAAAGTTTGTTTCTCAAACAACAGATTTTTTTCTACCATTCCCTTAATGAACTGACTTTAACTAATGTCAACATAAATGTTAATATAAGATAGTTCAGAAAACGTGTCCCTGTGCCTCTTCTCTAAAGGTGAACTTGGCATCATCTGTCATCTGTCGCCTTGGGCTCGGGCATCTGATAACACTGGTTAGTTTATGTCATAGATGGATGAAATAGTCCTGGGAAAAATGAAACTTAATCACAGTCCTTTCTCTTTTCTCCTCTGGTTGAGAAATAAAGTGACGGTGTGTTAAAGTCACTCCAAAGGATTCTTGAAACATACCCTGAAGCTTGAGAAGAGCTACAGGCAATGCCTCTTACATGTCTTCATGATTTACAATGTCAGATGTGAAATCACTGTGCAATGGCTTTTCATTATCTTCTTTTACTCAGAATGGCACAAGACACACTTCTTTTTGGATTTTAGTTTTAAAGTTGAAGTTCGAAGCCACTGATATCTATTTATTAACTTTTGCAGTGAATACTAACCTAGTAATAATCATCTTATTCTTCTACTTCTGATTTTTTATTTTATCCTAAAAGCAGAGAATGGTCAGGAAATAAGTTCGGTATACATACTCCATCCGTTGTTTAGATCTGAATTTAAAATAGTGTGCTAAAGAATTTCTTCACTCTGTTCACTTTTAAAGAATACTTTAATTCTATGGACAATAATGTAACTAAAATACACAAATCTGCATTGTTTAGATAGCCACACTGACAGCTTCCCAGCTCTTGGAGGATGTCTGCAGCTCATGTTTGATCATCGATCCGCCATTACGCACTGGTGTTCCTAAACCCATTTTCCCACAAAGCATGGTCTCTATTCAGGTTAACATCACACTGGAGGCTGACAGTTAAGTAATATATCTCCAAAGGCCAAAGCCAAATAAAAGAGATCCAAGACATATATTTGCATACTCTTGCCTGAGAAGCATTTTACTTAATAGGTACACGGGAAAAAAAATCTAAGCATTTTCACTCTTAATAGAGAAATAAATCTTCATTAATCCCTTGCCTAGAAGCTAAAAAACAAAAACCAAAAACAAAACCCAGAACCATTTTACACTGTTTCCTACTCAAACTAGAGCTCCAGCTCTCTCCTTTCCTGTTCTATCAACTTGATAAGAAAAGGGATCTATGCTTCGTTTTCTTCTTTTCCTGTTTAATATATAGACTACTGTAACCTAGCTTCTGGATCAGGAAATGCACAAAAGAGGAAATACACTGATAGACTTGTCGATGCAAGATAAAGCATGTCATTAAGGTTGGCACATGAATACTCTAGTGCTGTTCTCCTAACCATCTGTTGCTCTGGCCTGCCCAGAATCCATTCCTGCATCTGGTAACATCACCCTGATTTTTTTAGCCACCTCTGATAGTACCCTCTCTTGAAACCGAGAGATAGACAATGTGATCCTGGTCTTGCCAATGGAAGTACAGCTTCTCTTGGGCTCTAGTGATTGATTTAAGAGAAGTCATATGACTCGGGCCAGCCGATCAGAAGTGATGCAGGAATGTTGCTGGAACTTTTGAAAAATTCTTTTCTATTAAGGTTGGCAAACTGTGAAATATAAGCTTAGAGATGCTGGTGGCCAATACGCCATCATTAAGAGAGAGCTGATCTGAGAAAGGGGCAAAAACAGAAAGCAAAGTCAAGAGATGAAATTTCTGATGACATCATGTTAAGTGCAAGGGCTGGTCCTGCCTGTGAGATGCACCTAAGACATTTAATAGCTTCAATACATCCTTTTTGCTTTGTGTTAGTTGTTAAAACCACACAGACTTTGATTTATATCACTTATACTCAAATAACTGAAATAATATAGATATCTATATTATATAATCTATATAATAGATATATAAAGGTGCCAGGCAAGCGAGGCATTCTGGTGAGATTATTAATTGCTATCATGTTTTTTGAAAAAAAGGTTTTTTGATCTTATAAAAAGCATGTAAAACTTTTACAACTAAAAACAAAAAAGCGAAAAATAAAAGCAATTCGAGGGCCAAATGTCCTTTTTACTTCTCGTTCTACTTACAACCACTGAATCATTTGACTCTATTTGAACTCTATTTTCTTGACTTCCATCACCATCTAATTTCTTGAATCTCCCCTCAACCATTTCAAATGCTTCTGCTGGATTTCATTAACAGCACCTTTTCTTTTTAAATTTTAATGTCCCATAATTTTATCCCCAGCTCTCTAGTTCTCTAACTCCTTGTGCTCTTTGTGGGTGGCCTGATTATTCACATGTATTTCCTAGATTTCCAGTCCTCATCTTTAACTTGAAATCTAGGCAGATTTTTCCACTGGACTAATGGTTACCTCCATCTGGTGGTCCTCAAATTCAACACGCTCCAAAGTGCATATATTTTTATTTGTCCCTAATCTACAACTCATCTTCATTATAGGGGTCAACTGTACAAGCTAAAAACTTCAGTGACATCCTCGATTATTTCCTTTAATTTACTTTCCCACATCCTAAGGCATAATAAATCTTATTAATTTATCTCCTAAATATTTCTCAAAATTCCCCTTCCTGTGTTCTCTCTGATACTGTTTTGTTAAGAATCCCATCACTTCTCATTTAGACCGATGATCCTCAAACCCAAGTGTGCAAAATGAGCCACCTGAAAATCTTATCAAAAATGAAATCCCAGAGCTTAATCCTTGAAGAGGAGCTCAGTTTGAGAATCTCATCCTGAAAACCTGTTTCAGCTATTGCAACAGCCTTCTAACTGCACTGTTGCAAATGTAAAATGTAACTATTTTGATCATATCATTTGTTTCACAGCTCGAAAACTTCCAAAGGTTTGCTACTGCCCACAGGATAAACTTCAAACCCCTTAACATGGTATATCGTGCTTTCGAATGGCAGCTAACCCCTCCAATTTCATTTCTCTATTCCCCAAATAAGCCATTTGTCTGAAGAAAATAGGTCTTTCCTCCAGTTCTCAGTATAACCACATAAAACCAATATTTTATTATCTAGTGAATATTGTAGAGTGCTTCTAGGTGCCAGGCTCAGTGCTAAATTCTTCCCTACATTACCTCATTTAATTCATGTTACAGCCCTATGAAGTAAGTGGTAATTATTATTGCAGTTTTACAGCTCAGAGACTCAGGGGCAGAGGAGCGACTTGTCTATAGTCACACAAATATTAAGTGATGGAGTGGAACTGCATATGAGCTCCACAAGGGCTCCTGAAGGGTGGGCAAGGAACTCAGTCCCGACATCGAGCCTCCCATATAGTGAATCCTCTCAACTTGCGCAGTTGTCTTTTTGAATGAATGAATGCTATGCAGGGCAAAGAAAAAAAAGAAAGAAATCATCAATTTTATTAGCCTCTATCTCAAACTGTGATTTCATTTTCAGGGAGATATTTTCCTTACTAATAAAGCTACCTTTAAAACTACCATTCCAGGAGCATTTACAACTCATTTTATATTTTTAATCGAAACTTCTATTATGATAACTGTAGATTCACAGGCGGTTGTGAGAAATTTTTGAGAGAAATCTCATGTATGCTTTGTTCAGTTTCCCTGAAAAGGAATGTCTTGCAAAAAACAAAACAAAAACAAAAAAACGACAAAAAAAACAATGGTACCGTTTCACAATCAGGATGTCGACAATCCTGGCAAGAGAGAACTTTCCATCACCACAAAGATCACTCCTGCTGCCCTTTCGTAACCACAGCTGCTTCCTTCCTGTCCATTTCTAATTTGTTCTCCATTTCTAGAATTTTGCCCTTTGGAGGAGGCTACATAAATGGAATAATACAGTAGAACGAAACCTCTTACAGCTGGCTTTTTTCAGAGTTCTTTATATGTTCTAATTTGTCAATTACGTAATTTGCAACCGTTTTCTCCCAGTCTATAACTTCTTCTCACTGACTTTAAAATAGAAAAAGTTTTAAATTTTTGATAAGATCTCATTTGTCAACTTGTCCTGTTATGGATCATGCTTTCTGTGTCAAGACTAAAAATCTCTTATCTAGCCCTAGATCCTAAAGATTATCTTTTATATTTTTTCTTAAAGTTTCATAATTTTATGTTTTATGTTTAAGTCCATGACCCGTTTTGAGTTGATTTTTATGAGATGTAATGTTGAGTTCCAGGGTCACTTTCATGCCTATGGCGTCCAGTCATCCCAGTCCTATTGTGAAAAGTCTATTCTTCCTCCATTGAACTGCTTTTGCAACTTTGTCAAAAAATGTGAACTTACAATTAACTCCAAATAAAAGTTTAATTAAGAAAACCTGTTTGATGGCAATGTTTCGGAACTAGACAGAGATGATGGTTCCACAACACTGTGAAGGTACTAAGTGCCAGAGAATCGTATACATTAAAATGGTTGCTTTTATGTTAAGTGAACTCCAATTTTAATTAAAAGAGTGAAATGAGTCGTACCCTAGCTAACCTTCCAACCAATGTTTTATCCAATTTTATACAAATTTAAATAAAATTTTCAAAACTCGTGTCTAAAAACCTCTTTTATATCATCGCTCAGCCGATTCTCTGTTTTGAGTTTGGTTCTAGTTTTCATGTCCCTCATGGCTAGTCAGTTAACGTCTTAACATCTAACTTCTGAAAGGAAGCATTTTTAACAGTGAGTCGACATGTGGACAGTCAGGAATTTTAGTAGACCTCATATTGCCTGGCCATCAATCCCTGCATGTCCTCGGTCATTCTTTGACCATCATTTATATTCTCACTTGTCTTCATCCTTCTGAACTAAAGTGCCCTCAACAGAACACTCTATTATATCATGGTGTGATCACTGCCTTTTTCTCTGAGTACACAGCCCGGGAATAATGTATTTCATCACTTTTTTGGCAAGGAGTTCACAGGTCTCTCCTAAATAAAAGCAACATAGTGAGTCAAAGGCAGAGTCTAAGGACTCTATGACTTGCTGAATTTCTAGACAGCCCTGTACTAAAACTTCTTCCCATGTATCCACATTAATTAATAGCAAAGGGGTCCATGTTTAGATCTGGAAAATTCCTGATTATGTGGCATCTTGGAGAGGACCCTGGGGATTCATATTATCAAGACCCAGGTTTAAAACAAAATAAGCGTGCTGTTTACATTACTGCAGTCACGTTATATTCAAATGGCTGACCAATGTCAGTCCGGAAAACCCCACACTTAGCATGTTTTTAAATACTTTTTGTAAAAAAGAAATTTATTCTTTTACCTACAAGTCATCTAACTCAAGACACCATGGACATGGCCATAGAATTACAAATTTAGTCCAGAATACATGGCAAACTGGAGCCAAGTTTTGACATAATAAAGTGTTCTCACTACAACATATCACCATATCACAGGGAAAGGAGAGGAGACATCCGCATTTCTCTGTAGATTAAGCTCTTCCCCACGTCTAATATCCTGCACATAGATGAATGATGAGAGAAGAAAAGTTACAATATAACACCCTGCTTTTAATTCTAATTCACTGTTACTGTTCATTTATGTCACTATCTGTCGTTTCTTCCTTTAAACCTTAATGGCACCTCCATCAGTTAGTCTGTGCCATCTCTTATTAATGCATTTTCCTTTTTTCCATTTATGTTATCATGAAATTTCTAGAATAGTTTTCCCATAGTGTGCTTTGTTGAATATTTGTGTTCCAAGGAAATATTAACAAATCTTCTATGAAACGTGTCCTATGTTCTACGAAGTTTGGGAAACACGGCATACCACCTCTGTCCTCCAAAATCATGCTTTTTATACATTCTTTAAAATGCTTGAGAAATCTTATAGTAAAGAAATCTGTTTAATTCTGTGTTTCTCAAACTTATTTGGACCACAAAATACTTTGTGTATGTGTCTCACCTAATAGCATCTCTGTAACACCAGTGTCTGGGATGCTGTTATAAAATAAGTAGCCTATGTGTGATGATTTCATTTTCTTATTATTGTATTAAATGCACAATCTCAGAGTATACCAGCAATCTCCAGAGAGTAAAATCTAGTTATTGATTTTTATTTTCTTCAACAGTTATTTCTTTTGACTTTTCTGAGGTAGCTTACACAATCAAAAACACACATTTTCAAACTCCTCACTGGGGTTTCACAATTCTTTTATCATTGTTACGAAGTAGGCATCTCATCTTTCTTATGCAAACAATGTCCAGACTTCTTAGCCTGGCATTCAGAGACCTGCACCGTACAGACCCAAGCGCCCTTTTGATCTGTCTCTTTCTAATCATATCCACAAATCTTAATCCTTTATCCAGACGGATACATTCACTATCCCACCAAAACATCTGGGGTATTTGCATCTCAGTGCACATATTCATGCTGTTCTTCTTAACAAGGTTGACTTACCTTTCTTCTGTTGCTTAATCTTACGAATCCTGAAAGCTGACCTAGCCTTCTCTCATCTTTTGTTTTTTTTTGTATTTTTTTCATCAATGTTTTTGCCACGTAGACTGTAAACTCCACATGGAGAATAGCCATATATGTGTTTCTAATTGCTAAATATC
>NW_024350926.1:3138405-3223833 GCF_902729225.1 Pteropus medius | reverse complement strand
CTTCATTTTCTTCTTTTCCTGTTTAATATATAGACTACTATAACCTAGCTTCTGGATCAGGAAATGCACCAAAGAGGAAATACACTGATAGACTTGTCGATGCAAGATAAAGCATGTCATTAAGGTTGGCACATGAATACTCTAGTGCTGTTCTCCTAACCATCTGTTGCTCTGGCCTGCCCAGAATCCATTCCTGCATCTGGTAACATCACCCTGATTTTTTTAGCCACCTCTGATAGTACCCTCTCTTGAAACCGAGAGATAGACAATGTGATCCTGGTCTTGGCAATGGAAGTACAGCTTCTCTTGGGCTCTAGTGATTGGTTTAAGAGAAGTCATATGACTCGGGCCAGCCGATCAGAAGTGATGCAGGAATGTTGCTGGAACTTTTGAAAAATTCTTTTCTATTAAGGTTGGCAAACTGTGAAATATAAGCTTAGAGATGCTGGTGGCCAATACGCTATCATTAAGAGAGAGCTGATCTGAGAAAGGGGCAAAAACAGAAAGCAAAGTCAAGAGATGAAATTTCTGATGACATCATGTTAAGTGCTGGTCCTGCCCGTGAGATGCACCTAAGACATTTAATAGCTTCAATACATCCTTTTTGCTTTGTGTTAGTTGTTAAAACCACACAGACTTTGATTTATATCACTTATACTCAAATAACTGAAATAATATAGATATCTATATTATATAATCTATGTAATAGTTATATAAAGGTGCCAGGCAAGCGAGGCATTCTGGTGAGATTATTAATTGCTATAATGTTTTTTGAAAAAAAGGTTTTTTGATCTTATAAAAAGCATGTAAAACTTTTATAACTAAAAACAAAAAAGTGAAAAATAAAAGCAATTTGAGGGCCAAATGTCCTTTTTACTTCTCATTCTACTTACAACCACTGAATCATTTGACTCTATTTGAACTCTATTTTCTTGACTTCCGTCACCATCTAATTTCTTGAATCTCCCCTCAACCATTTCAAATGCTTCTGCTGGATTTCATTAACAGCACCTTTTCTTTTTAAATTTTAAGGTCCCATAATTTTATCCCCAGCTCTCTAGTTCTCTAACTCCTTGTGCTCTTTGTGGGTGGCCTGATTATTCACATGTATTTCCTAGATTTCCAGTCCTCATCTTTAACTTGAAATCTAGGCAGATTTTTCCACTGGACTAATGGTTACCTCCATCTGGTGGTCCACAAATTCAACATGCTCCAAAGTGCATATATTTTTATTTGTCCCTAATCTACAACTCATCTTCATTATAAGGGTCAACTGTACAAGCTAAAAACTTCAGTGACATCCTCGATTATTTCCTTTAATTTACTTTCCCACATCCTAAGGCATAATAAATCTTATTAATTTATCTCCTAAATATTTCTCAAAATTCCCCTTCCTGTGTTCTCTCTGATACTGTTTTGTTAAGAATCCCATCACTTCTCATTTAGACCGATGATCCTCAAACCCAAGTGTGCAAAACGAGCCACCTGAAAATCTTATCAAAAATGAAATCCCAGAGCTTAATCCTTGAAGAGGAGCTCAGTTTGAGAATCTCATCCAGAAAACCTGTTTCAGCTATTGCAACAGCCTTCTAACTGCACTGTTGCAAATGTAAAATGTAACTATTTTGATCATATCATTTGTTTCACAGCTCCAAAACTTCCAAAGGTTTGCCACTGCCCACAGGATAAACTTCAAACCCCTTAACATGACATATCATGCTTTCGAATGGCAGCTAACCCCTCCAATTCCATTTCTCTATTCCCCAAATAAGCCATTTGTCTGGAGAAAATAAGTCTTTCCTCCAGTTCTCAGTATAACCACATAAAACCAATATTTTATTATCTAGTGAATATTGTAGAGTGCTTCTAGGTGCCAGGCTCAGTGCTAAATTCTTCCCTACATTACCTCATTTAATTCATGTTACAGCCCTATGAAGTAAGTGGTAATTATTATTGCAGTTTTACAGCTCAGAGACTCAGGGGCAGAGGAGCGACTTGTCTATAGTCACACAAATATTAAGTGATGGAGTGGAACTGCATATGAGCTCCACAAGGGCTCCTGAAGGGTGGGCAAGGAACTCAGTCCCGACATCGAGCCTCCCATATAGTGAATCCTCTCAACTTGCGCAGTTGTCTTTTTGAATGAATGAATGCTATGCAGGGCAAAGAAAAAAAAGAAAGAAATCATCAATTTTATTAGCCTCTATCTCAAACTGTGATTTCATTTTCAGGGAGATATTTTCCTTACTAATAAAGCTACCTTTAAAACTACCATTCCAGGAGCATTTACAACTCATTTTATATTTTTAATCGAAACTTCTATTATGATAACTGTAGATTCACAGGCGGTTGTGAGAAATTTTTGAGAGAAATCTCATGTATGCTTTGTTCAGTTTCCCTGAAAAGGAATGTCTTGCAAAAAACAAAACAAAAACAAAAAAACGACAAAAAAAAACAATGGTACCGTTTCACAATCAGGATGTCGACAATCCTGGCAAGAGAGAACTTTCCATCACTACAAAGATCACTCCTGCTGCCCTTTCGTAACCACAGCTGCTTCCTTCCTGTCCATTTCTAATTTGTTCTCCATTTCTAGAATTTTGCCCTTTGGAGGAGGCTACATAAATGGAATAATACAGTAAAACGAAACTTCTTACAGCTGGCTTTTTTCAGAGTTCTTTATATGTTCTAATTTGTCAATTACGTAATTTGCAACCGTTTTCTCCCAGTCTATAACTTCTTCTCACTGGCTTTAAAATAGAAAAAGTTTTAAATTTTTGATAAGATCTCATTTGTCAACTTGTCCTGTTATGGATCATGCTTTCTGTGTCAAGACTAAAAATCTCTTATCTAGCCCTAGATCCTAAAGATTATCTTTTATATTTTTTCTTAAAGTTTCATATTGTGAAAAGTCTATTCTTCCTCCATTGAACTGCTTTTGCAACTTTGTCAAAAAATGTGAACTTACAATTAACTCCAAATAAAAGTTTAATTAAGAAAACCTGTTTGATGGCAATGTTTCGGAACTAGACAGAGATGATGGTTCCACAACACTGTGAAGGTACTAAGTGCCAGAGAATCGTATACGTTAAAATGGTTGCTTTTATGTTAAGTGAATTTCAATTTTAATTAAAAGAGTGAAATGAGTCGTACCCTAGCTAACCTTCCAACCAATGTTTTATCCAATTTTATACAAATTTAAATAAAATTTTCAAAACTCGTGTCTAAAAACCTCTTTTATATCATCGCTCAGCCGATTCTCTGTTTTGAGTTTGGTTCTAGTTTTCATGTCCCTCATGGCTAGTCAGTTAACGTCTTAACATCTAACTTCTGAAAGGAAGCATTTTTAACAGTGAGTCGACATGTGGACAGTCAGGAATTTTAGTAGACCTCATATTGCCTGGCCATCAATCCCTGCATGTCCTCGGTCATTCTTTGACCATCATTTATATTCTCACTTGTCTTCATCCTTCTGAACTAAAGTGCCCTCAACAGAACACTCTATTATATCATGGTGTGATCACTGCCTTTTTCTCTGAGTACACAGCCCGGGAATAATGTATTTCATCACTTTTTTGGCAAGGAGTTCACAGGTCTCTCCTAAATAAAAGCAACATAGTGAGTCAAAGGCAGAGTCTAAGGACTCTATGACTTGCTGAATTTCTAGACAGCCCTGTACTAAAACTTCTTCCCATGTATCCACATTAATTAATAGCAAAGGGGTCCATGTTTAGATCTGGAAAATTCCTGATTATGTGGCATCTTGGAGAGGACCCTGGGGATTCATATTATCAAGACCCAGGTTTAAAACAAAATAAGCGTGCTGTTTACATTACTGCAGTCAGGTTATATTCAAATGGCTGACCAATGTCAGTCCGGAAAACCCCACACTTAGCATGTTTTTAAATACTTTTTGTAAAAAAGAAATTTATTCTTTTACCTACAAGTCATCTAACTCAAGACACCATGGACATGGCCATAGAATTACAAATTTAGTCCAGAATACATGGCAAACTGGAGCCAAGTTTTGACATAATAAAGTGTTCTCACTACAACATATCACCATATCACAGGGAAAGGAGAGGAGACATCTGCATTTCTCTGTAGATTAAGCTCTTCCCCACGTCTAATATCCTGCACATAGATGAATGATGAGAGAAGTTACAATATAACACCCTGCTTTTAATTCTAATTTACTGTTACTGTTCATTTATGTCACTATCTGTCGTTTCTTCCTTTAAACCTTAATGGCACCTCCATCAGTTAGTCTGTGCCATCTCTTATTAATGCATTTTCCTTTTTTCCATTTATGTTATCATGAAATTTCTAGAATAGTTTTCCCATAGTGTGCTTTGTTGAATATTTGTGTTCCAAGGAAATATTAACAAATCTTCTATGAAACATGTCCTATGTTCTACGAAGTTTGGGAAACACGGCATACCACCTCTGTCCTCCAAAGTCATGCTTTTTATACATTCTTTAAAATGCTTGAGAAATCTTATAGTAAAGAAATCTGTTTAATTCTGTGTTTCTCAAACTTATTTGGACCACAAAATACTTTGTGTATGTGTCTCACCTAATAGCATCTCTGTAACACCAGTGTCTGGGATGCTGTTATAAAATAAGTAGCCTATGTGTGATGATTTCATTTTCTTATTATTGTATTAAATGCACAATCTCAGAGTATACCAGCAATCTCCAGAGAGTAAAATCTAGTTATTGATTTTTATTTTCTTCAACAGTTATTTCTTTTGACTTTTCTGAGGTAGCTTACACAATCAAAAACACACATTTTCAAACTCCTCACTGGGGTTTCACAATTCTTTTATCATTGTTACGAAGTAGGCATCTCATCTTTCTTATGCAAACAATGTCCAGACTTCTTAGCCTGGCATTCAGAGACCTGCACCGTACAGACCCAAGCTCCCTTTTGATCTGTCTCTTTCTAATCATATCCACAAATCTTAATCCTTTATCCAGACGGATACATTCACTATCCCACCAAAACATCTGGGGTATTTGCATCTCAGTGCACATATTCATGCTGTTCTTCTTAACAAGGTTGACTTACCTTTCTTCTGTTGCTTAATCTTACGAATCCTGAAAGCTGACCTAGCCTTCTCTCATCTTTTGTTTTTTTTTTGTATTTTTTTCATCAATGTTTTTGCCACGTAGACTGTAAACTCCACATGGAGAATAGCCATATATGTGTTTCTAATTGCTAAATATCCAGCTTAGCTTGGTACCTGATGAGTAATTCCTAGATGTCCAATAAAGAGATGCTGGATAAAATCTAAATTCTTTGCATTTCTGTAGTACATGTATCTCATTGCCTTACCTCTCATTCCGTATTAGTGTGAATTATCTTAATAGGTACCATTTTGGTTTGTGTGCTGCATTCATAATCTGCATATATCAAATTCTTCAACTGCAGAGTTTGGAAATTATATGCATTGATAACACCCTTAGCAACTAGGACAGGGGCTTATACATAATAGATGCTGAATAAATTTTGCTAGATTGGCTGGTTAATTCTGCGCAAGTCCCTTATCTCCCATGAAGCTTTCCTATGCTGTGGTGCATATTAAGCTTTCCCCCCCGATCTCTTCCTAGCAGTTACTGTCTTTACAACTCACCTTGGCTCATATTTATAGATTCGCTTCATACATGTATCAGTTTTCTTCTATCGAGCCTGTGAATTCTTAAAGGGTAAAAATCTGGTTTTCATCAAGTTTTGTCTCCTAAACAGGTGAGAACATATCAGGAATCAGTTAAATTTAAGTAGAAAGAAGTTGATATGGTCACACTACATTTTACTTTATTAACATTTATGATACAATGTTACTATTCTAGTCTTTTATGCCAACAAAAATAAATGATATAAAATACATAATACATTTTGATCATTTGAATCATACACAAAATACTGAGAGATTGAACCTATGTTACATGTATATTTTACAAAGAAAAGAACAGACTACTATAATAACATATTCAGATAAAATTTGTCATATTTTGGATGTTATACAATGTTAAACAGATATATTCAAAAGAATTACTATTTATAGAACCAACTTGATGTTTTACTATTTAAAATAATGAATACTATGTAAATGAATACTTATAAACAATTTTAAAGCAAAAGCTATGTTCTACTCATTTACTTTGTAGTTACAAAAATATATATTCATCTGAAACTCTAATAAATTTGCTTGAGGCATTAGATATTCAAATTTAAATGCATGTTTTCTAAAGTGTTTTATCAACTTAGTGTTCTTGACTTCATACGGGATACATATCTCCATGGGATTAGAATAGGTTTGTGTTACAAATAATGTTATTTCAAGTAAAAGACACAGGTGATCATTAACACAGAAGAGAAACTGAAGGTTTCCAGACCCAACACATCCAACACACAAGTGAGGCCCACTGGCTATGCCTTGTGCAAAGTGAATTCTCAAACACATCTGTTGAATACATACGCAAGTGGATGGCATCTATTCAGTTATTTGCACAGAAAATTAACTATCCAAAGCTTTCTATTTCTAGCAGAAATGCCATTTAAAAACTCAACACTTTTATTATTAATCAGCTGCTTCTTCCAGATAGCAAAGCCAGGTAAACTGACTCCAGATTGACTAGCAAACTAATGTCAGTGAGCATAAGATGCCTCACCAGGTGTGCTGACCGTGTATTTAGAGAGTTCCGATGTCGACAGAACAGACATTCAATATATTGAACAACTCCATGTATCGTATCTTCATACAAAAGGAGACATAAGAATCTAAGTAATTTCTACAATGTGTTATCATAAAAACAAAAGTAGTAACCATAAATGTTTATAACATCTTAGTTGACTGTAGGTGTCTCTTCTCAGAGAGAAGCAAGGTGTCCTGAGTGAAGCAGGCCATGTGTCTATGTAATAGCCGGAGGACACACAGGCCATTCGTGAGTCTTCCATGATGCACGCACAACGTGAATGCTGAGATCACTGTTAAAGGCAGAGCTTCGAAGCAGTAAAAACTTTCTAAAACCAAAGTCTAACTAATAACACTTATGGAATTGCAGCACCTACAAAGATTTTAGGCACTATATATTAAAGGAATCAGCCTTGGCCCAAACTCCTCTTGTAACTTTTCCTTATCTCTTCTGCTTCATGCAAAGTGAAACTTTCTAAAGCTCATCACTAAAACTTAGAAAATTTGATAGAGTACAGAATATTTTTCTTAATCAAAGTTTACATCATCCCAAACCATTTGAAACGCTTTTGTCTTTATATTTAAGCAAGACAACTAATAATTCACTCAGAAATTTGGTTAATATATTTACATGTTAATGAAATAACTATTACAGGCTTGGAGAGAGTAATTAAACTATAATTTAGTATAATAATTCACTTAAAAATAAGCCTTTAAAAATTAAACGTAATTTCCAAAATTTCAGAAACAATTTAGTCATATACTAAAGGTTAGTTTCAATAATAGTAAATATCACAAATGAAGAAAATGTAAAAATGACCTTAGAAGTAAAATATAAAGTAAAATGACTTAAAGTAAGGTTATTTATTTTAAATTTCAATATTATGTGATTTTCAAAAATACAAGTGACTAAAAATAGGCCCCGTAATCTGAATTAAATCATGCTATATAGGAAAAGACCTACGTGAACTAATAGAAGAATACTTTAGTATTTTAAGCACAAATATATTATTTTCAAATACATGGAGGAAATAACTCTCAACTGAATGCTTCTAAGCCAATAAATATTATTTCTCCTATATCATGTATGTGCTCAAGGGTTGAAAATAATTTGTTTCCTTAAATTAGTTAGTATGCTCCCTGGGAGTTTTTTACCCATTCATTTTCTTAGGTTTTACAGTTAGTGCCAAGCTTAATTTCATTTCATTCTCAATTTAACTAATACAAAATTTAAATTAATAGTCAGAATCAATATCATTACAATATCTTACACAGTTGACCCTTGAACAACAAGGGGACTAGGGGCATGGACATTCCCCTCACTCCCTGAACAGTCAAAAATCTGCATATAACTTTTAATTCCCCCCAAAACTTAACTACTAATAGCCTACTGTTGACTGGAAGCCTTAGCAAGAACAGAGACAGTCAATTAACATATTTTGTATGTTATATGTATTATGTACTGTATTCCTACAATAAAGCAAGCTAGAGAAAAGAAAATGTTATTAAGAAAATCATAAGAAAGATAAAATACATTTAGAGTACTGTGTGTATTTACCAAAAAAAACCCACAAAAACCAAAAAACGAAACACATACACACACACACATATAAGTAGACCCACATAGTTCAAATCTGCATTGTTCAAGGGTTAACTGCATATTATAGCATCAAAAGCAATGAATTTTAAGTTGAACATTGTTGCTGCAAGAAGTATGTCCAGTGAATTCAAGTCACTGGAAAAATATGATTTAAAGAGACAGAAAATAGTATGAGACTTCTAAGAGTGGGATATTGGTTCATAAAATAAAGCTCAAATTCTAAAGTCAATATTACATATCCAATATAAGGAAAACTAGTACAGAAATCCATTTTTCTTTCTCTCTCTCTCTTTCTTTCTCTCTCTCTCTCTTTCTTCTCTCTCTCCCTTGTTAAATAGTAATGGAAATAGATACAAAATTCTAGTCTCCTAAAATTGCTCATACCTCTAACATTATTTTGTAATATTTAATTTTGTAATATTTAATGTTAGAAAACTTTGTAAGACATAATGAAATATTCAAGGTGTAGTGACTGTGCGTCACTAGTTAACAAGTACTTTTAATCAGGTGCTATGTTAAGAACCAAAATTTCTATGCTCGAACCTTCTTCTCTTTTAGGTGGAGAGAGGCAGATGTCCACACTCAGAACTTAAAAGAATTGTTAGCAGCCTTTAGCAATGTTTAAAAGTCCACTGGTTGTAGAGGAGTATGTGAGCATTTAGGTAAAACTAATCTAAAAACTCAAAGCCAGTTAAATGTCCAATGTCACATGGAGGTATATCATAGTTTTGAAAAATTGTCTCTATCTATTCAATAGACTTTTTTTTTTTTACTGTTATTATTGTTTTGGAATCATAGTGGAATTTTATATGATATACTATTCCAGACTTTCAAAATATATCTAAAACTGTTATTTTCAATTATGAAGAATATATTTTTTCAGACTGCAAAAGCACTGGGTTACCTCAAAATGTGTACTTAGACTGGTAAAATATCCAGGAAATCCTAAGCTTTTCATATAGTAAAAGCACTTTACATATTTCCATTCACTTTTTTCCTCAATATAAAATGTATAATTTAATGGCAAATTTACTAACAAAAAATTGGTAATATTATAATTCTTATGGTAATAAGGAGAAGCAGCATAACACATTAAGAAGGCAGACTTCCTGCATAGAGAGTAGAACCTTAAAATATGCTAATTTATAAATACCACAATGGCAGATAATTTCCCCCATGAATCACAGCAAAGTGCGACTGAAATGTTTAAGTGACCTGCTTCATGCCTCTAAGAGATGCCACTTCCAGGATGGTGATTAGAAAATAAGAATGACAATATGAAAAGTACTGGCTAATTAATCAGTTTTGCTCATTCATTAGCCTCATGTAGAACATCATCAAATTTTCATCACGGGAAAAATCACAATTTACTAATATCATGGACCTTTAGGATCACTCGCTGATATCAAGAATGGCCAATCCCTGAAAGCTAAGGATATGCTTAATATAGATACTTATTTTAAGGTTATATCATCATTAAATTCAACTTTTTCTTTGAAAACGTCGATGTTGGTTTCTTTATTTTTCATTATAGATATGGACTTATCTCAAAATTCTTAAAAGTTTCTGTGCCAAATAACAGTAATTATTACCTTGACCAGTCTATAATAAATATCTCATACATCTGTAAACATAGTATTTTCGTTATTAATACACAACTGCTAGTGATGAAGGTCTTTAATGATAGTTTGAAAACCATGAACAAATTTATAAATTAAAATATAAAGTATATACTTTAGTTATGAGAAGCGTGTCACATACTGTTGTCTAAGTCCTTATAATTATCATAATCACAATACAGGCATTTTAATTGTTTTGAAAATTATGGATTTAAAATCAATATTGCTGTATTCACTATGCTAAAAAATGTTATTTTATCGAAGTAGAAATGATAAACATTACATATACTTTAATATGAAAATAGAATACACCTTGTGCTTCCATAAATTATCAAGGTCTCTAATAGTCCTTTTAAAGTTCAACAAATAAAGCTTTATTTTCATATCTTATACATATATATACCTTGATAGAAAAATACTCAGCATGGTGTATTCTCTTAAGAGTCTGGCATCTCATATGAAAGTCTTAATAAAATTAAGCATTTTAGGTATCTAAGTTAAAGGTCGAGTTTTTAAACAGGCTTGTTTTTCCCACCTTCAGCCTGGTCTTCCTTCCCGCACCTCCCCAATCCCTGCCTCAACCCACCCCTGGCCACAGCTGGCACGGCACCAGCACGCATGGCCCAAGGAAGCCATGCCCATTTCAGAAACCCACAACAGCACTGGCTGCTGGAGCCGTCCAGGAGCAGAAGGGACACCTGAAAGCAGCCGAAGAAGGTCTTGCTGGAGGCCTCCATCTCTCTCTACTGAGAAACTCGTCCTTAGAAAGAGTGAGCATACTCTTCACCTTACATGCAAAAACTTTCTGTGATGCGGGGGGACTGAGAACCGACGACACCCAGTCTACGCTGTCTGTGACATTTCTGGATGATTTAGAAAACGTGGCCGTATTTCTTCAGTGACAGACTTCTTCAAATGGAAATATCCATTATTACATGTTCCCATTTGGAGAAGATGAAAACAAACAAAATAATTTTAATAAATGGGAGAGAAAGAACGATGGTTCGTTTTTTTTCTTCTGCTATTTTTCCTGTAACTTCCGGGGATGAATTTTACTCTAAAAATGAAGAGTTCATGTCAACACAGAGAGATCAGTGTGTGAAACTGAGTTGTTTGAATGACTGTCTATCCATTTCTAGCAGAAATATCTAAGCACAAGCTGAACATGAGTTATTTACACCACAGTGAAAGATTTAGAGAAAAAATTCATTTCTTTATCTTGAGTGGAGAGTGTTTAGCCAGCCTGTCCTTTGTCCAGTCCAGTGTTCAGAAGCTTCTGCTCGCCTGGGTTCCTTGGGGTTCTCTTTATTCTTCTCCAGCTGGGGGAGGCGGCTCGCACAGCTTGTACAGCCTAGAAGAGGCACGAGAAGGTGTGAGAGTGGCCTGGCGTACGGACATTACTTGAGGTGTTTTCATTGATATAACATATACATTGACAATAATTTCTTGGTTCGTGAAATATGATCATATTCCCTATTTCACTAAAAATCACATATGAATTAGCAAACTCCAAATTTTCGGTTCTATTATTTAGAAAAGACCATCTCTTTGCACAGCTCGGTGACTACTGATTAAGCGATGCTGCATTTTTAATACCAGCTGCTTCTGTTCCAGTGCTTTCGATCCCACTGCTCACCTTGCTGGTAGCAAAATTGATTCTCCAAATGCCACGAGATAATATTATGATAATTACCATCATGTCTATCATGCTTGTCTGGTAGCAAGATAAGCATCTGTCTCATGAGAGTCTACTGATTTTCTGACCAGTTTCATGAATTTGCTTCATTATGCACCATCCTGGAGGTGCAAGCAGTTGGTTATGGACAGGCTGGTGTGGCACACTCCTGAGTCTTGAATATCACAGGCACGATTAGCTCATGTTTCTTAAGGAACATATGCCCAGCTTTGCTCATCCCCTTCACCTGTCAATAGAATCGGGTGGAGATTCAAGTGTGCGTAGGAATCCATTTGAACTGGTAGAGATGCCGGGAGCTGGGAAGATACACCCTCTCTGCATCCCTGGTATATTTGTTTGAGACCATACAGCATCAAGGCAAAGTTCAGGGGACCAAACTAAGATCACTCAAGTTCTAGCGCTCCTCGTTCTCCTGAATGGTTGAATCCTAACCCCAGGAACAAAGCAAAGGGGAACATGGCCTCAGTAATGACCACACAGTGCATACCCATTATTTAGGGCTCAGCCAAAGAGAATCAGCTGGCCTGGGGCGGCCAGATGTTGGACTCTACCCGCAGTCCTCAGTTGTGCCCTTGGCCATGTTGATTCCCCTTCAGAGCTTAGTCTAATGATATAAAACTATAAGGTGCAGATTTCAACTGTGCTCATTTTCAAAAGCATTCCAAACCCAGGGGTAGCTGCGGTGATCCACAACCTTTTATAGATTAAATTGAACACAGTTTAAATGAGTTATTGACAATCTTAGCAAATTAAAAATTTCCTTTTCCTTCAACCTTTAATCCCATGTTAATTCTAAATCAAAGAGGGAAGAATGGGAAAGACTGAATATTGAGTTAGCATCCTAGTTAACAAAATGAACTTCCCTAGTCTGGAAACACATAGAAGAAGTTATTGCCTTGGAAGTTTGCAAAACGTATTTCAAGTCTGGAAGGTAGTTAATGCTTTCCACGTCATCTCCAGGGAAGAAAATGAATACAGAAATAAGGACATCTCACATCAGAAAAGCTAATTTCATCCTTCCGGGAGAAGAGAATACATTAAAATCAGCCGATGCACTTCAAAGCTGCTTTTCCAGCTAAAGGATATGGTGTTGCCTCAAATTGCATTCCTGGGGCTGAAATAATAGAATGATGGGAAAGCTCTTCTCTTCTTTAATTTCTACCCTCTTGTTTCCCAGACAGTGCTGCCTAGTGAGTGAAAAGGCACTGTGGCCTTTATTCCGGCACAACAGGGATCATAGGCTGGGTGGAGGTGTCGGACCCCATGAGATCTGAGCCAAGCATCACATTGCCTTATCTTGCACGGCACGTTCCCACGGAATGTAACTAATGCTGCCGGGTACACAAGTCTTTGAAATGTCTGCCTTGCAAACTGGTGAAAAAGGCTACTCCCTGTGATCACCTCATGACATAATAGCTCTGGGTATTGCCGAGCTGGGCAGATTCAGCTTCTGCAAGGCCTCTTGGAAGAAAGTCAGGATTATTTGAGCTCAGACACATTAGTAATGGATATTGAGGGGTTTGGGGAATTTAGAACAAGCAGATGAAGTTTGGAAGTAAAACATAGGTAAGAGCTGGACTTCTACCCTGCACTGAGGCGTTTGGTTTTTGGCAGCTAAACTGTTAGGTAATGAGAGGCCTTTGTTTGCCCAGCATTTGGGGGCCTTTGCTTTTCTCATTCCATTCACGCACGCCGGAGGCCCTGCACAAAGAGAGGTTTGTTCCTGGCTCTGTTTAGGTTCAGGCAGCCATCTTGGAGCCAGCATTTCCAGGCCCAAGCTCAATCTGAGGAGAGTGAGCTTTCAGACTGCAGTCTACAGTCATGCCCTTCATCTTTTCTACATGGCCAAATAAAAGTTGTATTAAAGGAGACCACAAAGCAAATGCCTCTTTCAAGGCTAAAGTGCCAAAAATACTCTGTCTTTCTCAGAGGATAAATAACCCGTCTAAATCAGATCACATAGCAGGAGAGGAGACTCAAAACCATCTTTTCACTCTTAAACACTATAGTATGCTGCCTCTCAACCACACAAACAAAATCAAGCTTTCATTATATGATAGTTTCTAGATTTTGTAATATAATAGAAAATAAGACCACTGTATGATTACTTCTGAAATGTAATATTTGATTCTTGGTGAAGATATGTTTATTCTGAAGAGCCAATGTATAAAAGTTAGAAGGAGGAATAACCTCATTTTTACTGTCCACAAGGCATCTCCACATGGGTGTCTCATCGATCCTTAGACTCAAGAGTACCAAGCTGAGTTTACCTTTTCCTTATGTAGCAGCCACTCCTCATCTACAGGGGACACGTTCCAAGACCCCCAGTGGATGCCCGAAACCGTGGATAGTACCAAACCGTATATGTACTGTTTTTTCCTATACATACAGATCTTTTCCCTCAAAGGAAGCATAATATAGCTTCTGTTTGGCATATCTGAATTTCCAGCATCACGACTCTTGAACTTAGGGGCCGTTATTAAGTAAAATTAGGGTGACTGTGACATGATGACAGTCAATTTGATAACCGAGAAGGCTACTAAGTGACCAACAGGCTGGGAGCATCTACAATATGGAGATGCTGGTTGGAGGGAGGAGTCACATCCCAGGACGGGGCGAAACGGCATGAGATTTCATCACACTACTCAGAATGGCACACAATTTAAAACTTAAGCATTGTTTATTTTTTTAATTTTCCATTTAATATTTTTGGGCTACAGTTGACCGCAGGCAACTGAAACTGAGAAAGTGACCCTATGAATAAGCGGGGACTACTGCACACACTCTTTTTCCTGCATCTACCATCTCAGTGACTAGAACCATTCACCCTTTGTCATCCAAGCCAAAGATTGGTGGTCATCGTAGAATCTTCCTTTTCCCTAACCTCCTTCATTCAGTTAGTGTCCAAAGACTATTATCTCTTTTAAATGTCTCTCTCATTCATCTTCTTTTCTTCATACTCAATGCTATAATAATCTTTCAAGCTCCTGCCTTCAGTCTTAGCTGCCCTCAGATGGATTTTCCTAATACTATCAGAGATAAATTTGAAAATTTAAATATTCTAGACAGGTAGATTGTTTATTAGTGCCTCCCTATTGTTTCTAAATTAAAATAAAAATGTTTCAGTATCTCCTACAAGTCTCTTCCTGACCGAGCCCCTGCCTATGTCCCCAACCTCACTTTGCATCATTCATAAATCATATTCGACCAGTAGTCACAGAGATCCAGGTGTAGTTCTCAGAATGTGATGTGTTCTCCACGCATTGGTGACATTGCATCAGCTCTGGAGGACATCTAATACTACATAGACTGGACCAGGGACATTCTGCAACCTCCCCTCTCCATCCGCAGACTGAGTTATGTGCCGCTTCTCTGTGTTCCCATGGTGATCTGTGCCTATTGCTGTCACAGCTTTTATATACTGTATACTGTTTTCATTTTATTCAGTGGTCCCTCTACTGAGCACATCAGTGACTGGAGGAAGAGACTGCATCTTTATCTCTCGTTTTTAACAAAGTACCTGACACCTACAAACACACAGGCAGAAAGTCAATATGCTGAGTGAATTTTAAACTATGAAAGATGGTGGATGGTTCTAAGAAAACTATGAAGAGATTGGTTGGGGCTTTGAATCAAATATTATCTCGGGCAGAGATAACAATCTTTATCTCCATGAAGTTATCTGTAGAACTATGACTCCGACTTGCCTATGGATGGTCTTAAGAGCCACATGTGTCCTTCAGTTTGATGTCTTGGGCAGGAGCCCCGGTTCCGAGCTGGGAGGGATCCCAGCCCCTGCAGTCGTCGGCACTCTCACATTCTATCTGTTCTTATAATTCTGTTTCACTCACCTCATCTTTTCAAACGAAAGCTCCTTGAGGGCCAGAACTATTTCTACTTCCTGTTTACATGCTCTTTGGGGCACAGCAGAGTGCTCTGTAATTCTTATATTCGCAATAAATATTTGTAGAGTGAATGAAAGAATAAATAAAATAAAACTTGAAAATTACTCTAGGTTTCTCTCTCAGGGCTATTATTCCTTTGCAAAAAAAAAATATCAACTTTCCAGCTGGCACATTTTATTATATTTCATTTCAAGTGTTTTAAAACATAACCCAATAAAGAAAAGAGTGAGTTCCTCCATTTCTTTTCTTGTATTCAGCTTGTGTATTGGGTTATTGATCAAGGTGCTGCAGGCTTATCCTGGGCCACTGTTTACTATTTTTTATAAGCTCTAACTAAGAGGACCTTGCTGTGCCATTATCGTGTTTTCTTATCGAAATTTTAACACTTCATTTGGTCTATTATCCGAATATATCATGGTCTGCTCAAGGTGCTAGAGAGCAAACATCCTGTGAAATGATTCTTTAGCAATAAAAAGTCTTAGCTTTTAATCTAATCAACTGTGAAAGATAACATCAACAAGATTTGGGGATTAAATAGGGTTAGGAGTCAGCACTAAAAGTAAATGCAATTACAACAGGAGTGCTCCATTCATTTCCGGGAGGAAAATATGTTTTGTCTTTTAAAAGTACTTTCACTGACCACACAGTTTTTCAGAATGAAATATGACTTCGTAAATTCTGCAGCCGTCATTGTCTCTCTGGTAACTGCTTTGTACATAGAAGGAAAGAGTGTCTCATCTGTGACACTGCTTGGAGGAGCCTGCTTTTTGTTAAAATGCAAATGTATAAAAACAATCGAATGTAAAAGAAATCATTTAACTTTGCCCTACTGCAGAAGAGATGGCTGCCTACCCTGACGTCACCAAGGGAATCAAATTAACAACATTTCTTCGATGTCTGTTCCCATGTTCGTTTATTTTATAGGTGGATTAGAGTCCTTTTCTATGATGCTTTTTAAATCGTGACTATTGGGTATGATAACAAACAAAAAACTCACTCATTCGTTTGTTCATTCACACATTCTTGAAATCAGTTCAGATGTTCACATGGAGGCACTATGATGAACAATGAATAAAACCCAAAAAACGTATTTCTTGGCTTCCAAAGAATTCATATTCAGGTTGGGCAAAGAGACAAGTAACAATATATTGCAACACAATCGGGGCTAGAGTATGCAAGATATGAAGCGAGCATCAAGAGGAAGGAAACTCAACCAAGACTTTGAGGAGAAAATGACATTTAAGTTGGGTTTTGTGGTTAAATAGTTTTTCATATAGATGCAGATGGGAAAGGCAATCATGCCAGAGGGAACAGCATGCACAATCATAAAAGTAGAAAGGAAAATGGCAGTTTGGCAGTTTGGCAGTGTTGGAATATAAATTTTCATGGTAACTGTATGGGCTTTTGTTTTTGAATTCACGATGGAACTTGCAAAATAGAATAATGTCAAGACTTGTCCTTGCTACCTCTAAATTTGCTTCAGCTAAAATTCCATTTCATTCAGAGATCACTTAGGCCGAATCACATTTAGCCATTGAATGTTTACAAGGCCGATTTCCATGATTACGATCAGTTCTACACTGGACATATGCCAGAGCAGTTGCATCAGCCGTGAGAGACATTCCCAGGGAAAAAGGGCAGCAAGCTCTCTGGGAAGTCACTTACCTGGGAGCAGACTGTGGGGTCCGGTCTCTGACTCCCAGATTCTTTGCTGTGTTCTGAACTCTTGCTCCCTAAAAGAAGTAAGGAAAATCACTCTTAGCTCTACATTGCTTTATTACATACCATTAATATTTGAGTGTAGAATATTTATTCCACCATGTAATTAACATCACAAGAGACTGGATGAGGAGGAAGAGAGAAATCATCCTCTGAGCATTTTCAAAATTAATTCTTTTACGAAACAAGATACACTGATATACTGTTTCGAAGGATTTATGTGTATTCCAACAGCCATCTAAATCATTCAAAATAAGTTTACTATTTCATTTATGTCTTCACTCCCAGAAGCAGGCAATACTTCAGATAAAAGGAAATGAGTAAGCTATAAATATCTGCCATGTCCCCACTTTCGTGGAACAGAACTCACAGTTCTATCACACTCATGTGTCTGTTTTTTTCTTAGCTGAATAATTAGCCATTTTAAACTTCATAATACTCACCGAGAAAATGTTTTCTCAAAGAGTTCTAAAGCAATTTCTAGACAAGGCATGTGTACGTGGATCTCTGAAATGTAAGAATTCTGCCTCAAAGTTTATAGCACAAAGGCAATGTATTTCACCAATGAAAAATTCTTTACAATTTGTCAAGTTCATGAATGAAGCTGTAACTATTGTTCAGTTCCTAAAGGGAATTAGTTATTACACAGAACCAAGCACCGGGGTGTGGGGCTGAGAACAGATGGAGGAGAGGGATTTCAAAGACGCTGAGACTTTTCGGCTACTTTCCAGATCAACCTACAGGAAGGAAAGAAAGAAGAAAAGGAAAAAAAGGAAAAAAAAAAGAATATATTCTCTCAAAAAGGGTGGAATGTTTTAAAGACAGATGGGAAGAAATTTAGGAATTGCAATTAAGAAGTTAAAAAAAAAGAAACCCTCTCCATTTTGAAGTAATTTTAGACTTAGTGAAAAGCTGTCAATGCACCAGAGAGTTCACAAACCTTGCCCAGCACGCAAACGTTAACATCCCTCTAACGTTAACCCTTCACTCGATCATAGTATGATGACCAAAACCAGGAAATTGACTCTGGCACAACGCCAGGAAGGAAGCTGCATGTCTCATTCAAATTTCCCCATTTCCCCCACTAATGTCCCTTTTCTATTCCAGGCCCAAACCAGGATCTCTCTACTGCATCTTGTTTTCACGTCTCTTTGGTCTCTTCCACTGTGTGACAGTTCCTCAGATTCTTGTTGTCTTTCGTACCTTAAGACTTTTGATGAGTACTGGTCATTATTTTGCAGAATGTCTCTCGATTCGTCAGACATTTCCATATGATTAGATGGAAGATATGCATTTTGGGCAAGTAAATCACGGAAGTGATGTTGTACCTTCTCTGTGCATCATATTGCTGATGTTGATCATTGTCATGTGACATGATGTCCATAGGTCTTATCACAGGTGACACTCACTTTCATCAGCTAGTTAAAGTGGTATCTACCAGATTTTTTCACTGTAAAGTTACCTTTTTTCTTTCTGTAGTTAATAAATATGTTGGGGGTGGGGCGGAGATGCTACGAGACTATGCACATATCCTGTCTCTCTTCACACTTTTTCTCATTGGTTCTGGCCTCCATTGACACATCTTGCCTGCAGTGGCGCTAGTGCTTGTGAAATGGAATGTTTCTGAAAGGAAGAGTTATCTATCCCTTTCCTCCCAGATTATCTATTTATTCGAGTATTTATTTAAATCAGTATGGATTCATGGATGTTTACTTATTTTGTGAGTTATAATCCAATATTTTTATTACTAATAATGTTTTGTTCAAATTGTTGCAAGTCACTTCTTGCATCCTGCTGTTATAACCACTGTCGTTGTTCAGTACATGTTTATTTTCTGGCACCTCAGGATGGTGGAGGCCTCATCTTCCCTGTCTCAGCTGGGAATTAACACTTCTCCAAGGGTCCCTGGCTCTTTTTAATAGAGCACGGCATTTAAAATCCAAGCCATGGACCCTGACTATGCTCGGTACTGCCACTGATATGGTCATCTCAGTAGACAGAGCCAGTTGAATAATGCAAACATATTCCAACATCTGTATTTATGTCTGCGTCTGTGTGTGTGTATGTGTTATTGTGTGTGGTGTGTGTGTGTAGAATCAGTACAAACAAATACCTCCGATTTTAATCCAGGACCACAGGCTTCACTCTGGATTCCAACCTTCTCCCTTTTCTTATTTGAACCTTCCTTCTTCGACAGTAAAAAACTTTACTATCATTATTTACAATATATTTACTTATTTGTTTAATCCTGGTATACATATAGTCTTAGAATTTCTATCCTTATAGAAATAGATTTACTAACTACAGTATTTGTGTATAATTCTTTTTGTTTTTAGTCTCATAATATCCCATTAAATAATTTACATAAAAAATTTCGCCTTCTTAAAAGATTTCAAATAAAATTGATGCTCGTGCTGATCACAACTATTGGCATACTCCACTTGAAATTCAACTATATAACTCTTCAGGCGCCCAGCATGCCAGTTACTTGCACTTTTACGCCCTTGCTCATGCTGCTCCCCCGACCTAAACACCCTCTCTGCCCTCTTCCCTACCTGTCTGCATCACATTATCCTCCAAGACTCGAATCAAATATCATCTGAGCTAATAATTGATTGGTCATTCACTACATGACAAACGGTTCTAAATGGATTAAGTATATTTATTTAATCCTCACAACAACCCTCTGAGATAAGTATTACTATTATCTTTGTTTTAAAAACGAGGAAGCTAAGTAACAGAGAGGCTAAGAATCTTGCCCCAAATCACACAGACAGTAAACACTGGGGCTGGGATTCGAACTGAGGCTGCTTGGCTCAAGAATCTGTGCTCGTAGCCACTTTCTGCGTGAAACCTTTTCCCAGTCATCCTAGACAAAACTCACTCATTGAACAAATACTATTTAGCATTTACTCTCTGCTAAGTACTATTCTGGAAACCTATGACACCATAACAAAGTATATTCAGTGTGTAAGCCACCGAGGGGCTCACAGTCTACTTATTTATTTGTCCCCTGTTTTATGTCCTGACATACTAAGGCTGGACACTCCTTAGAGAACTTGCCTGTTGGCACCTGTATCACGTGATTAGCCTACACACATGTCCCCCATGACACTAGGCAAGGAGTCTGTCTTTTCTGGTCCTTGTTCTCGCACCTCGTATGATGCCCTAATACTGTAGCTAAGTAGCCAGAATTCTTTGGAATCCCAGATTTTATTAAAAAGATGACAAAAGAATTTGGGAGTAGGCTTCCACTTTAGAGTACCTGAAATGTATAACTTATAGGATAGAAAACTGTAAGCTCACAATGTAAATGGGAGCTTCTGCCTCAAGCCTTTTAGTAATCAAAACAGTTGATTATTTAAAAGTGTCGCCAAGGATTATCATAATAATTACCCCAAAATTGTAAAGAGCGGCATACCCTTCCTTCTTTTATGTTTCCTTCTAACTCAACCAGTTAATTAAAACAACAACTCTATGCAAAGTACATGGACAAAATCTGTACGTGAAGACTACCGCAATTAGAAAAAAGAACAATAAATCATGCTGGAAAGCTTCTTTTTCCTACAAAAGAAACTAAAGATCTCAGAAAATATCATTCATTAACCTGGCAAATATTCTAACCATTCAGTCTCCAGGAAGTTGAGTCTAAATGGTTAAAGGCAAAAGGAAAAGAAAGTGAGATCTTTGATTACACCTGTGTTCTATCTACCCGGATCCCAAGTGGGTAAGTGTTGGCTTGCAGACTGGATCCAAGCCATTAATCCCACTGCCCGTGACCTCCGAATACTGGACAGAGGATCAGCAGCAGAAGGCGTATTGCGACAGTCTCTTCTGTGCACCTGCCTACCCCGGTTTCTCCAAAGAGAGGCTCCGGGACTTCATACTCTTTCACCAAAAAGGGAGAAATCAGTTCTGTGTCTCTCAGAACCACCTGGAGATGTCATAAAAACTGGGAGCGGAGAAACAAGCAAAGGAAGAGAGCTACGTATTTTAAATGTATTTATTTCAAAGGAAATAGGTGGAAGAAGGAGTGATAAATACTGAAAACTAGTGCAGTTTAGAAATCAGCCAGGATTTTATAAGGAACTTCGTAACTTCTTAGTCTTTTAAATTACATTTTATAAATATATAGTAACATACATGAATACAAATGTAATACATATGTTTTAAAGAGGTTTGTACAATATAAAGAGTCAGTAAGATCTGTAATGTCTTTATTTTTCTATCTCTATATTTTCTGTCTCCATTTTCAGTTATAAGAAGTTAAAAGTTTTGAGTATTTAAGTCCATATAGTAAGAACATACATGTTGCCAAGTCATAATTGCTCCCTTGCTGGATTATTGAAAAATAGGTTAATACCAGTCTTTTAGTCTGCCACAAACTACAATTTTGAGAGGGTTTCTGCAAATCCAGCTGTAAACTTACTCTAATAGCAGCAAAGTAAAACAGAAAGGTTAGTCTCTTTCTGTATGTTTCAGCACTCAAATCCCAATGGTGATATGACTAATCAAAAATTTACCTTGATCTGCTCTTTAAAACTGAGTTTGTGTATCTGCCCCCCCAAATCTTCCCTAAACCTGCTACATCTGCACCTGTATTCACCCTTTTCCAGAGGAACTACCATGTCACATACTCCTCATGGATCTAACCTTCACTTAGCAAATCCCTCTTGAACCTTCTGAGATCTGGATTTTCAATCTTCAGTCCCGGGTCCCAAATGGAAGCACTGATGTTTGTGTACTTGCTGTGCCTCATCTCTGGTTGCAGACCCCAGGTTGGCGCTGGCCTCACTTATGACTGCTTCTCTGTATTTTTTGGGGGTGTGGGGGTTGATTGACATACTGTAATGTAATCTTGGGAGCAAACCCACAAGTTTTTTTGTTTCAAAGTTATACACTAAGTCTGTAGTAAATAAAGCTGTCATAATTATAAAACCATATGTTAAAAATTAAGTCACTCACTATTCCTGGGCAAACTGAATCAGAAAGGAGAGAGATTGGTTAAACCAATTTCTGTGGTAGCCCTAAGAAAAGGTGACAGAATTAAGTATAAAAATTGATGTCTTTCAACTTCTTTGGTCTTTCTATTCGGTTGTGTCTTTTCTACTAGATATTTTCTACTAGATATTTTCTTAATAATCCATAAATTGGAGATTAGTACATTTTGTTGCTATGTTTTTAAAGAATTTTAAAAACCAAACTACCTCACTTAAAATACGATCGGATTGTCGCACAGAAAGTTCGTTCTCTATATGAGGGCATATTCTTACCTCTACGTACTTCAGAGACCTAAAGACAAGCCAATAGCGGCTGTTCCACCTCTGAAGGAAGATCTGAGGTCTGTGCTTCATCTTCAGAATCATGCACAAACTTCTGAGTGTGGCGTGGAAGTCCCTTAGGGATCTCCAGAAGAACGCAAGGTCCTCGGTTCTTGCCTCTGCTTCCCCCACCCCACTCTCTTGCCAGTTTGTTCCCCAAGCCTTACTAAATCACCTGCAATTCCCAGTAAGTGGCATGTGTCTTTTTATTGTGTCCTTTACATAAGCCCCAAAGCCATTCCTGCTCATTCTGTCTGGCTAACTTTCTTTCCTCCTTCTCACTACCTCTTAGATAAACCTTTTTTTCCAGGTTGTCTAAGTTTCTTGGTGAATCGTCATCGGACATCTGTGCTGTCTTCTTCCCTGAACTGTTTCTTGGTCATGACTTACCCTCTGAGCCTGGAAAAGTGCCCGTCACCTCCAGGCACCTGTTAGGCCTGATACATGAACAAAGGAACCTTCAAATCGAGGTCCTCTGAAACAACTCCCTAGCACGTCTGCAAGACTTACCTGCTTCCGCATCACATCTGTAGCCTGCATAATGTAGCGAGGAGGCAGTCCGTGGCTTCTGGCCAGAATGATGGCCTGCTCCACTGTCACGCTCAGGGTGCACCTGTGTGCAAAGGCAAGGGCAAGTCAGATCCCACTGGTTCCTGTTACGCTCTGTGACAGCTTGGGTTACTCATGAAGGGTAATGAATATGGCAGCCTAAATCTGCCACCTTAGAAAGCTACTCGTTTTCCCTTGGGTATTTCCCAGATACACGTGACATAACATGCTAATGAACTTCTTTTTGTTTTCCTCTTGTTAATTTGTCTTTTATTACAGAAGTCTCAGCTAAAAGCTCAGAAGGGTAGTGGGAATATTATTTTTCCTCCTCTACGCTAATTTCAAAATCAAAAAACACCAGCCAAATCAAAGTGGCTAGACAATGAACCATTGATTTTTTTTTACACAGAATATCTGTTTAAAAATAGATTATAAAGCTACACCGTCGGAGTCTAAAATTAAGTATTTAAATTTAAAACATCTAGAATGAACTATGTTTATGAGAAAGTTTATACACAGGAAATTAAATAAGCAGAATTATAATAAATTTTATTATCAGATATTATTCTTTACTGATATTTTACATAAGTAAAAAACGACTTCCTAATATTTTTCATTCATGTCTTCATATTGATAATTAATAGATTTAGACGCACCCAATATCTTACAAAAATGACAGTGAAATCGACATTCTCTAAGATCAAAATCGATTTTTAAAAGAAAATGTGTTTCTCGGACTCAATCTAAAAGACTGTAAAAGTTTCAAAAGGAACTTTTAATTATTTATACAGGACTATATGCCTGGAACAGCCCTAAGAAAATTCAAAACTCAATCCATGAACTCAGTGAGCCTTTCTCCCCCTTTTCCTTCCCTTTAAGGCACTTCTTTTACTTACTTCCACATTTTTCTCTACAGCAGTTCTCAGAGCCTGTGTTTAATCATTTGTTACTATTTTCAGGTGCCAGTCTCTGAATTGTTTTTTCAGTGCTACCTTTTCTATCCACTTAATAAAAATGTTCATTACTTTTAGATGTTCTCCCTAGAATTCACATGAGTGGGTTTTGTCTTACTTAATTTTTCAATTTATTGATATTTTGATTGTCTTTTCTCCATGTCTGCATTTAGCTTCCTGTGGTTTTGGTACATTTACACATGTATTTTTTCCAGAGCTGTTTAGTTCTTCCTTATAAATGAAAATAAATTCTATAATGCAATGAGGAATATCTAACCCATTTATCCCTGGTTATGAGGCTGTATTACAGAATTCTAGTATATATCTGGTAGATTTTGATACTGATGAATTTTTTTTTTTTAAAAAAAGAGGAGAAAGGTATTTAAAACATTACTGCTGTGATGTTGGAAAGAACTTTACGAAGTGTGACTGTGTTATTATACATAACTGCATTCTAAGGAGAAGCATGTTACGTTCCATTGGCTGTTAAATGACTTGAAAAGCAGCTCCTTCATTAACATTACAGAGAATTCTCTAGAAAGCATTAATAACACGTATTCAAATGGGCTAGTCTTATAATTAGCATCTAGTAGTACACAGTGTTTACAAATATTTAGCGTATGAGTCTGATAACAGCATATGTTATGGTTTGACATATACCTATGTGCTGTAGGACACTGTATGCCCACGAAAGCCAGGAAGTATCACTGACAGTTCGTGTTTAAAAATCAATTTTTGACAAAGCATTTGTTAGGTTACTTGACGGACCATAACATTTTCTCCTTCTGAAAGTCTCCTCTACCCCAATTTTAAGTCCTCATTGATCTTAACATTTTAATCAATAATGCTCATTACATCAGCTGAATGAAGCTAAGAAAAAAATCTTTACCTATTTCTAATCACATGGAAATACCTCTGTGCTTCCTGAGAAAGCATGACTTCCTTTACTCTACTCAAAACAAACACTTATTCATTGTGAAAGACTTTTAATAGTCTGCCTATAATTTTTATCCATTTTCTTAATCCTTTTAAACTGATTTATTTCTCCCTAGTTCAAGTGATAGTAAACAGTATTACTGCAGCAAATTATCTGCCAGTCACTTTAAAAGATTTTACTGGAGTCTCCTGATCCATCAATGTGGCCAGTAACACGCTCTCTGACGGAGTAATGCGAAGTGTCACTTCTTTAGACCCAACCATACCCACGTTGTCTAATAGAAAAATCTACCTTAAAATGGATATTTTCTTTCGCCAGCATATCCAAAAAAAGATGGCTTCATGTATACTTGCTTTGTCATACTAACCACTGTGTGTATTCTGATTAGGTCCCATGATTAATTTGCAAGTGTTTAAAAGTGAAAACAATGTAAAGGACAACTAGGTCAAGGTGGGCAATAGAGCCTGTATCTGAGTCACAGCTTATGTTCCCCGTGGAGACCCAGTTTCTCCACGACAGTATCACAGAAGTCCATTCTCCTAAGCGAAGCTCGTGAAAAAAAGCCTAGTCTACAACTTTGCTACCGATACGCCATTATTTGCCTCATAAATTTTTATCTCTCAGTTATCTCAATCTGAATGTCAAGTGAAAAAAAAATCGGCATTTACAAAAAGCATTTTGATTTTGACATTGTCTGAAAAATTCTAGGTCCCCAAAGTGGCACATGGTTTTTTATTGGTGTGTAAATGTATACGCAGAGTCAGCTTTCGTGAGAGATCATTTGATTTTATAGGTACTTCTCTCAGGATTAGACTGATCTCTAATCCTGGGCAAGAGAGAAAGGGGGAGCGCACCAAAGGCCAGAACCCTACGCAGAGCCCATTCGGTATGAAATTTCCTGCATCATCCACCAATATCCTTTCTAGCACTGCCTCTGCTCTAATAATAGACAGTAAATTAAATTTAAATAAATCTATTTTTTCACTCCATCCCAGAAAATATGGGCCTTCAATTTTCAGCTCCTTCTAGCTGAAATACCACTTAAAATTTCTTTAGACAACTCTTTCCCTGGCAGTCGCACACAGGCAAAAGGTCACAGAGTAGAAATTGTTCTTCACAATAAGGTAAATATAACATTGACATCAAAGAATGTTCTTCCAATTTTAGTAATAAGACATCCAGGTAGTAGCTCTACTTAAGGAATACTCTTGAGGAAGTTCACTTGACAGGGCTGTAAAATTATACAGAAATCATGAATTTCCCCATAGAAAGAAAGAGCAAAGGGTCAATATATCTATGTTTATAATGAATAAATCTTCTTGACATATTTCATATTAAAAATAGATCCCACATCGCTCAGAGATTTAGCATAGTTTTAATATGATAAATGTGACCTGTAGCTAATAGGTCCAATTTAATTTGAAAGGCACTTTGATTTAGCAGTGTTCAATGTTATGGTAGGGTCACAAAGAAGTACCTTTCTATTCATTCATTCATCTATGCATGCATCCATCCATCCATTCATCTAACAAATATTTTTGAGTGTCGACTTTGTACTTACAAGTACCATTAAGTACTGGCAAAAGTGAATTTACTATCTAGCTACAAAAGGTTGAGTTTCGGGGTTCTTTACTTGTATGGATCCCTAAGAACCTGTTTATTTAGTCTCCTGCTTTAAAAAAAATTGCAAAAGCAAAATGTTTTAATTGCAAATGGTTATGACTGCTGTCTTTTTATATCCCGACTTCCCTCTGTCATGTTCTGTAGCATTCAAATGGCCATGGTTATTTCTGGAACTAAGCTAAAGTAAGTAAATTAGGGATGCATTTAGGTTGGGTTTACTGGGATCAATGTATATGATGCATAGTCACTTCCATTTATATAGTTAGGTTATTATAATATCCTCATGTAGACATGAATTTGAATCTTCCTCCCACCCCTGTACAATTCACCCAACGCTGAAAGGCAGGGGTAGGACCCCAGGCTGTAATGCAATACGCTTCAACAGGCGGCGCCCAGGACAAACAGGGCTGGACATGCACAGAGCCAGAAGTCGCTCTGTGGAATATTCTTCCAAACCTTATGGTTCATGTAGCAAAGGACCTTACAGAGCTTTTCGTGTGTGACAATAATTAAAAAGTTGATAAGATAATAGAAATAATGTTGATGCTGAAAGGCTTTTTGAAGTTATGAATAATTTTTTAGTTGATATGCAAAGAAAAGACAATTGTTTTTCTATTCTCTATGGAAAATGATATTAAAATTCTTATAATTTGAGGTGGCAAAGAGTATATCACCAAAAATGTGGGAAGAAATGTATAGAGGTGTCAGACAATGGAGTAATAAAAGTTTTCTTTTATTTTTCAGATTTTAAAATGCTTGTGGTGTTTATCAGCATTTTAAACACTGTAATTTGTTTTTTTCCCTCGCATTCTAAATAGATATTAACTTTCATTCCTATTTTGCTTTATAATTTTCTATTCTTTTTTTAAAAGAGAACACTCAACTTCAACGCCCAAAACCTTCGTCCACATCACTGAGGATGCATCAGCAAAGCCAACCCCATTTAGGTGATCAAATTTTAGTGAGTGAAAAAAAAAAATACATAATATCGGGTGGTTCTAAGGTATCCATGAAAATAAATTTTTTAGGGGAATTGAAAGCAAAACAGGGTGGACTGGCAGAGAGGTGGGAAGACCGTTGCTGAGACCATTTCAGGGTCAGCAAGGGCGAAGCTTCTGAGGTTAATGCTCGTAAGGTCAGCTTAACGACAAGAGCGGAGCTGATATTCCGGGGCATGCGGAGAGGAGAAGGGGGTGAAGTTAGAGAAGTGGTCTGGGCCCGAACATGCACGGCCTCGGGGTCAGAGTTTATGAGTAAGTGGGCCTCTTATTTATTTATTTGGTTGATAGGAAAAGAATTTCAACATTAATATATGTTATATGACATAAAAGAACAATTTCTTAAGCAGATTATCAGTGATTTCCTAAGTACCCACCTTTGACATCCTATCAATACAATATTCAAAGCATCTTTAGTTGCTTTCCAGGCAACATTTGCGAAAGGAGACTCTTCATCCTGATGTTTAAGGTTTCCTACCGACTGCTCTTGCATTTCCCATGCCACCTCCCCAGCAGCTCGTCTGTCCCACCCCACCCAGAACTTTCTGCTCATGGTCAACATTCAGTACCATTGTACAAAGTTCCCCCCCAATCCAGGAACATTTTTCCCATTTGGGGGATGTCTTTCATTACTTTCAAAATATCTTGGAACCTGTTTCCGAATATAGACTATCAGCTGACAACATGGCTGTCGCAAACACAGGTGCCAGGATTTGAGGGCTGCCTTGTGGGACTCTGGCCAGGTTACTTCTGCCCTCTCACCCGCGATTTTCTCATCTGTGAAATGGAGAAAGCAGGTGTGCTGCCCTCATAAAGTACCAAAAGGACTACCTGAAACGACGTGTGTGACACTCAGCCATGCCTGTGCTAATGTCATTTCTTTGCTACTGAGCTCACACAGTAAGTCTGCCTATATGAGCTCATATGGGCAATGCATTATTTGGAAAATCTGAGGAACGCAAGCTTTTGTAAATCAGAATTTCTCAAATCTCATTGTATTTTAACTATTTAAAAAAGCTTTCTACTTTTTATTTTAAAGAGATGTTCATTAGAGTAATTCTGTGGTAAATTCTTTTATAAGATTATGATGTTATAGAATTATGATAATTACATAGCATTAATGACAAACTTTCACCAATATCTCTTTTACGAATTGGGGTTTGGTTGAAGTGGAGATTACCTGACTATAATTTGGCACTTGCTAAGATGAGTCTTTTATTTTGTTTGTCCCAACTGATCCTAGACATCAGGTATCGATTTTATTTTATATGACAAACTGTAGAGCTAAGGGTCAGGAAAAGCATGTGAAATGCTCTCCTATTTGTCATTATTTACATTATTTCTAGATGCTGGGGGTGCGAAATGATCAGCATCCAAACCCCCTCCTCAACCAAGTCTCATTGGAGAGATAAAGCACGGTTTCTTAAATAGGTTTAATTGCAAAATACTGTATTTCAACCACTTATTGTCATATCTATTACATTATATTTAGTTCACTTAGTAAGATTTCAAATCTTACTTGAATCAAGTTACATGTAAATCCTTTTTAAAAACATGTCAAACATTACATTTCAATAATAAATTAGATAAAAGATTCTCGAAACCTAAGGACCTTCTACATATTTGGTCATTTACCATAATAACAGACACAAACATCAGTTTTACTTGAATTTTAAAACCTCCAGAAATCTACTGCCCCATTCAATGTTGAATGCTACTTTAAAAAATTCTACTGTGCTCAATAATGTTACATACTCAATTACAACTAAAAACTATCCCTAAAAACAAAACCCACTGGAGTCAAGGAATTTAGGTATACATGCTGCTACTTCAATAGTTACTTGAGAAGTGATTTTTTAAACTATTTTGTGTAATAATAGAATTGGGGCACTTGGGTAATTATGTTACTTTTTGTGCTAGTGCAGTATAATTAACAGGATAATTCTCTGTGATAAAATATGATATATGGAAAATATACGCCCCAAGTCTAAAGGCATGTATTGGGGTTTTCTGAGTTTAAAGGACCACTTGCCAAACAATGGTTTTGATTAAGTGTGGAAATGGCAGCATTAGACAAGACCCCTCAACAATCCATATAAACTGGCTAAACATTAAAACTCATTTTGAACCATTTGCATTAATATGAAGGGTAATTCGATTTTGTAATAGATAAATATAAAGTGAAACAAATATTTAACAATTCTGAAATCAGCGAGTTCAGAATTCTACAGCCCTGATGTAGAATTCTACATGATGATCAGAGTCTAGTTTTGTTTTTTAGCTCAGACCTGTGTGTTTAGTGCCTTATTTTCACCATCCTTTACAACTATGATGCTGCCTTTAGTGTAGGAAATGAAAGTCAGAAAATTACCTTAGGGCCAATGCATCATTCAGAATATATGCATAAGGACAGCCTGAGAACATGCTATTTTGATAATATCTTTCACATGATTTATATGTCTTTATGTAGTTCCATGTTTATATTTAAAATCTTATAGATTTAAATCTTAAAAAACATGAAATCATTTCCCCTTATTCTAGGAAAGTCTTTTTTTCTCCTTTGATTAAAATCCAGGTCCATCAGCCTTATTTAAGTGACTGTCAGAAACAAGTTATTTGGAATCCACTCAGCTGTGGTTCTCTGTGATACCTTAATAAGCTGGTTTCCTGGGCAGCATTCGATGTTGGAGAGAAATAATGAGTACCTATTTCAACCCCGAGAGAATAAAGGAGGTGAAATAAACAGGATCATCAGTAGCTACTACTGCTATTTTATACACAGAAGCTTTTTATGACGGATGGGAGGTATTACTCATTTATCACTTATCAATATTTCTCGGGTTCAGAAGAATACACTTGCAATCTTAACGGAATCCGTTTTTCACACTGTCAACAGGACATGTTATATATTTTTCCCCTCTACTGTAGTTTGAAAAGTATATATCCACCCCTTTGAGTCACTTCACTTGAAAACCCAATCCTTTGACTACCTTTCACCTATCGTCATCATTAAAGGGAACTCGTGCCACATAGTATGGCTGCCCGGCTCCCCATGTGGCTCCCTTCTGAAGATCTCAGACCGTGAGTGCGGTGAGGGCAGCTGCCCTCTGTTCTCACTGGTTTGGCGTAGAGTGCAGCGCTTGGTACACAGTGGTGCTCCATAAACAGTTTTTTTCCTCAGTGCATGAAGGAATAGACAGATACCAGCGTCTGATTCTTTTCAAGTCCTAAACACTTGTCTTGATTCTAACATACACTGTATTCTTGGTTTTTAACACTAGGGAAGAAAATCTCCTATCCTTGAATTCAAGGGGAGCCTAGTCTTCTGCTTCTTAGTGACCTTCTACGAGCTGTCCGAGGAGGAGTCTAAAAATAAGCTTCCGTAGGGTCCAATGGTCCATGTATTCTATTTCTTATAGATTAGAGGCATTAACTCTTGTATTTTTCATACTCTTTTATCTTATTGTGACCCATTACTGTGATTTTTTTCCTCGCTTTATTGAGCTATAATTGACATATAACATTGTATAAGTTTAAGGTGTACATGTGTTGATTCGATGCACTTATTAGTTGCAAAATGATTACCACCACAGCATTAGCTAATATCTGCATCACATCATACAATTATCATTTCTTTTGTGTGTGTACGAGGAGAACATTTAAGATCTATTCTCATGGCATCTACTGTGATTTTTTAAAATAGTTCTTACAAGGTTTTCCATATTTTAGTGAACCTGATTTAGTCATTTTAAACAGATGCATTTCTATTCTCATGGCATCTACTGTGATTTTTAAAATAATTCTTACAAGGTTTCCCATATTTTAGTAAGCCTGATTTAGTCATTTTAAACAGATGCATTTCATATTTCTAACTCTGGATCTACTATCAGATACACAGATCAGATGAAAAAAACAGAGTGTTTAATTTACTATTGTCAGATCCTGTAGGAGATGCCTTCACATATATTGCTCATTTAATCTGCCTGCCATCGTTTTCAGAAAGAAATCACTATTCATATTTCGCCAATAAGTTTCTGAGAGACCAGGTGACGTAATCGCGGTCACAGTAAGTAACAAGATTCAAAACCAGTTTTCTGATTCAAAATCCAGGGCTCTTTCCATTATTCCCCGATTGCATCACCTGGATGACTGCATTGAGAGATTTCCAGCTCCCCACATCTATAATTCAACAATCACAATCTTGGACTCAGAGTTTATACTTTAAATGCATTGTTTTGGGAGAGGTTAATTCAGCCAGCCCAAAACACTTCGCTGTGAATGGAGACCTCATCATACTAAAATGTGTTCATGATTAAAAGGGAACTAGATCTGAAGCACGCTAAGTAAGTATATCGACTGCAGAGCAATCAAGTAGTAAAAACAAACTGAAGGGAGACTGTGTTCCTTCTCTACTACAGATTTGCATTTTTCCACATAAAACGAACGCACTGTTCAGTGTGGAGCGTGTTCATTCCTGCAGTGTTCTCATTTATTCTGGCTTCTAATTGCTTGTAAGCACTGAGCACAGAGCACCACTGTGGAAGTCTATTGACAACTAGAATGAAGCGCCTGACTGAAGAAACTGTTTAACGTGACACGGTTATCTGTGCGCTGCTCTCTTTTATCACCTTACACCGAGAGAGGACTGTTCACCTGAGGGCTGAGGCAGACTGTTAAACAGCGATCAGTCTGGAGGGGCGGCTACGCTTCTGCGCAGGCAGAGTCTGCCACGCCAAGGACACTGCTGACCTATTGATCTTTCCCACCTCGGTCACCTTGAGCAGTGCATTGGTGACAAACGAACAGTTAAGAAAACTGCCACGAGTCAGCGGGGATTTCAAAAACCCAACCCCTTTGTCCTTGTTCCTCTGGAACAGAGAAGATGCTTTTCTTAATAAAACACATAAATACATTTATGTGAAAAAAAAATGGCAAATGGACTTTGTTTTCGACAATAAAGAAACCACTTATCTTATACGCACACATACACAGATATAATAAAATATTAAACATTTACACTCTTCCTTCTGGAAAATGTGAATGACAGTCTAACGATAGCTCAATCCAAAAGCCGGTAATCACTCAGGCAAGATTCCAGTACATTCTATAGAAAACTTCCGGATGACTATCGATACTTTCAACGTGGTTATCTGACTTGTCAAATAGACAGTACTGAGGAAATCTTCCCATGACCGTGCTGAATTCCTAGGTTTCCCAGTCGGGAGCCGAAAGACGAGGGGTTAATGAATTTTTTGAAAAGAAAGCACAGAGACGCCAGAAGGGGCGGGCGGAAAACAACTGGACAGAATGTACTAGTGAACAACACATCAGCTGGAGCGCGATCCTGGCAGCAGAAGCAGAGTTGAAGTGAACACTCCACTCACTCCGTATATCTTAAGGCAAAAGGGCAATCAAGTTTAAGGTGCACATTTTTAGCGTTACACAGAGAATTAGCCACGAAATTCTCATTAAGGATAATGGGACTCTATTGCAGCTTTCAGCACGTGCCCTGGAAGTTCTCCATGCATGCCTTTAAACTAACGCTTAAAAATCAACTGCCAGGCAAACTCACTCCGCGTCCCTCCTTCCCTTCTACCGTGACACACGGCACATTAACGTGTGTGTGTCACGGTCACGTTTGGCACAGAGGCCATCGATGACCTTCACAGATGAGAAACTAAGCGCTCGGTCCCTCCGTGATGCTGAAAACGTAAATGAACATGAACTACCTATGTGGAACTTGGGACCTTAGCCACCAGGTTGGAGTCTGGTTCTCCACATGTTAGATTTTCCAGCCTGAACTCGCTCACCAATTTATTTCATTTCTGTTTTCTTTCGGGGGATTTACCTAAATAGGTTGGGGACCGACCGCAGCTACCCGAAGTTCGTCCCCATGACCTTTCAAACGCCACCTTCTCTACTTTGCTATCTGGCTTTTGTCTTTACTCTTTATAGGGTCTTTGATGACACCAACACATGGGGGGTGGGGGGTCTGGTAGGAGATTTCACCTGTTTCCCCAGTTCTTTGACACCGTACCATGATTGTCCTCCCTTTGACCTGTTTGTCCAAGACACCGCAACTTTATTTGAATATTTTCGTACCTTTCTAGTCGATCCTTTAGTGTCTTATTCTGAGGGTCCCCCTCCATCACTCCCTTTAGCAGGGCTCACAGAAGACCCGGCAGGGGAAGAACTGTGGAATATTCATACTTTTTCACAGTCCCTGGGGATCTTTCCTCAACTTCCACGCTTGGTGGCTGATTATTCCTGTCTCACACTTCTCTGCCTTCTCCTGGAATATCTCTCCCCTGCTCCTAACACTTAAAGCGTATTTATTCCCAGAAAATTCTTGGTAACATTTTAAACCCAGCTTACACACATCTCTGTGAAATCTTCTCTGACCTGGTCCCCGTCTCCTCTCTCCCTGTACGAATTTATCACCCCGACTTCTGTTTTTACATAGCCTCGGTGTGCGCATGTGCGTGTGCGCATATGTCTATGCATATGTATCCCTTTAGTCCCTGCTGACTATAAATAAATTAGAGGTCATCCTCATAGAGGTACACCACGGACATCTAAAACTCAATAGGTAACAGATTAATTCAACACCCCCCTCCATAATCCACTCCAAGAAAAACACATATTTCCCCGTTGAGGCAGCTGCCTTTCCCAGCCATCCTTCCAAGCTGAACAGTCAGAATCACAGAGTCCCCTCTCTCTTCCCTGTTCTCTATTTCTCACCCGTCGTCTCATCTTCTTTACTACCTCGTCATAGCTTCGGCATCATTCTTTCCCTTCTGACCTTTGCGTCAATGCCTTCGTTTGGGATCTCATCACCTCCTGCCGCATTCTGGCACAATTCTGGCCGTCTCTATGTCTCCCTCCTTGTTTCATCATAGACTGTGAGAGTGACCTTCATTTTTAAACTATTTTTTAAATCTAATCATGGTCTTCTTTTGCAGAAAACCCATCATCGGCTTCCTAGGGCCTTCAGGAGAGTCCCAAGTCCTTCATCTAGCAGGCAGGGCCTGCCATTCTCCAAGCCCCGTCTCCCCGCTAGCTTCATCTCCAGCTCTGTGTCCCTCTCATGTCACTGCCCAGAAATGGCAGAGACCCCCACCCATGTGTATAGTACTCCATTTCACACCCAGAGTTACAGTTTCACTCTCCCTGCTACCAGGATTTAAATCTCACTCCTCTGTATTCCTCCTGAATGTGTTAGACGACCTACTGCCAATTTAAGATTCACATTATTAAGGCAGAAATTTCAGCTTTCTTCCTGCAACTGCCTCCACACCATCTGCTCTCCTGCTCCAGGTTCCCATAGAAAAAGAGGCAATTCGTAAAGTACAGACATTTATACTGAGACATTTATATTGGTGAGATACCCATACTTCCTCTGGAGGACGGGAAATTTGGTTTATGGCATTTATGAGAGTAGTTATAAAATCGCTAACTTTGAAGCTCTCAGAAATATCCCAAAAAACGACTGGAATTTTATTTTGCTTTTGGTAAAATTTTGCAGATTTAAGAAAAACAATAATTATAGTTTCTTTGAAATAAGTTTCAAACAATCATGCCCTGCTGAATAGGTTGTAGATTCTGTATTTGTCACTATTAAATAGCTAAATGTAAATAGAATTTAGTGATGGAGATACTTAAATTTTTACTAATATGCTCAAATGGTAAAATTGGGTTTGGCAACTATAGATATGAAATATTAACTAAGAGTAACTTAAATTCATTGTGTTTAATAATAATATAATATTAATTATAACATAGCAAATGCTAAAAATAATAATATAATTAAATAACAAATGCAGATATAAAATATTAAATATAACTCGTCATTATATATTTAGGTTCTTTTATGAAGAAGTGTTTAATGTATGATGACCACCTGCACTGTCCAAATTTTAACAATGGAAGGTAATCACATACACGTTCTTGTCCTATACGCACTGAAGTCGATGGCCAATGTCACATGATCACTTGCGATCTGGGCTAGAAACCTCTGCAATGAGACATCATTCTCAGTTACTGCTTTCGTCTTCCTTCACAGCCATCTCGTCTTAAGAAAACGATGGACATTTTAAAAGGCCAGAATAATTTGATGCACTCGTTTTAAAGATTCATATAAACTGCAAAGAAAAACTCTAAGTAGCAAATACCTATGCAGATTTGACCACCTCTTCAGGGCAGAGAACTTTTATAAAAGATAATGGGAAAGGCAAAAGACCGAAACTCCTACCATATTTGAAATATTTGATTTCCTCCTATAATTTTAAGAGAATAGGCCTATATTATTTATCTGGTTGTCAAAATTTGCATAAATTGTGGCGTTTTATTTGCCTATCTTACAATTCAGTATAATTTGAAATTCTGGGTTTACTTTTATCTTTCCTCTTAGCTTACTGAGGTATAATTACAATTAATAATTGTATACAATTAAGGTGTAGAACTTGATGATTTGATACACGTGTACATTGTGAAATAGTCATCGTACTTAAGCTAATTAACATATCCATCACCTCACATAGTTACCGTTTTCTTCTTTTTTTCTTTGTGTTAAAAACATTTGTATATAATACAGTATTGTTAGCTGTAGTCATTAGATCTCCAGAAATTATTCATCTAGAATAACTGAAGTTTTGTAACCCTAAGCCAACATCTCTCCATCTGCCCTTCCTCCCAGCCCCTGCTAACCACCATTCTACCTTCTGTTTCTATGAGTTTGGCAGAGTAATTAAGATTTATACTTCTGTCATGAGTAGGATAGAGTTTGTCTTTCTCCCAGAGATCCATTATTAGAGTATTGTATTTTTTCTCATTAAAGATTAAAGCACAATTTTATTTTTTTATTTTTTATTTTTTGTTTTGAGTCATTCATGATTGTTTTAGATAGCAAACAAATGAGAGTAATTGATTTAATCATAATCAAATCATAACTGTTAAAGAAAAATAATAAAAAGTGAAGTTCTATTTAATGACAATTTTAAATGTCATCTCTGTCACAGCTATTACTACCTTTATATAAAAGAAGTGTTTAAGACCAGTGTGTTTCATATTCCTGACTATGGAGCATAATTTTAGAGCTTCTTATTAGGAAAGTACAGTATCCTGGGATCGTGAGTTAGCAGAAATGTTTCTTCTGTTCTTTTTAGCCATCTTTCTGGAGATTTAAAATTCAAGCACTTCCACTAATCTTATTACCAAATCTCTCAAATCATTTTTGCACATATGCACAAAAAAATGAATACATTTGAAACCTACATTTGCTGGTTGTGGTAACTTTTTTTCTGTCCTGTGACAGGAATCTAATGTGGTATGGAAATCCCCAAAGTACATCTCCTCCTCTGACTCGACAATTCGATCTCCCAGTGGAGAAAGATGCCGCTTCATCAGAGGCTCTGTTAGGGTTCTGATTACCTGACTTGGGTCACCTTGAGTTGCCCCACTTTTATAAGACTCTTCATTTTTTTTTATTGGAGCCTATTTGTCAATTTGTCCTTTGATGTCATAATGATAATGGAATAAAATATTGCTAAGAAAATGTCCTTTAAGTTTCAAATGAAAGTGGTTTTTTAAATTGTTAATCGATAGTTACTTGAAAAAGATTTTTTTAATTGCTTATATAAATTGAGAGTTATTACACAGTTTCTTCATTTGAAATAAAAAGTGTTCCATTAACCAAACTGGTCATACAGAGTTCTCTTTAGTTGTTTTTCTATTTTAACTCCTAGATGTCATTTTTCTTATAAATGTTTATAATCATACTTTGGGTCCTAATTTATAGTCATGTGATGGGTTATATAAGCTGGCACTGGTCAGAGAAGCGGAAAGAGGGTGCCTGTGAGAAGTCAACCACCATCTGTAATACTGTCAAATGTGAAAATATGTTTTAATTTCCAAAAAAAAAAAAATAAGAAGAAGAAATGCATTTTGGAAATAGACTCCTTTTAAATTATGTATAAAATCCTTTTAGTTTCTAAAACTTGATATGAATTTCTAGTCTAACACTGGAATACATAGATGGTAACTAGCTTGATGTTCATCATCTTTTTCTATTCATCAACCTATTCTATTCACTTAGAGTAGGTTGGCCATGCCACAGACTGTTTTCTTCTCACACAGAAGATAGTGGTGACACCGATGGGTGCCAGGTGTCGGTGATTCCCTGATGCAGTGAGCTTCTCCCAATGGCCTGTTCACACCTCGCTCGGGATGTTAGTTAAAAATGCAGGGCCCTATTTCCTGGAAGAGATTCATCCTCACAATAAACTATGAAGATAAAAGGTAATTTACGTGTATAGACCTCCGAGGTTTTGGTTCAAAGACATCACAGGTGAGCCAGAAAGCATGGGGCCTGTGCTCAGGTCACCTCCCTTCCTGCAGGGTCATCCTGGGACTCCGATACCCCAGAAACACACCATTAACAGATACAGAGAGCACTGGACAAAAAGCTCCCTGAAACAAGTCCTTAGAGGTAAAAATTGATTCCAGATTTCTTGCCCCGACTAGAAATTTCTTTGACATATCCTTTCAGGTAGCCTCTGGAAATGTCTATCCATTTGTTAGCCCTGGTGAAGGGAGCAGAAGCTAATGGAGTGGGAGAAAATGGTGTCTATGACTTTGGACACAGTAAGACTCATGCCTCAGGTTTTATAACATTTGCACTGTCCTAATTTATATCGGTTAAAGAAAAACAGTTGGCTATTAAGCAGGGGTGGGAATAAAGAACAAAATAAAATGAAATACTGCATTGAATAGAGTCATGATGCATTGTGAAATAAAAGGAAAATTTAGAACTCCCTGTAGCATGCTTTTGGATTGCCTGCAACAAATAACTGGCATGAGTACAAAAGAGAACTTTACAAACCACAGTGCTGATTCAATACTTTAAAAATGTTCACTCTGGCAAAAGGTAAAGTTGTCTATAAAGTAAGTACACGGACAATGTTTAGCATAAATCTTCGTCGGGAAGAAAATTCAAAAGATATTGAAATGATTGTCTTCGTTAACCAAAGAAGTGTAAATTAAAGCACTACTGAAATATTGCTGTCTATCAGGTAGAGAAGCAGGATATATAAATGGATTTTAACACCCTCTGCAGAGAAGGCAAGATGAACTACCTCACACAACTACCTCATCTTCTGGTCATGTTGTGCAGGAAGACAATCCTTTGGGGGAACTTACACAATAATATATTAACCAGAAAGGTTTAAATTCTTGGACACAGTGATACTATCTGGAGGAGGTTTTCTTTTCTTTAGCTTAACAGAAAATAAGTTGAAACTTGAGTAGCTACATAAAGATGCCCCTTTTCAGGCATTATGTGCAATGGAGAAAGAAGAGACACCATTAAACTAATAGTTGAGTCAACTGCGGTTTAACGACTGGTTGGAATATTATGTAACAAATAAAAGTGATAATGAGCAAGTCGAAATACACATACAGTTGCTGTGAGCATAAAGCAGATTATTAAACTACATATACTTATAAAACTATGTTCAAATGTGTGCTGTTGGATAGAAGTTGCAAGAGATGATGCAAAATGAAGATAGAAGAGGCAAGTCAGGAGAGGAAATTTTGGAAATTTTCCGTTTATTTAACTACCTTTTAGTACCATGCTTATAGTTCTTAAAAGGCAAAAACCTGACCTTAAACAGAAACACCCCTTCCACTATTCAATAACAATAAAGATAGTTAAGTCAATGGTTGAAGAGAGTGTGGGCAGGAAAATTCATCAGTAGAATTGTAACGCACACAAAGGATTACCCTTGGAAAGAGAATTTAATAAAAACAAAGCCAGGCTAAACACCATGAGAAGATTTTAATAATTCATCCTGAATTCTTTTCCAACTAAGCTCACATTCACTGTTGTATGCAGCTCTGCCATCTGATTCACGTTGGCATTAAAACACCTAGGCATTAATGTTAATTAAGTCTGCCTTTTCATACTGAAAAAATCACATTTTTCTCTTTAATATCAAACATATGTAGTATAATTTAATACTTCAAATATACTTTAGATTCTCTCTTTTTACAAATTTCTGGTTTGCAAAATTGGAATTCTGATTCCAGTATAAATTAGCACAGATTCTACCTTCATGAAAAGCTAAGCACAGCTTTCGCTATGAGACCAAAGAGAATGTTAGTCCCCCATTTCATTCTGTGTAACGGAAGAACAAAACCATGCCATTTTCAAACACTTTTAACCTTAAGTTCAGTATCTGTCATGAGGCATTTGTGCCTACCCCTCAAGAAATGTCTCCAAAATGAACCGACTAAAGCTACATTTTGAATTATAGAAATGAAAAAAGCGAAGCACTACGAAATTCCAATGTTACTTCTGATTCTAACGCACTGACGAGTCGAGCAATGATGAGAGAGTTGTGGAGCATCGATCTTTTTCTCCTCTGCAACATCAGTCAAATTCTCAAACAGCTCATGAAATATCTGAGAATAATCTGGACAACTTGGTCATGGTTCTAGGAGTCAATGGCAGATGTAACTGCATCGACACTCAGTAAATGCATGGGGAGGTTAAGAGATTATGCTTGTAGTTTCAAAGACTGAAGTGTCCCCTTGGTTGTCACAGTGTATCTGGTCCTCAGATAACTATGATCCAGGGAAAGATAAGAACACAAATAATCAAGGCGATGACACTTTGCTGAGGCCACGTGACCTCCGTGCTGTTCCTGGGACGCATCCCTTGAGCCTCCATGTTTGCATGGCTGCTCCCTGTGATGACCGAATGCTCTTCCTCTGAGACAGCTGCACACCTTCATACAGGTCTCTGACGAAGTCTCTCATTGGAAGATGCTACCTCTTCTTCCCATCCTATCACCTGTTACCCCTCTGACTTCTGTTCTTTTTGTATTTCTTTGACTAACTACATTACATATTTACTTGTTTATTTTGTCATGTTTCCCCCCAACATAATACACACTGTATGAAAGGAGGGACTTTATTTCTTCAATGCTGCATCCCCAGCAACTAGAATAGGGCTGGCACGTGATTGGCACTCAGTGCATGATTGGCACTCAGTTTATTGACTGAATGGGCTGGCACATGATTGGCACTCAGTGCATGATTGGCACTCAGTTTATTGACTGAATGAATGAATGGGAACAGAATGAATGAACATGACTGGATCATGAAGGAAAAATCACTTTTCTGCTAGTAAAAATTTATGAAATAATTTCATGTATTCAGTTTCAAGTGATTAGTTTCAATTAAGCTCTCGATAAGGTTTTAATAGAGCACAAAGTGCACAGCAATTGAAATATAGGGGGAAATTCTCTATATTGTATCAATCTTAAAAACTTAATGCTCCTTTCAGAGAAATAAAATCTCGCCACATTTTAAAAGCAAGAACATGCTGTGCAGGACTTGAAAACTAGAATTCAGGAATACCGAGTTGAAAGGGAATTTCACACATGAGAACCTGCTGCCTTGAATAGTCTTTCTTCCCCTTACTGTCTCTTCAACTTGACCCATCCGAACCTAGTTGAAACGTCACCTTGTCCATGGGGAGTTCCCAGTTCTAATCATTTCAAAGATCTATTTCCCCTATGAATCTTACTTTTTATCTGTAACTTTGCTAGGTCATTTATATTACCTAATAGTCTAGGTTTATTTGTAGGGTTTTTTTTGTTATTTTTATTATGTTTTTGTTATCTACTTATGTTATTATTTTTGTTACTATTTTTTTGATATTTGTTGTTCATCATTTATGTCTCTAACACGAGCGTCACCACTTCATGATGCGACACAGCCAATAGCACCGACTACAGTCCTTTGCCTGGGTTAAGTGCTGAGTAAATTTGAATAAACAACCACCACCACCCTCAAGATCCAACAGGCCTAGAACTAAGAAGAGACAATGACTGTTGACAGAAGACTTTCTGACTACTCAGCTTACAATGAGGACTAAATTCCGCCCTATTGTCTCCATCTGCATCTTCCTCGTAAGATGGAGAGGTGACAGGAGAGTAGCACGTAATTATAGAAAGGACTCGACCTGGGGTTCTGCACTCACCTTCTGTGTCCGATGTAGCTGAACGAAATCATACACCTACCTTGGCTGTCCCAGACACAGCACAGTTTCCTAAGACAAAGCGCCTGGATAGGACCCGTTCATACTTCCCCTTACGTTTTCGAGAACAGCATATTGTGTGGGCTCCTGGACTATAATTTTGCCAGGAGTGGGAAGACAGTAGTAACTCCAAGGCAGCATCTAGCTCACAACAATTGGGCAATAGGGATCCAAACCGCTGATGAGTGCAGTGAAAAACGTTTTGTTTAGCTCGCTGTATCAGCTCCAACCAAGCAAGTTCCTATATTGAATAAAATCGATGCACGATTTTGTATCTAAAGTATAAATCTTATAATATAAATTCAAAGGTGATAAGATTCTGGGCCACAATGATATAAATGTGGAATTGTATTTAATTGTATAAATAAATAGTCACTGATAATATAAGAACTAAATCCAAGAAATAGTGTGTGAGAATTATCTATTTAGAAATTATCTTATTCCAAATACATCTGAGTCCTTTGTCTCCAGTTATAATGTCACGTAGCCAAAATGCGAACAAGAACCACCCAGCGAAATTCGGTAGAGCAAAGACACCGACGAGGGCGGGGACACTCACGTACCGATGCACGCCGCTGTTGCACATGATGATGTGGCAGGCCCCCAGCCGACTGCACAGCTCCGAGGACACTGACAGCAGCCCAACCCCGGAGGCGCTGCACGCTGTGTTCACACAGGCAGCTGTGCGCTTGGATCTGATAAACGAGGCTACAAGGCGATAAAGCTCATCCAAAGCATTGAGAGGCCGCATGAGCTGCAAGAGCAAAGTGATGAACAAAACGTTCAGCCTATTTCGTAGAAAGAAATCCTTTTACAGGGAATACGATACCTAGTTGTTACAACTTTTAATGAATAGTCTAAAATATCTTCTTAGAGAATTAGAAACTACAGATATTTATATTATAATATCTTCTTAGGGAATTAGAAACTACAGATATTTATAATTACATGCACGTTGCTCAAGAACAGTAGAAACATTAAACAAGGGAGCTCTTTAAATGGCAAAGCATCGATACATGCGATCATTTCTTTTTACCTTATCTACATAGGCGGCCTTGGATGTGGAGTTTGGTGGTGAATTTGACTTGTCCAGGTAGAATGCCCTGGAAGAATCCAAAGAATAAATTATCATTTCTTCTTAGAAAAATTAAAATGCATGAAGACATACAAGTTTCACTGACTTCCTTTTTAAGACAAATGAATAAGCAAAAGTGTTGAATATGAGGATGGGTGAGATTATAAGAAAAAAAAAAGTCAGTTTTCCATTCAGAAAAAATGATTAAAGCTACATTACATATCGGGTGGCCTTAGATTATTTAATTTGTCTATGTCTCAGTTTCCTCTTTTGTAATTTGGGGATAATATTAGCTTCTACTTCACAAGGCTCCCAAAAAGATGGCATGAGTTAAGGCAAACAAAATGCATTAGAGTGGATAAATGCTCATTAATATTTGCAATAATTAATATTATTACAAAAGTTGAAGAAATATATTTTCTTGTATTAAAGAATATTATACAGTTTTTACTTATTGTGCAAGGGTAAGATTATTAAAAAAACACTCAAAAAATAATTTTAAACAGACTAAAGAGCCAGATTTTTTCAGCCACTAATCTATGCTTAGATTGGAAGCTAAACCCTCTCACGATACGCTGGCTCTTTTTTGCCACAAGACTGTAATTGGTAACAACTATTTTAATACACTAAGTGGAATCTTAATGGTCTGCAATATTTAAATGCAATTCCCAAGGGTTATTGCTGAGTTTGCTTAGCTACTGGCTCAATACTAAACAGAAAGTACTGGTGAACGACCCATGAAGGCAGGATACATTTTAGTTATATTTAACCTAGTATCTATTTTGGATGCAGTGAAATTATTTTCAAGACGCTAACATTTAATGTTGATGTACCAAAATAAGTTCCATAATGTTTAGATGATTGTCAGACTAAATATTGAAATAAAACTGATTAGATTGCTGTTTTGGAGCACATTTGGGGACCTGAAAATATTAGCAGTTTGTTATTGAATGCACGGCAGTACGGGGTAAAACCAGTGCAGGAGGACTTTATGCCCAAGGACTTTTGAGTCCCACTAGAGAGACACACACACACACACGCATGCCCAATGCTATTCCCATATCTAGTAACAATGTTGTTCAGTTTTTGTTTTTTTAAGATAAAGTAGCATGGATTAATCAAATTTTACCCTTTAAATTAAGAAAGCTTAAACTATAAGTGTAACTTCCAAAATGAAAATTATGCTCATTCTTACTGAGAATGTTTATTCATCTCTCAAATACAAAGTTAAACAAAAAAATTTTAAAAGAGGCCAGCATCCAAAGTTGGTTGTTACTCATTATATTTCACGTTGAACTCCTAGATTTCCATGTACCATGCTGGCACAGAGGCGGTGCCTCGAAGCTGGAACCCACAGAGATACCTTGATCAGATGTCGCCATGCCTTTCATCAAGTGTGCTTGGTAGAAAAAGAGCACACAAGTCCACGGACAAATCGTTCCCTTAGCCTGAATCCCACAGCTACCTACTGGCCCTGAGCATACAACGCTGCCTGGAGTGTGGGGACGACAGCAACCCCAGGCAGTGTCCAGCTCATGATGACTGGGTTACGGTGACACAAACCATTGCAAAGCAGAACATCCATCAAGTGACATGAAAATAGTTCAGTTTTCCTGGTTGAGTCAGTATTTACTAAGAACACTAGATGGAGAGCAAAATCAAAGGAATTTGAGGTATTTAAAAATGTCCTAGATTTTCCCCAATATCAAAAAGAGAGAAAAATCACCTAAAAGGACTGATGTCATGAGAAGAAGAAGCGAGTCTGAATTACGTGGGATATGAAGACACGCAACAGGGCCGGAGCCCAGTCAGAATGAATGAGCAGCTTACGAAGAGGCTGGAGCAGGGCGGCCCTGTCGGGCCTTGCAGGCCTGACAAAGACTTAGGTTTTAACTTGCCCCATGACCAGAGACGGGCTGTTTTATAAACTTTACTCCTGTGCATAAAAATTCATGTTCTCCTGAGAGATCCGAGTGCCTTTTCATTTCAGTTACGCAGGTACACACACATTTGGGCTGATACTGTGAAAACCCATGTACACACCAACATGCTCGAACACATCTTAGCATTTTGCATTTTGCTTCTCCTTTTAAAGAAATGAAAATAGACACACGTGAGCCCTTTGTTCCTCACCCTTCTCCACTCCCATTCCTGCTCCAAAGTCTCACTCCTCAGGGTAAACACCGACCTGAGCTGGCATTCAAGACCTCCATGCTTTCCAAGGCTTGTAAGCAGTGTGTAGAAAATGATAGAGTCTTAATAAATATTTGTAAACAAATACTTGGATAAATGACTCTTTTTATTTCAAGATTTTCTAGATTTTTAATGGGTTACACTCCTTTGTTTATATTTTGAGCATCTAAAATATCCTTTGCCAGGCCGTTCCAACATTTTAATTTCTTCTGGGTCAAATTTACTTTCAATGGTCAATTTCGTTGGCTCTTCCTCAGCGTTAGGCTTCCTTGTGTGCTTTGGAATTTTGTTTTGCAAGTTTATTGGAAGTGGGAGAATTTTTAATTTAGTTTTATTTAGTTTTTTGATACAGCTCCATCTCCCATCTCTCATCATCTTTCTCTTACAAATGATTCTGTGCTTGTTCTGCACTTGGAACCACCCGTGTATAATCAGTTTCACATTGATGATTTGAGGATTATATTGTGCTGACATCTGGATGATCACCAGTCACATCGCTGAGCCCATGAATGATTTGGTTCAGTTCCTAGTGTACTGTCTGTGTTAGCTTCCTCTTGCCATCGTAAGCCCCTCCTAATACCTTAAATCCACAAAAGCTATAGTCTCAAGCAGCAGTGGGCAGCAGAGTTGTCACCCTTTGCTCAGAGGTGGAGGAGTCCTTCTCTGTGCCCTATTTGCAAACTGTGAGGCTGGCTCTGGTTTTCTGCCTAGTGTGGAACGACTTTAATTTCTCATTGCCCTGAAGAGGTTGTACTGCGCGCCCTGCTGTCCACCCCCAGGGCCCAGCAGGCCAGGGCCCTCAGCACAGCTTACAACTCATCGCTCGCACTTCCTTCCAATTCATGGGTCACTGACATGACAAATTATGACCTCAGCTATGACTTTTACATTTTATGTCTTCATATTTTATCTAGCACTGCTATATGCTTGAGTCGGAGGTGGTGTTTCAAAGCCAGGAGCCACACAGATACCTTGATCAGATGTCCTCATGCTTTCTTCAAATATGCTCAGTAGAAAAAGTAATGCAGTTAAACGGAGTACACAGGTCTATGGATGGAAAAGTTATTTAGACTCCCGGGGCCTCAAATACCTCATTTTTATAACGGATATTAGAATTATCTAATATACTGACAGCATAATGTTGAAGATTAATCACTGCATATGATGTGCTCACTACTGGGATAAGCAAATAAGATTCACTTAATAGACAGTAATAACTATTATTCAAGTACACACAGTAGGAGGCATCTCTTGGAGCATTTTTAGCCATCATGACAAATAAAAATAAGGTCAATGCTTTTTGCTTTCCTCTAAGGCCATCTAAAATATTTTATGATCCATGTGAAAAACGAAGATTAAAGTAGATATTTAGAATCTAAACAATTCCACAAATCAGTGCACAAACAGAGGTTCGGGTCTAAAAAGAAAGTAACTATTTTTAGATTAAAGAAAAGAAGAATGTCATTCATATGGCTTAACCAGGTGCATTGGCTTAGAAACCACAGCTCTTCCATACCTTGCAGCGTTTGGGAAGAAATAATATTCTGTAAGAGTCCAGGGATGGTTAGTACCTCCTAAGGAAAACCTCACTACTGCAACCTGCCACTGCAGCTGGCCACACTGAGCACTCGCCTCCTTTCTCAAAGAGATGTTCTTAAAAAAAAATAATAAAGAAAAGTCGTCACCGTTTCAGCCGGTTCAGAGTGCGATCACGCTGATCTAATTCTGCTATGTTCACTTAAATGGACTTGGCAGAAATCTTCAACTTGTAGATGGGGCAAAATCTTTTTTTTTTTTTTTTAACGTATTTGATGAAGACAGCCAGCAGAAATATAACTTTTATAGCTTTAAAATAAATAAATGCCCACATCACATGAAACCTTATTCTGGAACGAGCTCATCTTTTCTAAAGCTGCTATAGAGTAGACGTAAAGTAGAAGAAGCATCTAAAGGTATAACTAACTGCACCCTTGAAAACACCGTTACAAGATGAAGGCCAACTACAAATTCAGAGTTGTGGAAGCGGTAAATATTCGTTAATCTACGATTATCGAAAGCAACAAATTATTATAAAATATATCTCCATGCTGATGACGTCCAGAGAAAATAACCATGAAATATAGCCACCTTGTTAGTCTTATCACATTGACATAGCTGACAAGTATTTTAAACAATTATCTGTTAACATAAAAATCTGGACTTGAGGTTGCAACCAATTTTAGGTACTCCCTATCAATAAAAATAAAAAAAAAGTTATTCCACCAAGTATTTTACTATCCTTAAGGTCTACAGGTATTTATAGAACTTCAGCACTTTTTAGAGCGTGGCAAAGTGTGGACAGGAAATAAATTTCTACTGTACTTCCCTTAATTGCAAGTCTTATAATGCGCCTTCATCAAAATTTATGAGAAAGTTAATGGTAAGACTGGATTCAGGCCAAAGCTGACCATGGTTTATTATGCTTCTGAGGCTGGTAAGAATGCAGTCCTGGTACTTTGTCTCACTGTAGCAAATCTTATTAAAACCATTTTGAAATGTTGCTGCTACTTTATATAAGCTGAACAATAAGTTTCCTCGTATGCTGTCATATATCAGGCTTCACTGTCACAATTTTTCAAATTAACTCTGCCATATAAAACGAATACATATAATAATATTTTATCATTTAGTATAGAATAAAATACTGGTGAAAAAGGTGGTAATGTCATAAGTTAAAATCGGTAGTGATAGAAATATATCAAAATTGAATAACTACAATGAAACTAAGCCTAGGATTTATCTCATATCACCTAGTAGCAAACAAAGATAGATATCTATAATGCAAAGCGGAAGTGACAGGTAAGTTAAAACATGCAGAAAGTTACTGGGGTATACCCAGATGAGGAAGGTGCAAAAAGTTACTGGGGTGTACCCAGATGAGGAAAAAGGAAGGTCACGTAAGAATACGACATAAGAGCCAGACTTTGACAGGTGGGATTCTGGACAGGGCAAAACGGGCTTTGGAAAGAGCATATCAGTTCTGAAGGCAACATCATGAACAACAGAACAGACGCAGACTTGGTTGGAATCATTGTGGCTGAAGGGCAGGTTCGTGTAAGGTCGGGAGAGAGAATGCCGGGCAAGCAGGCTGGATCCGCGTTGTGACAAAATTAAATGTCAAACTGAAGAATCATGATTAATTTGTTAAGCAGTAGAGAAGCACTACATGGCAAACACTCAGATCCCAGTAAAAAAAAAAAAGTAAGAATACATGGAAAGAAATATATGATACAGAAGATATGAAATTTTAGGGACTTTATAGCTTCGAGGGACCCTAGAAATGCAAAGAATCATTCAACATTCATAATAAGACTGAGGGAATTGATGTTTGCCATGAGAGAAAGAAAATGAATTTGGGGAACATAGAGATTAGATATGCAGAGTTATGCAAGTCAATATACTAATTTAAGAATCAGGAAAATGCTTTCTCAAATGGGTAAAGAATTAGGATCATAGCTCTCCAGTGATGGGCTGGTGCTCCAGGGATGGTCAGGTTTTTACATAGAAAGAGATAATGCAACCGCTTGATGTAAAATGTTCAAACCTATTAATTTTGTCATAGGAGACACACAGAGGTTAATCAGTGACACTCTTCTCATTTATACTTTCCCTCCTTTTCTGGGCATATTGGAAGATATCTAATTTTCTAAGAGAGATGATTAAGGCGTAAGAGCCACTGGTGTTTTATAAATAAGAAGGAACAAGTACAGTATTCAGCTCAGACCTCTGCTATGTTCTTGTTTCTTCTCCAGATCATTGCTTATGAGATCATCTCTATACTTATAACAATTTATGGAAATTTGTCACTTGGCCAGACTCACCTATTCTCCTTTTAATATCATGTCCTATCCCCAAATATTCTACTCTGTATTGGGTAGGTTTTGGATGTTAGCATTTATTCATTTCAAATAAGAACTACAATAGCGTTTGGTTAATTATGGCTATTAGTCATAGAAATGATCAGATATGGCTATTAGTCACAGAAATGATCAAATGGTATAGCCGCTGACCATAGATGAGACTGAGTGTCTCATGAGTATTATTGTTGAACTGAATTTGGCTACCATAGCACTTAAACTAGGGAAAAATTCTAGAGAAAATCTCATTAAAAGACACTGATCTCTTGTGTAAATGAATATCGCCATACAGGTTCAACATGTGCCCACAAATGAGTAAGGAATACACAATGAGTAAGTAGGTGGGAAAATATTGATTTGCACCCCCATCCCACGCACTTTTCACACCCATACTCACTAGCTTTGACTTCTCTGGAATAGGTTTTACTTAAAGCTGCGAGAAGAGAGATGCCGACTAACGAGATAAACTTTAATTTTCTTGGACAAATGTGTCTTGTCAAAAATGGAGCATCTCAGGTTATACTCATCAGAGAACTGCTTATTATCAATTAACAGCTGCATTTCTACTTGAGCGTTGGGAGCGGAAATGCTGGAAGGTTAACAAGACCATCGAGTGACCACAGAGAGCAAGACTTTTCCACTCGAAAAAAAAAAAAAGCACTTGTCTGAGACGTGTCTTATGCCCTGAAAACAGACTTATGGTGTCAGACGCCAACAGGGACGGACCCCACCGCTTCCTCCTGCCGTCACTAAAGCTTATTTCACTCTCTTCCTCTTGACGGCCTTCGATCGGCGACGTGACGGGATTAAAATCCTGTTCTCTGCTTTCCCGACACTCCTTTTCCTCACTTTCATTTTGTCCCTCTTTTCATGAGTCTGCTAGGGTGATCTTTCTACCCTGTAGCTGTGGCAAGTATGTATCGCCACGGGCACCGTCTGCCGTTAAAATGCTGCATTCCTTCCGACAGCAACCCTGTGCCCTCTCACTCTGAAACATGGTCTCTGGGGAGATGGCAGTTGGGAAATTAGTCAGCAGAGATCAACAATAGTTGAATGAATGAATGAATGAATGAACAAACGAACGAATGAATGAACGAAAAGGAAGGAAGGAAGAGAGAGAAAGAAGGTAAAGAAAGAAAAGAAAAGGAGATAGAGAACAAAGGCGAAGGGCTGGAAGGAGGAAGGGAGGGTAGGGTGGCGAGAGAGAGAGAGAGAGACAGAGAAAGAGAGACAGAGAAAGAGAGAGAGGGGGAGAGAGAGAGAGGAGAACCTTGAAAATAAGAAAGCCTTTCCAAGACGAAAGTTTAACTACATTAAAAACAAAATATCTCGCATACCCAGAAAAAAAAAAAACACTTAAGTCTTAAGGAATATTTCTATTTTTAAACTAATTCCACTTAATTTAATAATACTTGTGTCTCCAGAAAGTGTGGCGCTTGCCTGTTAAGGGATAATTTTCATACGAGTCCTGCAATGCCTCAATTTACAGTAAGTTGACAGGCTGGCTCCTGCTCTTCGGCATCTTTCTCTATATTTTCATTTAACTCCAGTAAGCCTTTAAAATTACCTTTCTGAAGGACAGTGATTTCACTAAGTCCCTTAAAGTCACTTAAATTTCCCCAGCACCCAATTTGGGTATTCAAGGCCTCTCTCAACGGTTTTTCAACAGATTTCTTAGGCCATCACTCTCCTCTTCACATGCCAAGTTCATGGTCCATTTGCTCAACACGCCTTCCACGTGGACACCTCCCCTACACTCTCTCATGTTACTCCCTCTGCCTCGAATTTCCTCTTACCTCCTTCTGCTTGGCAAAAGTCTGCTGATGCTTCAAAATCTGGCTCAAGTATGACATCTTCTTGAGAACGTCCCCGCTGAAACAAATTGATCTCACTATACGATACCGAGTCGCACTCATTCTGCTCTCTTTGCTAAATGGCATACTCTTGGCGGGTGGAGAGTTTTGAAAATTCGCAATCCCATCACCAAAGACTGTGCCTGACACACAGCCTTGGTGTAGTACTGAATGGAATCGAATTTTATTTCAAGAGAGTTATAACGGAGTTGGAGCTACCATACTATCAAGAAACTAAATATATATGTGACCTAACAAAGGAAAAGTTATATTAAATGTCTTAATTTCAAAAACAGATGAAATAATTATTATGTACGTTTTAGAAGAAATTCTTCATTTGCAGGGAGCATTTTTCTTAAGCTTATAAATATTAGGCTACATCTCAATTAGCACTGAAGTACAAGACTTTTTTAAGGAGAGTATTTAATAATCTTCAGGACTTAAAATTAAAGAGTAACAATCCCTCCTCAGTGAGAACTTTGATCGAGAAAAAATATTCACAGGGTTCCCTGCAAGTCGCACATATATAAGTGACTCTAGCAAGAAATGATGCAGCAAAAAATTTTTTTGTTTTAAATAAGAAAAGATTAAAATAAACATGATTAAGCAGTGTTACATGGTTTTAAGTACCTAACTCCTGGCCTTACACTTTTAAATTGGAACCTATAAAAAGCTGTGCTCTCCTCTACTGGCAAAATTCAAGGTACCTACACACAGCAAGTCATCTAATGTTAGCTATTATTATTATTCATTCTTTAATTTTTAAAAAATTTGAAATAAAAATTGTATGTTTTTAAGGCGTACGATATGATTCGATATACATATATATAGTGAAATGATTACTACAGCCAAACTAATTAGCACATCCTCTCCTCACAGTTACCATTTTTCGGGTGTGATGACTGCACCTGAAATCTACTTTCCTAGCACACTTCCAGTGCGCAACACAGCAGTAGTAAGTAGAGGCAGTAGTAAGTAGAGGTATAGTAGACCTCTAGACTTAGTCATCCGACATAACTGCAAATTTGTGCCCTCTGACCAACATCATCCTACTTCCCCCAACCCTGGTAACCACCCCACTCTGCTTCTATGAGTGGGACCCCTTCCCTTCCCCGCATCCCTCCCCCCTCCCTCCTCCTCCTTTCTCCTTTGTTTCCTGCTTCACGTCACTGTTCTCGCTCTGAACATTCTCCTGGGTTATCTTATTTTCTTCTCAGGAACCCAGATCAGCACATGTCTGAACTCCAGATCTGTGTACTTTTTATTAGTTTGTTCAATAAACAAATAATAAATCAGACACAGTGCCAGGCATCAGGAAGGATGATTGAATATTACCCTGCAAGAACCTGAGCTTGAAGGGACAATAAATGATGCAGTGCTGACTGACTTGAGAAAAGGTCAACAGTCAAAGCAATCAGGTCATTGTCGGTCGAAAATCGGCAATCTCAATCGATCTCACGGAAAAGTCTCCGCGAATCGACTCACTCGGCATCAAGGTCGAGAGAGAGAGAGATAAAGCCAGATAAAGCCTTATAACTTTTCTGTCATGGATTCCGCTATGTTGCATTAAATGGAAGTGAAGATGTAAACGATGTGAGATTTCAAAAACTTTTCCCTTGTCCTTACTGTTGGTAAACAACTGCAAATCTGTCCAACCTCCCTGAAATCCTTGTGGTATGCAACAACAGTTGAGGGTCATAAAAAACACCAAGCCTATGCTATGGTTTTCTGGACAGAAAGACAGACTCTTCATACTTTCACTGAATTACTCCAACATGTATTGTTTTTGCGTCTATTGAGGTATAGGGCACGGTTCCCTGATTTAGGAATACGGGCAACGAACAAGAGACAGAGCCCGCCCCCCACCGACGGTGTACACCTCAGGTGTGAACACATCCTCCCCTCCCAGGTAAGTGTCTGAAGAACCTGACTCTAGCAGCCTCTGTTTGGGGAAACAGAAACTCCTAACACCGACTCTTCCTATATCTGCTTTTCTACTCCAGTGAGGCCCTGTTCTCAGTGTGATTTCCAACAGCCTTCTCCACCCAGACACAAGACAAGCTTGTTCTCCCTCCTTTGAGATTTGCTCTCAGCTCACTTTACAATTTCCATCTCATTTTAGAGAACATACACACATAAATGAAGGGCCAAAGTGATATCTTTCACCAGCAACTGTATTTTAAATCCCAACCTGTGTCTTCTACCTCAGTGCGACTCAAAAGGTAATTTGCAGACTTAAATTAAAAAAGGTTGTTAGTGAGAACTGCAAATGTATAATAATTTATATTGCCTCAACATGTAAATATTCGAAAGCACTTGTCTTGTTGAATAGGGCACAGGGTAGCATCATAAGTCCTACATGCCATGAGTGGCAGAACAGTCATGCACGGCAGGGCCACATTGCACTAAGTGATGGTGATCGAAGGTTAGTTTGTCAATTAACCAAAAGTGTATAAAAATTGAAAACATCACCATACATTTTCATTTAAAACTTATCATCTCTACAGTCATTTTGTTAACCAGAATTTTAAAAATTGGAGGTTTAACATAATAATTAAATTAGAGAAATCAATTTGGTAATATTTATCCATAATCTATAGATTGGATTTTTGCTAAGAGTTTGCTACTAAAACTTTTCTTCCTCCTCACACCCCCAGCAACATATGTCTGTGAGGCTGGGTTTCTTCTACTAGTAGGGTTATTAAAACAGCATAGAAAGAGTTTGGAGGTATAGTTTTCCCTGTAAGCTATGCTACCATTCCAACCTAGATTAGTCACCAAGCAAGAAACTAGCTCATTTCTCATAGTGAAAACTTTAAATATTGGTATGTGCAGTGTTTTGTTCAAAGTATATGTAAAGAGATTGAATATGGGGAATCGCAACTTCACTCATCACTTTTAATTCGGTCGCATAATAACAAAAATAACTTTAATGGCGATTCTTTATCAATTGCCGAAAGAGTCTGGTAGCATTCAAGTGCAGCAGAGCAGAGCTGAATGTGACAATTTCCATTTAGCTTTTAATTACACAAGGTATAAAAAGCTCCTGCGTCTAGTGCTCTCAATGGAGGTGCTTAGAAGCATCCTGCAACCTGTCATTAGTAGAGTTGGGCAACCACCTCTTCTGTCTTCAGGCCGAATCCAGGACTGGAAGCATAGGTGAGGCCGCACAGCCTTCTAGAGAGTTTTCCACAATCGCCTCTACTCTTTTATAGTTTTCTGGTGTGAAATCAAACGCTGTATCTGGGTTATTCTGCGCACAAATAAGGCTCTCCCAGCTCTACCATGCAGAGCTGTTCCATGCAAGTGCCCTCTATGTCTTCTTGGCTGGGCAGCAAGGTCAGCTGTCCCAACACTGAGCTCTTTGGGGAAGCCTTGGGTACAACTTTATTTTCAGAGAAGGCTGCTCAGCAGGAAACCCATGAACCCCACCTTCAGATGCAAAGTCTTCGTGATTAGCTACTACTCTTAACGGTAGGCAAATACCGAGGATTGCACAAATCTCTCAGCTAATACAACAGCCTCTAAAGCATCAGTAGCTCCAAAGAACAAATGAGGAAACCAAGGCTCAGAAATATTAAAAACTTGCCTCAAGTCAAACAGCTAGTCAGTGGAACAGCAACCCAAACTTGGCCAACTCCTTGCCCTTTGGTATATTAACCTTCTGTTTCTTCTCATTCACATTTACCTCAAACCAACTGAAAAAAAATTTCCCATGACTTAAATGTCACTTGGCTAATTAAGAATATTTCTTTTTTTCTTCTCTCTTGGCTCATAAGAAATGCAATGTCCTATTAGATCTAAAAATACTTCTCCTTAAGACTAGAAAGGGATTTCTTCATCCATTATCCTCCATTGTGTTTTCTGAATATGTCTAATTTTACGTGAGTTTGCTGATATCTTTAGTAGATGAAGTTCAAGGTTTATATAAACTGAAACACATCTAAGATGCTTTTAACTTATTCATGTGTCACAGTCGTATATAATATGCTATGAAAGTCGGCTTTTAATGCTGCATGATTAAAATATCTTAATGTTCAAATAAACTTAAAGGAAAATATCCTAGGTTCAGTATTATCTTAGTAAAATATTTTATATTTAATTATAATGTATCATTATTGTCATTATATAATTCTACTTATGTATTATCATATATAGTATTACATAGCATATATTCTACTATATTTTAAAATTTGATGCAAAGAGCATGGCTGATAATGCATTTTGATGGCATTTAAAAAATATATGCAGAGGAATTCCCCTTCAGTGACAGTGTGGAATATTCTCTGAGGCACGGTCGCTATGAGGGCAAATATACATCGGTGAGTTTGAGTCACAGTCAGACTCTAAAGAGACTTCCTTGTGCTTCCAATTAACAATAAGTTCACAACCATTTCAGTTCCTTTTGCCTTTTTATTCTACTTTGGTCGTTTTCATGTCTTCTTTTCTAGTTCGACAGCTATGGGGCCAGTTCTTTTCAGAGAAAACAATACAAGTGTCCTTTAAAACACTTGGGAATTCTTGTTTTTTTTCAAAAAAGATTTCAATATTTGTGTTGGACTTAACTCTTTTATTGAGTGATTAAAATTGCATTAAATCATTTCCCCAAGCCACACGCATTAATACAGGGATCATTCACTAGTTTGGAGAAGCAACGGGACATCGTCATAAAAGTATATGCTTTGGAGCCGAAATATCTAATTCGAGTCTTGGCTCCAGCATTGCCAGTTGCCTGCCTTTGAGCAATTCACTGAACCTCTCCCTCCGTATGTGAGGTATGATCGTCTGGGAAATCTCATGCATTATTTTGGTTTTAAGCATTACCTCTGTGTTAGTGACTCCATCCTACTGGAGAGAGTCTTTTGGATGTCAATCCCACATCTCAAATCCAATCCAATTCAGTATCTTGCCATCCCAGTTCCCAAGGAGCTTCTTTTATTCTGTCACTATATCAGATATTGATCCAAGAGCCCAATCCAATTGTCTGTCTCTCTCTCAACACGCTATGTATTCAATCAAGAAGATATTTTTTTCCACCTCCCAAAATTTCCAAAATCTGGCCCTTCCTCTCCATCTCCATTGCGATCTGTAAGGGTTCCATTACCACTTGCCTGCATAGCTTCCTAACTAGTCTCTCTGACTCTAGCCTTGTTCTCACTCCTAATCTGTCCTCCGTGGTACCAACAGGATATTCAGCTTAAAATGCATGACCCCTCCCCTCGCACCATTCGAAACTCACAGGCAGTTTCAGCTTAAGCCTAAATTCCTCAGTTGGTGTCTGCTCCTGTCCCCACACCCGCTCCTGCCCTCCCCTCCTGCCTCCTTTCTGCCCCTCCTCGCTCATCAGGGTTCTGCAATGCCTTTGTTCATATAGCTCCCTCCCACTGAGAGAGCCTCACTCTCTCCTTCACCTGGCCCACTAGCGGCCAGGTCAGCACTGCTCCATTCCTCTTCTGCAGTCCCTCTGCATCCTGTCACCTTTACCACAGGGGCTAGCAGTGTTTCAAAATAACCCGTTTACTGCATTTACTCTTCCTCTCCTTTCAGATTCTCGAGCAAGTATTCTGTGAGTCACGGCTGTATCCCCACTGCTGTATGCATTCCTATACTTGCATATAAGCACAGCATATATATTGTTGACCCATAAAGAATATTTCCCAAACAGAATGGGAGTGGCTAGAAAGATCCACTCAATGCTGACATTCGAGTCTATACTATTCTACATGAATGGCATTTTGTTGAGCTCATTCATGTCACTCAGGAGCCCATCATCACTTACTTATATTCTGTGTCCTGGTTTGTCTGCCCCCAAATTTGGGTATTTATATACATTCAAACATTCATTAACCATCCATTAATAGATACCTTATCAGCCATGGGCAAACGAAAAAGGAAAAGACAAGGTGACAAGGAAAGACAGAGATACATAAAAAGAATATAAAGCGTGAAGTGATAAATGCTATAATAAAGGCATATAAAGGAATATTAAAAAAAGACTAACTTAGGGGAGCTGGGGAGACCTCCTGAGGGAATGAATTTTGAGGTGTGCCAGGAAAGATGGGTAGGAATTGACCAAAGCAACTGAAATTAGCATCATTCTGGCTGAAATTACCAAAGGCCAAGCAAAAATGTATTCGATTTTCTTCCTGAATACTGACAGACTTTCACCCACTTGACTCTACATAAACTAAAACTTGCCCTCTGTTGAACTTGTGTGGTCCTTGTAACTAGACAGCTAATTTTTGAAACTTAACTCTCTATTCTTCACACAAATGATGATTTTTAGTAAATTCATATTAATTTCTTCTAAGTTACAGCTATTTTTTTTTTTTTAATTAAAAGCTCTGGGCCCAAGCTAAATTTCCTGACGGGGGTAGAGACAAAGCTCTGAAAGGACAATTTATAATCATTTATTCACCTACCATGGTACATCCTCCAAACAAAAGAAGTCCGAAACGTCAGCAGAAAGCAACAGAAAAAAAGCAATGGGGAAAAAAAAATTCATTGAACAAATTCATTTTCAATGAATTTCAAAAATTCATTGAAAAAAAGCATACTTCCAATACATTTTTTAAAGGCTGTCCTTGTGATGGGCTAGAAAAGACAGTAGAGTTAAAAATAAAAATCGGCAGTGCTTCCCTAAGCACCTACAATTTTTCCTCACTACGTATATTTCCCTGACTGGATCTCCAGGTTGTGCTTCTTTCCTCTTTACCACTTCCGGTTCTCATTTACTCCAAAGGAAATCCTGAGCACAGAGTATTTTATCCTCTCCGCGGCTTGGGTGAAAACAATTGCTTTTCTTAGCTTAGAGACAGAGGTAATTCTTTTCAAAGGTTGAAGATGATTTTATCTTCTTCTGCCCATCACCCAGGATTATCTATTCATTCTTGACAAATATTATCACAATGAAGGACTCACCACAAAATGCGAAAACACGGAGTTAAATTATTCAAGCTGCACCTGCTGCTCTAATGTAAAGAGTATATTAAAATTCCTTTAATGTAAAAGTAAAATAAATATTAGATATAATTACAACTTCTCAAGTGCAAATGAACTAGTCTGAATGTAGATAAGTACAGTCCAGGTAAATTAAATAAGATTACACACATAAATGTGCATGCAGCTATATCGGATCTCAGAAAGCAATGATAGCAACATTTAATAAAATTACAGTATTCTTCACATAAGAGCTATGTTGCTCTCAAATGTGTCACTATAATTTCGAGCTGATTTGTTCTTGTCTCGTGTGAAATTTATGAGTCTTGGCTGTGTTGATGAATTTTCTGGAGAGAGGTCTCCAACGGAGTCGGCATCTGTGCCCTTCAAATGGCCTAGAATTTTCTGGATATAACAAGTAGACTGGATAGTAGAATAAATTCAACAAAGCGATAATCACACAAAAAAGAAGACCATTACACTGCAGTTAATCTCATTTCCTATTCAATTCCGCTATTTTTAGCACAGTAGAGAACGAGGACCTGGTTGCCCTCCTATGTATATTGATCAAGGCAGATGAATACTTCACGAGTCAAAATAAAACAAATGCAATCCAAGAGGTTGTTCGGTTTTAAACAAGAAAGTGATTAATTTCAGCTGAGGCTGTAACTGAAAGCTTCCTGCAGAAAGATAAATCTGAGATGGGTCTTCAGTAATTACACTCTTCCGGCAAATGGAAGGGGAGCCGAAGCCTGCCACGGACGGCAGCCGGGTTAAAGGATGCTGAGGGAGAACTGTCAGTAACAGAAGCTGACTGTTCCCACACCTGTTTCCTGCCTCTCTTCCTCCTGAATTCCAGCCTCCGTAACATTTTATAATTTCTCCTCCCGCCATGGCGCTTTCACCCGTGCCGTTCTCTCTGCTAGAAATTGACCCCCGCCCCACGCCATCGTCTCCCATTCCCCGCCCCGCCGAAACGCGATAACTCCAGTTCCTCTTCCACGTCTCTGCATAAAGGTCACTTCTTCAAAGAGTTCATTCCTGAAATTTTCAACCATCTTCCCATTCCGCCCCCAATTAAGATTGATGCTCTCCTTATACACGTGCATAGCACCTTACAGTTTCCTACATCATTTTTTTTTCACATATTGCTAAAAATTACTAGTAAAAACTTTGTTTAATGCTTTTCATAACCCATAGGCAACATTTTCTTGGAAGGGAGCCAGCTCGTCTGCTATGACGTCTCCAGTGTGAAACGCTGTTCCTGGTACTTGGTGGGCATGCAGGATCGGCGGAATAAATATAAATATCCAGCAGTTCCATTAGTTAAACATTGGGTGAGAATTTGGTACTTAAATATAACTTATATATTGTAAAATTTTGGAGCCTTTATACATTTTATATATTAAAAAAGAAGTCTAGAAGACTTTTAAGCATTATAAACAAATTCGAATTCTTTGTAGACTTTTTTCTGCTATTGAAGAATTGCTTCTCATATAAAACAAAATTTACAACTCTGAAAACTCTGTGTTCCTAATCTGAAAACAGAAATTGAATACAAACAGTTAGTTTACAGCTTTTCTCAGAGAAACAGAAACATGGATGTATCTTAAAGTATAAAAAAACGGAATTTGGCTGAAAGATAGAATAGAAAATAAATGTAAAATTGCTAGAGAGGAGATAAAACATGCATCTAGAATGTTTCCAGCTAATTTAAAAAGAAATGAAATCATTTCCTAACTCTAAAGCTGTAGCTTTATAAAGAAAAACAATAGAAAGAGAAAGGAATTATATTCTAATTAATGTTTTTTTCTCTGTGTCTCTCTGCCTTGCTCTCTCTCAGATGTTAAGTCCATATTCCTGTTGATTTAGGGTAGTTTCCACAAGTCTTCATCAATAGAACAACCAAAATTTTCCATTTCAGGCTTGGCTACACTGTTTGCTATCCAAACAAAGAAGGAAAAACAGTGTTTTATGAATCAAAGACTCTGAAGGAAGAAAGAGACCCAGATGGGGACATGTGTCTGCGCCTGGATGAGGAGTGGAGGCTGAGGTCCTGTTCCTCTCCTCGTGCTGTTTGAGAGCTGTACTTATAGACAAGAAATGGCAACGAGTCCATGCCATCCTTCATATCTATCCTGTGCCAAGAGAGCATCTTCGCTGACATTTTTTTTCTCCCTCGGAGTAGAGAGAAGCGACACATTTCCTGGAGGTGCTATCATGGGAACAGCCAGAACACATACATACTTCTGGCCAGACATTTCTCAGCTGAAAAAAACTGTTCAAAATATATGACTCTGAGATTGGTATTTGTGTAGCATTTCTTGCTAACATAAATATCTTCTTTTTATTTGTTGTATAAAATATATTTTGGCTTTTTAATTTTTTTCTAAAAAAAAAAAATGTGCCATCCCTTATCTACAAAGGCACACCTTCAGAGAATACAGGCTTTGAATAATTTCCTTGCCCTCTTTTTGTAAAGATGATGAATTTACATTTAGAAACATAAAGTCATAAGCCCTTGAAAATTTCAGTATGAAGCTGTCACTTCGCAAAGATAATAGATGATCTCAGTAACTGATACACAACTTGTTTCCTTTTGATTTTTCTGTTTTATTTTACTGTTGACTTTATAATGAAAGTAATATTAAAAAAAATAATAATCTAGACCCCTCGAACTGAAAGGAGTACTTTAATGCAAGGAATATTGTTCACATTTTATCTCATTGGTCACTGCAGTTGTGCTTTTTGCCAGTAACCAGGATGCATTAAAATGAAAGGGTTTGGTAACGATAAATTACCTTTATGTAGGGCAGGAAAAAACAAGGCTAATGGGAATGGTGGCTCACAGCCAGAGGGAATAAAAAGGAAAAGCCTCAGGCAGAAAAAAGGAGTGTACAACAACGTGAGGATGGTGAAGGTAGGGAATGAAAACGCCCTGAATTTCTTGGTTAGAGTCTGAGTTAAACACTTTACTGTTATTTCTTAATCAAGAATTATATCTGACTTGGCACAGGAGGGTATCTTTAGACATAGCTGTTAAATATTTCTTCTGGCTTAACCTTGTTTACTGAGGGTAAGAACTAAACCAGGGCGTCCAGTGTCACGGCTCTGATGCAAGTGGCAAGGATGCCCCAAGGGCACTGCGGGGTCCATATTCCCACGGAGACTGGGCGAGGGGTGGGCAGACCAGCCAGCTCGCTTCATTCATGACCGCCCCGTGAAAACTCTAACCATTTAAAAAATTATTTGCAATAGAAACATGAGATACAAATTGGGCAGCAGAAATTAAGTAAAACTTCCCAGTGGCTTCTGCATCCTACTTATAATAAAATCTAACCCCCTATAGTGGCCTACAGTCCTACATACTTCTCAAAATATATCACCCTTCTCAACGCACGCGAATTCCCCTGGCCTTCCTTGTCTTCCTCAAGCTTATTCTCAAGATCTGTACACATCAATTCACTGTTTTGGGAGAGATCTTCTCCCAGATTTTGGCAAGGCCGTCTCCTTGTGATTCAGGCTGATGTTCGAGTACCACCTAACAGTTAAGTCATCCCTAACTACCCACTCTAAACGATGAACCTCCTAGTATAGCAACTCGTTTTAAATTTTCTTCATTGTATTTTTCACTATCTGCAATACCTCGTTTATAGATTTCTTTATTTGTCGTCTTTCCCAGACTCATGAGAATGGAAACTTCATGAACACCGAATAAATGACTGACTGATAGTGCAGAACCAGAGCAGCTGCGGACATCTGATAAACCTGACTCCAGAACTTAGTAAGAGAATTTGTTTTCACTGTATAATGTTCACTCCATTTACTGAGATGGCCTATCATAGTACAAAAAGTACAGACTTTAAAGAAAAAAAAGTCTTTGATTTAAATCTGGGTTTCACTACTTATTATCTGGGTATACTTTTCTACCTTTCCCTTAAAATTGAAATGATCATATGGAACTCACTGGCTTATTAAATAATCCACATAACTCATTTAGCGTTATTACCGACTCTTAACATGTTTTTAAAAATTGGCAAGTATGAGGCTATCATTATCTTTTTTTTTTTTAAGAAGCAAATTATTTTTACCTACTCTTTGCTGCTCTGGAGAAATCTCTACAACTCGAGTGGAATCCATTGTTTCTGCTTGTCCAGCATCTTTACCCTGAACTTTCTGTGACAGTCCTTTGGTCTTCTGTGGTGTTGAGCTCACCCAAGAATGGGCACGTGACTTGGGTCTGGCTAATGAGTATGTCCCTGGGTCCTGTGATGGAGCTCTCAGTGGGGCGTGTGGGGAGGCCATCTCTTCTTCTCTGAGTGCAAGCAGTGGTCTACAGTGACCATCACTACCCAAATATGAAACAACCCTGTCTGAAATGAAGCACACACAGAGGAAAGGAAATACTGATAGATGATGATAGATGATAGAGAGAGAGAGATAGATGATAGATGATAGATGATAGATAGATAGATAGATAGATAGATAGATAGATAGATAGATAAGATAGAGTATCCTGAAGACCCATACCCCTGGATCCAGCTGTGCCTGAAGTAGCCTCGCCCCCTGGATATACCTGTTATATAAGCCAACACATTATTTTCATATACCAGTTTGAGTTTGATTTCTGAAACTTGTAATCTAAACTATGCTTTCTAATAGCTTATTAACTTATGTTTGTTTGTTGTAAGGCTAAGGTAAAAAAAAAAAAGGCCTTTTCTGAGGTCTTTTTAATAAATAAACAAATTTAACGTGCAAGATGAAATGGTTTTCAATATAAGTGTTAAAAAGGCTCCTGGGCTATGAGGAACTAGTGACATCTGAGGGCTACTTGCAAGCTGGACAGTGAGAGCCCCTTTAAAGAAACGGTCAGCATTGGTCTGTGGCTCCGAGAACCAAGAAGAGATTGCCCAAGAGTAACTTCATTGTATTTGTGGTTACAAAGTAAAAGAAAAAATTAAGGAAGAAATTAATACCCTTATTCCAGAAATAAGCAGGAAGGGAAGGCACTATTGGACACTAAGAGGAAGGAAATTGTTTTCCTGTGCAAAGAAAATCTAACAGCAAGTAAGGTGCATAGCAGGTAATTGCTGACAAGGGAGACTGATTTGTACCAAGGAGTCTGTACTTTAAAAATGCTTTTTCCAGGAGAGGTACACTAAAAGGTTTTCTTATGTGAAGAGGATATAGCATGCAATTAATACACATGCTTTTTTTTTTTTCATAGAATCTTAAACATCTTGTCATGTATCTGTTGCATGCGAATACACATTATATATATATAAAACCCATATATGAATGCTATGCCACATCTCTTCTCTCTGCTAGTTATGCCTAAACAATCTAATGCAGCTGAACATACATTTATGGAGAGCTTCTTACACAAAATATTTTGATAAACACAGTGGGAAACACCAAGATATTCTTATCTCTCATCTCAAAGAGCTTATAATAGAATAAAGAAGATGAGAAATCTGTATACATAACTGTACCATCAGGAAGAAACACCGGATTCCATAATAGCCATAAATAAAGTAAAAAGAAAGACTAGAAGAGAGATCTGACATCCACCTAGCCTACGGCCATGGTTCTGAAATTTGAGTATGCCTGAGATTCACCGGGAAGGCTTGTTACAACACAGACTGCTGGGCCCACCCATGAGATTTTTAACAAATTTACAAATGATACTGATGCTGCCGGTCTGGAGATCACCCTTTGAGAACTCCTGAAACTAGGGAATTGATTTTCAATTCTAGAATCTCCTAGGGGACTTCTAAAAAATCTAACGCCCAGGTCTCGTCCTCACCCAATAATAAAAGAAAACATACAGCTGAAATTTATTGGATTTCGTTAACCAATGTCACCATAAAAAAATAATAAAAATAAATAAAAGAAAACGATTTTACGAAGGAAACTATACTAGTGCTGGACACTGAATCACATGAATAGTAGTTTTATAAACGGTTGGAGACAGAGGAGGTGGATGCTAAGTGAAGGGTAAGACATGAAGGAAGAAGGAAGAGTGCAGAGCACGATCAGAAATGAAGAGAGTACAACATGGCCGGTACAAAGGCAGAGAAAAGAAACTGGGGTCAAGTCCTGAATGACCTTGACTGCCATGCTAAGGAGCTTGTGACTCCTCTTGGGGCAATAAAAATCACCAAATCCTTTGTGCAAGAGAATGACATGGTAAGACATTGGTTTAAAATTGTCTGGAAGGAAAATTCTGAGTAGATGAAACAACACTGGTACTTAGGGACAGATTAGTTAGGATGCTACAGTAACGGTCTAGAATTATTTTCCCAAACTGAACTCCAGGGGTGCATTCTCAGGGCCCTCATGTTCTACACCAATGCTTTAATTTTGTACCCTGATTTGAAAAATAATCTAAGAACATATTTTATCGGTTATGAAGGTAAAACTTCTCTGTCGTGGATACAGTACTTAACTGACAGATTTTCACAAGATTGAACTTTAGCTTCTTAAGTTAGTATTTCGTAGTCAGTAGACATGTTATTTAAGAATTTAAGATTAACTTTTTTTTCCTGTGAAAGATATAGTGATCTAGACAAGGTAATGAAATTGGGGCAGCCTAGGAGGCATTTTAGGCAGAATCTTCAGGATCTCCAGCTACATTTTAGGAGGAAGAGAAACTGAGAAATCAAAAAGATACTGGGGGCTTTGAGTCTAGAGCTTCATAGGATGATAAAACAATGGAATAAGTAAAAAATCTAGGAAACGGGACAGGTTTGTGTGAGGCAAGGGTAGGGAGACAAAGCATTCCTAGTGAAAGAAAGCCTACCCATTGGTCATAATCGCCCTCCTGTGTCAGGAGTTTTAGAAATTCACTATCTTCACAGTTTAGCCACATTGTGGACAAAAGCAAAAAAAAATCTATATATCTATATCTATATCTATATCTATATCTGTATCTATATCTATATATCTATCTATATCTATCTATCTATCTATCTATATCTACACACACACACACACACACACACACACATTTTGGAGTTATTAAGGCTCAAGTAGACAAAAATATTTTCTATTTAAAAAAAAAAGCCATAATCTGTTAGCAATTTTAAAAGATAATCTGTTAGCGGAGTAATTTATAAGAGGGAGATACATATGCCAATAATTTGTTGAAAATTAAAGCTTCTGAATCATAACACATTCCCCTTCCATTTATTGTGGTTAATTTTCTCTGCCATTGATCATTGTACCAGTAACATTATTTTTACAGAGGAAAAAAACCCAGCAAAATAAAAACATTAACATCATATGTATTTGAAAGTAGGTATTTTTTCAATACCAAGTACATTTTGTCATATCCGTCATGTTAAACACATTCTTCTCTCTGTGTGAGGGTGCCAGCTGATCAATGTACATAAAGAAAATTATTTTACCCCTAATCCGTGGATCCTTCCAGGGGCACTACTAGAAAACGTCAATGCCTTTTTCCCCTGGAAGCAGTCTACTACGTATTTAATCTATTGATCTTCATCAGAAGTTAAAACAATAGAATGAAAAATTTCATACACTTTTTTCTACCTTATTTGGAAAAAGTGTACCCATTAGAATATTTGAAATATTAAACCCTAAATAGAGGACTTTATAGCAAAATAAATATGATTAATCATTTAATATAATGAATGTCAAAAACTCTCAGCTCCTGTAAAAAATTTAAAAACTTACTTTTTTAAAAAAATGAAACAGGTACCTGAGTTTCTGGTTGTATTGTTTGACCTTTTCCAATGAGGCGGCATTTATTTGGGCTTGAAATTCTTCCACTGAAACATTGTCTCGATAATAATATCCTTCCATGCTTTCTAGTGCTGTGTAAACAAGTAAATATACTTTTCATGTGATTTTATAACTCGATTTCTCCACATTTAGTGTAATCTTATCAATTATTAAAGAAATTATTAAAGAACTATCTTTAACCAAACCAAAAATGAATGAAAATCATTCTTCTGCTCTCATAATAAATATTAAACATTTGATGACTATCTGTTAAGTAAGCAAAGGTAATTTCTAATTTAAACTGTCTTCTATTTTTAAAACATTTTGCATATATCCTTTATGAGGCTAAATTCAAAATTCATATATATTATTAATATATAAACACACAAAAGTATATACATATATACACACATATATTGCATATATACATATATACACACATATATTGCACATATACATATATACACACATATATTGCACATATACATATATACACACATATATTGCATATAACATACATTTGTATGAGAGGCAGAACTGTGTATTATCATACACAAGAGTAAAAACATTAAAATCATTATACATTAATTGTTTTAATGTATATGAATGTGAATATACTCTCCACATATATTCATATTCTCTTGTAGCTGCAATTAAATTAGGAAATATTAATGTAATAAATAAGAAGTATAGGTAAAGTGAAATCTTAGACTATTACCTCTACCCCAAAGGTTAGTTTAGTCCAAAATAAACAAGCATAAACATATATATGTAACTCCCATTAATTTTGAGTCTTTTGATAATATAAATTTCTCTCCTTACTAATATTTTTAGTTAAGTGTTCCTTTTTCCTTTAAACTTTATGTGGTGGCATTTTGGACCTTTTGGAGAGGACAGAAAAAACATGGAAGTGCCTTGAAGGACAAGATTTCCCAGGGAGAAGCTGCCAGCAACAGGAATGGCAATAGGTCCAATTTGGAATTAATTTGATTCATTGTAAATTATTTTTCCTTGAAATTATTGTGACTAAAGAGCCTCAATTTTCAGCAGACTATTTCAAAATTGATTTTTAAAAAGCCAAACTTCTTTCAAAATTGCTAAATGCAATAATTTCAAAATTAAATAATAATTGATAGAAACTTATTTTGGGGGGCAAAAATAGGAAAGTCGCTGCTAATTTTAGCTGTGCTATATTTTCTAAACCATAGTCAGTTTTCTAGAGCATCAAAGAAACAACAAAACTTTTAGAATATTGCTAAATTCGAAATTTTTAAAAACTGAAGTATGGCTTATAATTGAGAAAAACCTTTGTGGAAAATTAGAAAGCTTACTATATTTACTTCAGTCCAAGAAATCAAGTTTGTGGGCTTATTTCAAGGATTGTTAATTTGTTTATTCCTTATGACATCTGCATTAATTAGAATATTTGCTCTAGTTCAGTAAGGTTCTGGTCCCGAACACACACAAGAAATTAGAAGAAGTTTTCCCGATGAAACAATCCTCAGATACACGTCACATTCGTTTCCATTAACAGGATGTTTATTTGTGAAAAGCAAATATTCCAAGAGGATTCAGTCTACCAATCGTCACACTTCCATGTGGATTCTTCTGACTAGTAGTGAAGCTAATAATGAAAGCCCTTGAACTGGAGTGAGACCACAACTGCCACTCTTCAGTAGTCGTGTGACCTTGGGCGTGTTAATTAATATCTGAGATCCTCAGGGTCCTCATTTGTGAAATGGAAAAGAAGAGTGGCTACTAATTACGGTTCTTGGAAAAGAATTAAGTTAAATTATAGTATTAAGAGAGCCCATGACTGCTCTTATCATTTACGTGTTTTATGCACTAGGCAACATGCCCAGCGCCCTACAGGCATTATCTAATTTCCCGGAGATACAGAGTATACACGAGCGTGCTTAGTCAAACAGGAAGTTGGGGGAACTGTGAGGAGGGTCCAGGCCAATACACTTCGGTTTGTGATTTAAGGCCAGAAAGACTGGAAGGAGAACTCTAGGGAGGGGCGAGAGGGGATCTAAGGGTGGGAGGTGGGCGAGAATAAGAAAATACCTGGGATCTAATTTCTATAAAAGTTTTGATGGCTCAACTTTGACCAAAATGTCCAGTCCTGCTCTAAAAATTTGTTACAATATTAAACATACCGACGTTTTCATTCCATTTCTTGACATTTCCAAATTAACGAAAGTTAAAATTCACAATTATGTAAAATGTTCTTTAGAAAGGGAAAAGAGTCTATTTTTTGCCAAGAGTCTCAGCAAAATTTTATGGCGCCTGAATTGGGTTGTGAGGAAATGAACAAAAAAAGATCAATTCTATATTTAAAAAGTAAACTTTGTATGGCAGAGGAATGGAAAGAGAACCACATTCTTTATTTTAGGTGAATAGCTTGGTTATTTCTTGTTATATAGAGAAGAAAATGGAATGGTGTTTTACTAAATTAAATTTCTATTCTCAGAAAAGTAGGTGAAATATATAAGCATGTCCAAACTTCAAAGCTTGACATCTCCTTAGCATTTTCTTATCTAGTTTCCTCAGTTTTCATCCTGCAGGTATCTTGATTTCAGACTTCTAGTCTCCAGAACTCTGATAGAACAAATTCCTGTTGTTTTAAGCCATCCAGTTTGGGATCGTTTGCTGTGGGGGCCCTGGGAAACTAACACACACAGCTTCCGTGTCTCGCCTGGGAAATGTGTGCTCTCCACCCCGAAACTCTGGCTCTGTGGGTTTAAAGGTCCTGGCCCCAAAAAGCACACACTTTCCCTAGGAGACAAAGCAGCAGTCCCACTAAAATATAAGCTATGGCTGCCACCTGGGCACCTGAGGCTCCTTGTGCCCAAGGCACCAGCAGCCAAGGAATGCAGTCACCATCTGGGCACAGCTGACGGACAAAGAGCATGTATGGCGCCCGGGGGATCCACTCAGGTCCCTGTTGGCCTTCTCTTGCTCACTCGATGGTGAATGGACGACTGTACCAACTCTGGCCTTCAAAGCATAGTGACCAGGGGATCAGGCCCCTCAGAGATAAAGGTCTTAGTCATGCTAAGGTGACCAGCAGAGGTAAAGGCAGAGAGAAAGGCTAATCTGCTAAATGGATAGCAGAAGAGGGACATGAGACTCTACTGCAGCCAAGACCAGCTGTAGCAACAAGGGCTATATAGTTCGTCTTATTAATGTGTTTCTCCTACATTATGACCCCGGGAAGGGAGGCCCATCAGAAGACTACGTGAAGGAGACGCTCCCAGTCCTTACAGAGAAGAATGGACCTGAGGGTGCGAGCTGTGGACTATGGCGGATGCTTTTAGAGTCGCTCGCTCAGATCCCCTTTCAGAAATGACAGGCTCGTGGCCCAGCTGCTGTGATCGCGGGAGCACGTCCCTCAGCTGTTAGCTCTCCAGGGCATCTTCTGCCTTTGCTGGAGAAAACTGTCCTACCCAAATCGCATCCCCTCTAGGGGCAGCTGGCATCCTAATGACCTCCAGGGCAGAAGCAAAAAGGCCCCACCTCCACACCCCAGAATCCAATTCGGCAGTTCTTAACTGTATAATTGCACGGCATTTCATAATCCACACGGACCTGTGCTTTCTCACTCCCAGTGGGTGTTAGAATCACCTGGAAAGCTTCTAAAATGTACTGGAATCTCCCAGAGATTCTGACCAAATTGGTGTGGAGTGGGACCAAGCGTGGGTATTTTCTAAACCTCTCCCCCTCCCACACAAGATGATTAATACACAGCCAGTATGGAGAAACACCGAGAGCCGGTGTGAAGACCAGCCAGTGGGAGTGGGCGGAGGAAATGACCCTGAGTATCTGTCTTCCTCGTATTCCCATTTTCACCCAGTTTATAGGTACTTGCTTTATCTCACCAAGGGCTCAACGGAATTAATTCCCTGACCTGTAGGAAGTACATATAGAGACTGCTTTAGTGTGATCTTCACCTTCTAGCATTTTGGTTATGCTTTGTCCTGTCTGGTTGTTTCTGTGTTCCTTAAAACCTTAAAAATCGGTATCACTGTTTTGTCTGTCTAGATTCCTGTTCCCTGCAGCTCTGGCCTTTAATGATATTCATTCCCCTACTCACTTCCACCTCTGGAATTCCTGATCTAACAGTGGGTCCCATCTCTGCAGGGTGCCCCATCAAGGAGTGTCCCCTCCTCTGTCCAGTGTCCAATAAGGCAAGAAAAGTGGGAAGAAGGCAGTATATTTGCTTCCCGTCCTACGTATGTGGCACCACAGACAACTTTCAGAGAGCCGACTTTAATGCATTTCCCAGGAAGTTTTCAAACTCACCTAATTTTTCTATTTTTTCTTTGCCAGCAAAGACCCATGTATGCAGGTACACGAGAAACTAAAACCCTGCAAAAAAACCCCGACTCCCCAGCATAGACCCCATTTGGAATCTCGTCTTGTTACCACCACTTGTAATTACCAGATGGTAATCTTGACTCAAGCTAGGGCTGCATTTCCTGTGCTTCCCTCAAGCTGATGAATACTGAGTTACGTGGGAGTTTTATGAACGCAGTGGAACTTCTGCAAGCCCTTTAAATAAACGACCTTCTCAAGGACAGGATTTAAAGAGACAAACTGTTCTCTGGTCTTCTTTACCTATCTGTGATCTCAACTGCTGTAGTATTTCCACTATTGTTTATTCAACTCATTTCTTGTATTTTACTGCTGTGTGAATACTAAAACCTAATGTTTGCTGTAGTGTCTCATTAAATTACAGTTTAAAAACGATATTGTACTCACTGAAATAATATATATTTAGGGATTCTTTTTAAATTCGTTTTAGCCACAATTGCAAAATAGAGGTTACTTGCAAAGCAATCTTTCTCCTATGCACATTTGCTGCTGGGTATGAATATTCAGCTATTTCTGGCTGATGTGTCACAAATGTAATAATTTTTTTTTAAAGAAAAGATGCTTAATGCCATCTGTCATCTCAGTAATAATTTCAAAGGCAGAATTTTTAAAAAGAGAAATAAAGGGAAAGAAATGAAGAGTCTTTAACAACTGTAAGCTCTGGTTAAACCCATAAAAGTTAACATTCCAGACAAATGTCCTTCCCCGTCTCCTAAAACCATGTCTCTGTGATGGCTTTTAACATTTTTTAGACTAAACTATTCTCCTAACATAGCTCCAAACATCTATTTTTGCTCTGTTTCTGTTTCTTTTTTATTCCTTGTCATTACAGAAGAATCTTGCATTACCTTATGGACTGTACTACCATCCTCCAAAGAAAATGAAAATACCTTTTAATAACACCTATGATCTTCTCTTCACTGAAACTTTCCTCTGCTTAAATGTGTATTCTTGCCAAGAATCTGTTAAAGGTAGTCATTGTTTTTAAATGACGGCAGGTGGAGGAAAGGCAATCTATCTTTTAGATTTAAAATAACATGCATGCGGTACAAGCAGAATTTTCACTTGGTAGTGAATTTAAATTTCATATGCCTGTCTGTTCTTCAGTTAATTTTATTCCTCTACTCTTCTCATTTTTCATTAGAAAATAAAAATTCCACAGCAAAACCAATGCAGGTCTTGAAAACTCAAAAGAAGAAAATATAGAATGCTCTATGATGCCACTCAGAAAAGTTGATATAATCTTGTGACCACAATGTGAATTAAAAAAAGAAAGAAAAAATCATAGACTAGAGGAAACTAAACAATAATCTGGCCTCTGGTCTTTTTTAGGCAGTACTTATGACCCCAAATAATAATAATAATAAAAAAGATCCAGAACATTCCCTTAAAAACCAGTTCACTGCAAAAATCTTCTTAATCATGTTAATCTTAATTTCTTCTGCAGTTGACACTCATTGTTCATTGCCAAAAAAAACTTTTTTATTTACAAAAAGAATATATTTTTATTGACAAAAATAGACATAATGAAGAAAAACTCAGAATAAAAAATTATGATTAATCACGCAAATGTATTAAAAACATTTTACATGCGTGTAAGCATACGTATATGTATGATATAATTGAGACTATAATATAAATTATTTTTTTGCAATCTGTATGTATATATTGCCAAAACTTTTTCCATCTCATGAAATATTTTTAACTATACAATTTTAATGGCCCTACTATCATGTATAAGCCAAATTAATTTATCTTTATGTATTTCAACCACTCGGGCCTTGTTTCTCCATTATAAATAATGCTGTAATCTTAACTGATAAATAGTGAAACCATATGTGATTCTTTCCTTAATAAACATTCCCAGAAGTAAATACATTACCTAGATACTATGCAAGAATTTTTGAATTAATAAAAAAATAATGATGGTTACAATTAAACTTATTTCTGAAAACTGATCACGATAAAATAGTTTAAGTATGTAAAGCATAAAAAGGGAAGCAGTTTACCTTGTGCAAAAAGAACAGGATGAATTTTGAAGCCTCCTCCATTTTTCAACCGTTGAGGCAGCTGTTCAAAGTGGTAAGTATCAATGTAGAAGTAAACCTTCAGAGCTTGTCGGGTTCCCTCCACTTGATACGTAAGAGGAACATCTAAAATGACATTTAATGTTACATTACTTCCTACAATCAGGTCACATTATATGGTATATTTGTTAACCTTTAAAAAGAATCCTGAAAATTACTAGAAACTAATATCTTAAAAGTACCCGTGTACATCGAGTTCAGGTTAGGCACACTTACAGGGCTGGTCAGTGAAAGACTATAAATCAGATTCACTAGCTAAAGCAACAGATTTATTACTATACTGTATATAAAATTCTGTAAGAGGCAATTTTGTTACACTTTGACACACCGGATGCCTCACTTAACTAAATGAGAGTTTAGTTCCACGTGGTTTGAAATCACAACCTCCCAAGGCCTCTGCCTCATTCATATTTTAGTCAAAACGAGTCCATGGGGTATACCGCGTAAGTAGTGTGCAAGCAACTGAGCAGAGAGCAGCCTTGGTCAGCGTCAGCACAGGCTCTGCAAGTTCCATTCCTTAAGCCCCAGATCAGAAATGGATTACCTCAGCTGCTGCCTAAGTCATCAGAAATCATCTGTCCAAATTCTTTTAGCTGTTTTCAAATCTTAAATCTAATTACTCAAAAAAAAAAAAGAAAGAAAAAGAAAAGAAAAAAGAAAAAAACCAAGTAACTCAAAAAGCTAAAATGCTGCAGGAGTGTATCTCAGTGCTATCATAAGTCCTCTTCATTTTATGATGCTTATCCACGACAAATAATTTTCACATAATTGAAAGACAACGTAAAATCTTTCTCAAAAGCTAGAATAGTCACATTAACCAAATAGTCACATTAACCAGTTAAAGATTAAACCCAAAATCTAGTAGGCATTTAATACATGTTCTTGACTCAATATTTATTATTTCTAACCTGCTTCTTGAAATAAAACTGTGTATAGAAGGAGAGTTCAAGGTTAAGTATCATTGATAACAGATTCCAGATTTCTTATTAAATGTATCTAATTCTGTATATCAAGAGAGGCATTGTAGCACCATCTACAAGTATCTTTTAGGCATATATTAATGATGCTAATTTTATTTTGTTTCTTTTTTTTTAAGAGAGAAGACCGAGTTTGGTTTAGGAAAAAGAATAAATAAATTTCTCAGTTGAAGAGCTGGAAATTAACTACATTTCAATGATTGGTTCTAAAGTAAAGAAAAAAGATGCATGGACACTAAAGAAAACATAGATTTTTACATACTAAATATTGGTATCTTCTAGTTCCCCTTTTCATACAATGTCTCTTATATCTACTTTAAGTTTTGTTAAATTATATCCCTTTACTCTTTGGCACCAAGGTAGCCAATATCTGTGTTGCCAAATAAATAATGTTATTGAAAGGAAAATAATATTGTAGCGGTCCAGTTCCCTATTATAGAACTAACAAAGAAGAAATAAAGATGCTATACCAAGAATTAAGAAACGGAAAAACACTGAAAATTATGAAGTACATTAAATTTAAAATGAAGTTTAAAACTGAGAGTCCTACAAAAAAGAATGGAAACCTATTTCAAAGTATTTGGTGCACCTGAAAAGTACATAATAATGTGGAGTTGAAAACTGCTTCCTTTTACTTGTGGAAGGTTATCAACCATGAAAAATAAACTTGATGATTAGAACTACCCAATGATTAAAAGCTTCAAGGACATTATTGCATAAAGAAAGGGTCTCTGGTTCCACCCTTCTGAGGGATTCATCCAAGAGAGAAGTTTTGATGGTGAGATCCCATCCCTTTAAACACAGCCCCCCGTCATGGAATGGGTCAGCGAGTCTCAAAGCAAGCCTTTGACTAAGAAGTTGTCTGTTCCCTTTGCCTGAATTGCTCTTCCTTGACCCTCTGTCTTGTCCTTCAAATTTCAGCTTAAAGGTTACTTCTACTGAGAGACCTTCCCTGGAGACCCCTTAAAGGTCCACTTCACTCTTATTCTTTATGTAGTGCTCATTTTTGGCATAGGATTGATCATGGCCTTAATTGTCTCTGTCGTTGATTCCTTATTTGCCATCTCCCAACTAGGCCGTGAACTCCATGAAGACAGGGACAGGTGTCTTACTCGCCATGGCATCCACAGTTCCAGGCACAATGCCTGGCCCATACGGAAAGAGTAGAGGTTCGAAGGATTCATTTTCCTAATGAATACTATAAAATTACCTGTATCACCATTAAAAAGGGGGAAATCTGTCATCATTATATTCTCCATGAACATAAATCATTCCTCACTGGTCTCCAAGCCCCACGCCAACAGAGACTTTATATTATTTATCACCATTATCTCCCTAGAATTTAGTTCAGCAGTTAGCATGTTATCTATATTTAAGGATGATTAATAAAATACCTTCAACTCAGACATCTGAGTTCTACTTGCTTGGCTTGCCATATTTCTTCAGAATCTCATTATTCTTGAATGTGAAAATAAGACTGAGTAATGCTGAATATAGCTTTTTAAAAAGAAGGCAAAGTAATTAAGTGAGGAGGATGGATTCAAATATTTACTGAATACTACCATGAGCCTGGTAAAATGTTAGAGACTTTCAAATACATTATCTTCTTGAAACCTCGTAACCCTGTGAATCAGGGAAAGCGAATATTCTCGTGTTTGAAGATGAAAGCCAGGATGTGAACGAAGAGTCAAGGTCAGTGTTCTCTTTCTTCTCCTGTGTCTTCATGCTTCCACCCCTCTGTACACAGTCCTTCCCTCAGAGACAACTAGTTTTCATTACAGTGACGCAAATTAATTAGGCGATCAGACTCCTCCGCTCGTATGCTTATAAAAAGATCAAATCACATGCAGTTAATGGTAAAGCCCTAGTTTTCTTACCCCACTTAAATAAAACGTGATGACGCTGGGTACTGAACAATTCTCTTCTTTCCTGAATCAACTTAAAATGACAACTATATCCCTATCATCACTATTTTAATTTCTTTGGAATATCTCGTTGTGTAGTATTGAGACAGAGCTTTCACTGGGGAAATATTTTTGGAAGCTGAGGTTATGCTTTGAGGAAGTATATAAAAACGTATTGCCAAATGCATATCACAGTTTTTGTGTTTGTCATAGGTTCGTCTATACTTACATACTAATATTGCTTACATGGTCTTAATTATCTTCAATATTTAATATATCTTTCAATATGCCAATGTTAAATCTCTCGGGGTGGATATGCAATAAGTAAATATTTTATCAAAGTTATAATATGGTTCCTCTCTTGCTTCCTTAACAGACCTTTCACCAGGAATGTCATATTTGAACCATGGAAAACAGTACCTCTGTGAGCTTCTAGTTCCTCAGGCAAATTTAAAAGAAAAAATATTAGGTTATATTGTGAAAATAGAGGTTCTCTACCTTCAGCAAAAGTGTGCGTACACTATTCAAGTAAATAAAAATATATTCTATTTTACACATGCCCACAGAAGACCATACGATTTGTTCAAAAATATTATCTTTATCAAGTAATCTACTTTCCCGGGCAAATTCTCCGTTGAATATAACCTATATTCCTAACATTATCATTCATGTTTTTGTTCTCCCTTATTTGTCAGTGAAGGTGAAACTTCAATAAAATTCTATTCTCTTTACCTTCATAATTTAGTAAATACAGAATCAACCACTTTCCCCACCTCCACAGCTACCCTCAAGATCAAGTCACCATCACCATTTATCTGGGTGACTATGCAGCTTCCTAACTGGTCTCTCTGCTTCTGTCCTGGCAGGGATGGTCAACGGCGGTCTGAGGCAGCCTTTAGCGGGTAAGCCAGATCGCGCCATCCCTCTGCTCAGGGGCTAAATGAGAAAGGCAAAGTTCTTTCAACGGTCTGGTCTCTTCTTCCTTCTCACATCGTCCTCTTTTCTCCTCACTCACCCCAGTGCAGCCACACAGGCCTCCTTGCTATCCTGACAGGATGCCACACATGCTCCCACCTCGGTCCTTGCTCTTACTGTTCCAAAGGATCTGGAACGCCCCCTCCTGAGTGTCTGCACACCTCGCTCCCAGGACCCCTTCAGTTGTTTGCTCTCCTCCTTCATGGACCTTCTCTCATTAGCTATTAAACGTTTGCAACCTTTCACCTGGCCTTTCATTTTCATCCTTTGTTCTCTTCTATTTCCCTCATACATTCATATTATTTTATTCTAATTTATTATCAAATGAACTCATTCTTCCTGCTTATTCTTTACCTCTCCCCACTTGAATATCAGCTCCGTGAGGGCTACCTACCTGTCTGTTTAGTTCTCTGCTGTATCCAACGGCAAGGATAGTGTTTGACCATAAGTAGGCATTTAAGAAATTTTTGATGAATAAATGATTAAATCATATCATGGATTAAATGAATCTTTACTGAGTTCCTATTCATTGTACTAGACATTGGAAATGTAAAAATAAATAAGAATCTTTCCCAGCCCTAAGGAAGCTCACATCTTCTATCAGAATACACAATGCCTCACACTTACAAAAAAACAAAAGAGAAAAATAACAAACCGCTAAAAGAATTCTTGGATTAACAGATATATTTTAAAGCTATTTATGACAATGTTGACATGGTATGTAATGATAACTTGCAGAAACTAAAAGATATAAAAATTAAACCCTAGGTATTGCTATTTCTCTGATTGGATACTTCTAAATTACTGTCTTTGTTAGGTTTCATGACAGCAAATTGCTAAATAGAAGGAATACTTTTCAATTCTCAATTCAATGCATGAAGTAACTTCTTTGTCTTTGCAACAACATACAACTATACTCTGTTGATTGAAATTCACTCCTTCATTCTTCACACTCAGTTTCTTTTTCCTTCTTTTATAAGCATAAAACCATTTTGCCTGTGGCAGAGTATACATCGATACTTGTTCATTCATTTCCTTCAAAAAAAATATTGCCTCTTTTTGTTCTAGGCACTTGGGTGCCGGAGAAACAATAATGAACAAGATGGGAAAAGGTTTTCAATCTTGGATATTGTACAGGATAAACAAATGAATCAAGATAGTTACTGTGATTATATTTGTACATATTAAATTTTGACACAGATGAAATAATTTTCATTTCATTTTTAGGTTAGGAAAACAATGTAGACTACTCCTTCAGAATTAAATTATAAATTTTATCAATTATTGTCAGATCAAACAATTATAACGTCTTTCTCAACTGGTTTAGATCTAAATTCTATACAATGTGAACATAACGTAGGGCTGTTTTTTCTTGGCTCTGAAACCTTGTTTTCATTGCCTGCTAACACATTCGACATGATCAATTGAAGACAAGGAGTGCAAACAGTTCAGTCAATTTTGCTATGCAATTGTTATATATTTGAGAAAAAGTTTTAGAGGCTACAGAATTTATCCACACAGCCAGAAACATTAGGGCAGTCCTTTTATATATATATATATATATTATATATATATATATATTTATGTATATGTAATATATATATATGTAATATATTTAGTATAATATATATTATATTATATATATATGTAAAATATAACATGAAAATAGCAGCAGAAAGGACAAATATTCTATGATCCTACTTACATGCGGTACCTAGCGTAGAAAAAGTCATAGAGACAGAAAGTCGAACAGAAGTTACTAGGCACCGGAGGAGGGGGACATGGCGACTCATTGTTTGATGAGTTTAGCATTTCTGTTTGGGAGGATGAAAATTTCTGGATATGGATGTTGGAAATGCTGCACAGCATTGTGACTGCATTTAATGCCACGAATTCCATACTGAAAATTGGTCAAATGATAAATTTTATGGTATGTATGTTTTACCACAATAAAAGAAAGAAAGAAAGAAAATCTCGACTAGCCCAAAATTTGATGCACGCACTCAAAAAAAGTTTTTGAAGCCAAACTAATAGATCAAAATGAAAGTTTAGAATTATCTGTCGATTTAAATGATATATACTTTCTATCACTTTCAAATTGGCTATGATTAATTATTTTGGCCTAAGTATGATATTTTATATAAGACAATTTATACTTATTAAATATCTCATTAAATATAGTAATATCAAATTATCACCATATGTTGTTGTTTGATGCCAAAGAAATTCTAGAAAACCACCCCCTGAAACCTGTAACTACTTACTAGCAACTAGTGGTTCCTCTTCTGATGGTCTAAAGAAAAAAGAAACCTTTTCTAAATCGAAGAGTGCAACCAGTGTATCTTCGAGCATGGCTTGTTCATCTGTCTGGAAAGAAAGAAAAACAATACATAATATAATAGGTTTTCATAGAACATAACATAACATTACACAACAAAACATCTCCAGCCCAAACTAGCTTCACTTGTGTTTTATTCACATACAAACCAAATTATCAACACTTAACTAAGAATTTACTACCTAAAATGAAATTAATATATCTCTTAAAGTTGTTTCTTTTACAGTTTTATACTTTTCCTTTTCTCTACCATCTAAATGGTTCATATGACTTTTCAGTCTATTGTATAGCTAGATTCTAATCATATTGATTTTGCTTATTATTTACAAATAAATATGTACAAAAAGCATGCTATTTGCCTCTAAATTTCTATAATCTTATAAATGTAACAGCTGAAAGGAAATAATGTTGTTTTATTAAAAAGCCACAGCAAATAACGGTCACTCTATTTTACACTAAGATAGTCTATTCATCATTCATCTTGCAATTTATTAGAACTGTGATGAAAGCAATTTGCATGTATGTCATGATTTTTCTTTCAAAGAGCTTGGGGACAAGAATCATTTTCACCTCACTCGTCTTTATGGGGCCTTAACTTAGAATCTTGTGACTATGAGATCTGATTTGTTTTTAATCGTTTGCTTCATTCTTATAGCATGTTTTTTTTTTTAAGCTGAGGCAGGTAGGCCCAAACGTGGTAAGGAGTCTGGTGCATGTTTCAGCAACATCATCTTTCAAGTGCTAGATCCTGGCCTTCCTGTGAGCAGTTTAGTGTACTAGTTAGAGGCATTTACTAATTTCCTCATGAAAGAATAATTAGCCTTATCATACACAGCTTATCTATTAAAGGTAACGTTTGCTTCCTTAAGAATGTCAATGATCCTTTTAAACAATAATTTCGACATGCTTTCAACACAGTTTATAAAGCTGCTGTGAGCTTATAGTCAGAGTATGGGGCAGCATTAGTAGAGGATGAAGGAATGATAAAGAATTTCCATTGTGTGAAAAAGAATCACTAAGGCCATTCCAGGTTCCCAAAAAGGGCAGCACGGACACCAAAAGGTTAACAGAATCTTCACCTTTGCACCTTGGTTTGGTGCTTAATATAGGGTATGGTACACAGTAAGTGCTGGATTAATGTTTACCAAACCGTTATTTTTTTTTTTTAAGTCCTTTGAAGCAGTAGAAAAATACATGAATCTGGAATTGAAAGGACAGGATTGAAGAATCGGCATTTTTCCAGTTGAGAGGAATACGCAGAGGAGGGACTGTCCCAAACAGGCTGGCCTCTGATCGCTGAAGGGCCAGCCACGATGCTCCAGCAGATACGGCTAAAGCGAAACCTAAGTGACCACGGCCGTGCTCAGAGCTCGGGACATACAGACCGCCAGTGCCTGAGAGCCCTTCGCACTGCTAGGAGGTTGTTATGCTCTTGTTTCAGAGGCGGAAAGACTATGGGTTTCTTTGATTTTTGTTTTAGCAGCTTTGGATTTTTTTATCTTTTTTTTTTTTAATCAATCTTATAGCATGGCTTGTTCATAAACTTGTTTCCTAAGACCAATTTAAAGACAGCTTTCTTGAGATATAATGCACATACTTTAAAATTCACCCATTTCAAGTGTAAGGCTAGCCTCAGGCAACCCGCAGTCTACTTTCCGTCTCTAATATTTGCCTATTCACACATTATATAATGATGGAATCAAACAACATGTGGTCTTTTGTAACTGGCTTATTTCACGTAGCATTACGTTTTCAACATTCGCCCATGTCGTAGCATGTGTCAGCACTTTGTTCCTTTCTATTGCTGAATAATATTCTACCGCATGGATATACCACAACTTGTTTATCTGCTCATCAGTTCACGGCTTTTGGGTTGTTTCCACCTTTTAGTTATTATGAATAATCTTGCTAGGAACATTTGTGTACAAGTTTTTGAGTGAATATAAGTTTTTGTTTCTCTTGGACATTACCTAGGAGTAGAATTTCTGGGTAATATGGAAATTCTGTTTAACATTTTGAGGAACTGTTAGACTGTTTCCCGAAATGGCTACACTGTTTTACATTCCTATCACCTTACCGACACTCATAACTGACTGTCCTCTGTATTATCACCATCCACATCACAGGTGGCATAGTAGCTCGTTGTAGTTTTGAGTTGCAGTTCCCCAATGGCTGATGATGTTGATCAACTTTTCATGTGCTTTTTGGCCATTTTATATCTTCTTTGAAGAAATATCTATTCAATCCTTTGCCCACTTTTTAATTGAATTTTTTATCGTTTAGTTTTAAGGATTCATTAAATAATCTAGCTATGTCACTTCTCAGATATATGAATTACAAATGTTTCTCTCATGCTTCAGGATTTCATATGAAATTAAGTTTCAAGTACCAGCACTTGAGTAGACAATAGCAGTTTTAAAGTAAGACTAGAATAGATATGAAGCCTCATTCATTCATTCATTCATTCAACAAACATCTAAGGGTCTTATTTCAAATTTTTCATTAATTAGATCTTTCTTATTTGGTATATTAGCAACCAAATAAGAAATCACTCACCCGCGTGGAGTGCACACAATCTTCTCAAAAGAATCTAATTGTTTCTCTGAAGTGCACTGAGGTGGACTTCCTTGCCTTATCATTCCAGAACCTTCTATGACTGTGCAGTACAGCGATTACCTCTCTAGCCCCACGTCACCAAAGAAAAACTCTATTTCAATGTATAGACTCATATGTATTTGTTTAAAAGCTCAGCCATGTTACTTGGTAGCTACATTCTCTGTATACTTTAATGAATGAAATGGCATGTCACGTGTAAAGATTTGCCTTTAAACATTATGACAACTGTCAGAATCATGGAAAGTATATGTGAAAAAACTCTAAGTTCACCACAGTGTTATTTATCAATATTTTGAGAGGCTTTCTTCATACCCACTGTGGAAAACCGATGCATAACCATGGACTATTCTACGGTAATTAAGGCAACGTTCTTAGATTAAACAGGACAAACATTCGAACAAAGGACGGAAATAAAATCATGGAACACACACAAATTTTAAACAGACTGGCAGACAGTATGACATGCAAGCTGTCAGAGTTCTCGATTAAGAATTCTCTAGAATATCAACCTCAGGGAGAGCTTGGGTTTCATGCAAGCTGTTTCTTCTAGAATAGAAATAAGGAATCAGCAGAAAGACGCTCGGTCGTCTGATGGCCCTTCTCAGTCAGTGCTTAAGGATGCAGGAATTAATACAGATGGAGGCTTTCTCGGCTTTTCGCGGCCACTGAGAATAGATAACAATCAGGAATACCTTCTAGATACCTATTAAAACTACGTTCGCACATGAACATATACATTCTTTTAAAGTAGCCGAATGACCGCTGAGACCATCGTAGCCACTTCTTACTTGGGAGTGTGTTACAACGTCTGTCACAGTCGACGCAGACAGTGGGGGGCGCTGCGATTCCTTACCAGGTTTGGTGACAGAAGCGACTGAAAGTGAAAGAGCACGCCGGCGTTCGCTATCTGGTCCAGCCACCGTCTGCTGGCTTCCCACGTTTCCATCTCGTTCTCCTTGCTGTTGTCAAACATCTGGTTTAAGGCCGCCATGAGCTGCTCCGAGAAGGCGCAGACTGTGGCCACGAGACTCTGGCAGAAAACCATGTCTCTTCGGAGCTGTGGGTCACTGTCTGTGATCCGGGGGAACAGAGAGACGGTTTTGAGAAACGTCATAACGAATTAAACCGATTCACCAAGCATTTACATTTTCTCTTATTTCATCCTTTCACTCAACTCACACCATGTGAAAAATGTCAATTTGAGCTCTATTAAGAAGCAAGTACATTTTAGAAAGTTGGCTTTTTAGAAAACATTAAACCCCAGAAAATGTTAGACACATTAAAATATTTTTTCTTAAGTGATATTGTGACTTTATTTTGTAATCATCAAATTGTTTTATAAAACCCAAGAAAAAAAAATAAGGCTGTATTTATTTCCATTTTTTTTTGCCGATGGTCCACAATCTGCATTTGTTGCATGACACTTTCCAATAGGGAAGTCCAAGTCCAATATTTCAATTTATGCCAGCAAGTGAAATACAGTATTATTAAGACTAAATTTTTAAAAATTACCTGCTAAACCTACTGAAATATTAATGTGAAAAGTATTTCGGAAAGGAGTATTGATGCCCGATCATTTGTAACAATAGGCAAATTTGTATCTCCTGAATTTACCTATGCAACTTCATGAGCTATAAATATATCTAGTTCATAAACTGTTATATTTCTTTGAAATAAGTAAGTTTATTTGTAGTTTTAGCATAAAGGGATTTTTACTAGGATTCTTAATCTGCAATTGACTGGATTTCTGACTGACTCATTTCGAAGGCATATTTACCTATGAACTGCCACTGTGAGCTGTGCCTCTGAGACCCTGATCACAAAAGGTTAACTTCTTTGGGCAGTTGGGTACATGCAAACTACATAAACAATATAAACACCAAGCCATACAGTATGAACACTGAAAAGTCACTTGTACTGGAAGAACAACAAAGGCAAAAATAATCATATTCCCAAAAGAGTATCAAACATTTTGAGGGCTCGCAACCTTCTGAAATGAAGCAGCATTGTCAATATCAGTGCATAACATAGATATAAATGCTGCCTTTATTCAGCGATGAGTTCTTGCTTTATTGATAAAAAGTTGTAATTTTTAAGTTGTTTACCAAGAACACAGAACGTCTGCCTTTAAAAACCATCAAAGGCATGTGTACACATAATGTAATTGCTGCATGTTACTCAGTTTCACTATTAGAAAAAGCTACTCTTGAAAATTTTATTAGGAAAGGAATTAAATATTAAAAAGATTTTATAATGAAATATTTATTTATTAGGTTGAACTATAAGAACTTGCTGTTTTAGTAGGTCGAAATGATTGAATATGGCATTCCCACACGGTTCAATTTATTAATTTAACCAATAACATATGTTAGACATTTTCCTTAAGTAGTTATATGCCATGTGCCCCATTCTAAAGGATGGAAAAGAGCATTTCCCAGATAACTATAAAATGGCTAAACTGGGAAAGAACTTTGTCCAATTCTCAAGAAAAGAGCAACACACCTATTTTGCTGTGTACGATTTCTAAAAGAGTGTCCATATTCAATAGATATTTACTAAATTATTGAATGAAAATAATAAACCAGGAAAGAAATTAACAAACAAATGAATTAAGCAAAATGAAAATGCATGAGCTCATGCTCTGACTTCTTAAAATGCCTGGATTTAGTCTGACTGAGAAGGATAATTCAGATTGTGTGGCTACATCGCTGAGGTTCAAGCCAGAAACTAAATAAGAAAAAATCGCCCTATATCTTCCCTACACATTCTTGCTTTGCCTTTCAGTTGATCCATAGTAAAGCAGAAAATCTAGAGAAGTTTTTAAAAAGTACTTCAGTAGCTTCGGCAGGAATACTCCCTCCTATAACTTGAGAATAATTTCTCAATAAAAATTGAACTATAAAGAAATTGCTTATATAAAGAATAGAAAGCTAAGGTCTACACAGGGAAGGACCTGGTTTCAGTGTGACCTTTACATGAGACCGCAGGGTTAGTAACTTTGCCGCCAGTGGAAATAATCATCTCCAAATTGCTTCTGAGAAAAAATTCTTAAATTTCTTCTTTTTTTTTTACTTTAAAAAAAGAATACGTGGATGTCTACCCTTCTCTCTGCTACTGAATTCTAATGCATTTTAAGGCAAATTAAAATTCTCATTCAACCTCATTACCAAATCAGTACAGATCACACAAAAGTTGCATTTGTTCATTAATTCAAACTTTTAACACCAAATGTCCCACGGGAATTAAACATTGCATGAATTACTGGGGGTATGAAGAAGTCCAAGTTGAGGCCTCGGCCACGTCGATGCTCATGACAGAGTGACAGAGTAGATATGCAAGATGCCCTTGGACCACACTGCCATCTAAATCTTAAATCAAAATGAAAAACACGTAATAATAAACGCGTATTCCTTCATGAGATGATTTTTCAATTGCCACCGTCCTATTTTCAACAGAGAATGAATGACTAGCTTACATCGACCTCAAAATGCACTTTATGTATTAAGAGCTTTTCAAGTGGCTTTTGGTGTGTTATCATCTCACAGTGAGTGACAAAGATAGAAAACTCAGAGTGGCAGAAAGGGGACTCCACTATCTTTCCCCAACTTCCATTTAGAGCATCTCACACATCGCTCCCCTCCATTCACCCCAGGCCCCTTCTCACTGTTGGTGTGAGAACACCTAGCGGTGGTACAGGCCTCTCCGAGCAACACGGGACCTCTGAGCGCCCCCGAAACAGGAAATGCCCTTGCAAGCGCTCATAGAGCCCACGCCTTTGTCCATGGGCCCTGTGGCTGTGGACCCTTCTCCCTTCTGCACCAGCAAACTTTAAATCATTGGTCGAGTCAACTCACTGATCTATTGAAACTCTTTAAAATATGATCTCCCCTCTAACATTTCTCCTCTCCTTTAGGAAGTAATGTGTACTTCTTTCTGCCACCACAGGCCCGGGGCATCCTTCTGCTAGGTGGCCAATAACCTAGCATTGTAAGAGTTTGTTTACTGATTTGTGAGCCCCAGGGACGATCGGCACAGAAGGCCAGGGGAAGTGGCATGCAATGTGAGTGATGCTCACAGACTTTCGAGACTTATCATCTGCTTTTGTCCACCCCTTCCATCAGTTTTAAACCAGATAATCCTAAGCATCAGATCTCTATATGTAAAATGGGGTATTCCTACTTCTCAGAGCTGCAGTAAAGATAAATGAGATAAAAACATTTAGAACACGTAGCAACGTGAAATTGGAGCATTACAGTGATGCTTCTTTTCTGTAGCGTCTAGCATGGTGCCCAGCACGGCGTGGGTGCTCAGTTTTATTGCTGAACGAAGAGAGAACAACGTGATAAAGAAGCCAAAATAAGATAACTCCCGGCAAAAACATATCTGTCTTTTCCTTTCAATTATGCATCTGTTTAAAATTCACAAGTCTCCATCCTTTCCAAAGCTATTCTCAGTCTTCATTTTTATCAATAAGAACTACATCAAGAATCACGAGAGCTGCTTCCAGCTTCTAGCAAAAGAAGAAGGCAAGGGGTTGTATTTCTTTTTTGTGACGGCTTGTTTATTCTTTACGCGGAGTAAGAATTCTCTTGTAGTGGGAATAGACTTTAAAAAAAAAAAAGACTTTTTTTTTTAACCTGTCAGGGGCTTCTGCTTCATTTCAATATTTAAGCGCCTACTTATGCTCATCTTCTACAAACATATTTTAAAATATGAACACTTTATTGAATCTC
>NW_024350926.1:2973643-3138151 GCF_902729225.1 Pteropus medius | reverse complement strand
CACAAGAAGGAACTCAGAGTGAGTGAATAAAGTAGGAAAAAAGAGAATTATAACAGGAATAAAGAAAAAGAAATCAAAATAAGGATCTACAAGAACAGCCACTTGAACGTTAATGAATAAAGCAATGCACTTGAGGACCCCTTCTGGAATTGGCATGACTAAGTTTTAATTTCAAATCTGCCATCTACTGTTGATTAAGACACTTATATGCCTAATCTTCCGGAAGCTCAAAAATATGTGTTGAATGAACTCCATTTTACTAGTTATTATTAATTTTCCTGAATGTTAATTTCTTCACCCTTTACACTATAAGAAAATAATTACATTCTCACAGAGTGGTTGTGAGGACCTGATGAAACCCACAAAAATGAAGTCCATCAACTCTGTAGTTATTAGTAAAACTAAAAAAAAGAAGAAGAAGAAAACTTAGGAACCAACCAACAAACAAAAATGCCCTCTTGGTTAACTTGGTTCATTCATTCATTCGTCATTTAAATTTTCCAAGTATGATAGATCGTAAAAGTGGTCACAAATTCCTCCCCTCTCTGTGTCCATGCACTTGCAGTGTAATTTTGAGATCGAAAGTCCTCCCATCAAAAGTATAGTCCATTTCCCACTCCTTGAATCTGAGCCCGCCTACATCCTGTCCATATACAAAAGTCAGACGGCTTCACAAAAAATCACATCTGCACAATTGACTTTACCAAAACCTGCTTCCTTTCTGTTTATAAAATTATATTCTATATAAATATACATTTGTATATGTTTTCATGTTTCTACTTGTAATTGAATATGAGTGCACGTTTTCGTGTTTTTATTAAAACTAAGTATTTTTTTTTATCTTTGCAAAGCTTCAGAGAAGGTAGGAATCATATGTCTGTCTATTTTGTCGAAGGTATTGCCGTCATATCAGAGAAGGTAGGAATCATATGTCTGTCTATTTTGTCAAAGGCATTGTCTTCATATCAAGAGACTTCTAAGGTCACGGGCCACATTAATTTTAAATAGTAAAAATAATGAAAATATTACCTGAATATTCAAGAAGTGCCAGGAGTATCCTACACTTTACCTCTGCAGAGAAAAAAAAATAGTAAATTATTCAGTGTTTTTCTGCCCCTAACATCGCATTTGAACTGTTTAGTTAGAATTAGCACAATCTCATTACGTGAGATAATAAAATCCCATTCACTTGAAATGCTATCCTTTTCTATCTGCCTATGTAAATTCTATCAATTACTCCAGACCCTAAAATCTCTCCCAAATCTGAATTATATGAGCCTATGAAACACCATTCAAATCCCGCTACCTTTGCAGGTTATCCTCAGCTGCTACAGCTTGCTTGTTATTTTCTTAACTTCTATAGCTATCATAGTTTTGGTCAATAAACTGTCAAACAGTATTTTCTTAGTTATTTAAACTTTTAAATATTATATATACATATGTAATCTTTACATACAAGTATATATATTAAAATATGTTATATTATGCATTCTATATTAGAATTACAGGTTATAGATAATTATATAGATTAAGTATATAGATTATATAGAATATATATAGTCTTCCTTTCCTATCTATTAGTCAAAAATACTGCCCTAAAGAACAAAAAAAATACCACGTATTTCCAAATACTCATCTTCCCACCCCATCTCCAAACAGGGACAATCACAAACATTTCGTAAATGATGTGTATTAAATTCATACTCATTGCTACATGTCCAATGAGCTATGTGTCTGTTTACTTCCAACTGGCAGATGGTTTACTTGCACTAGGGAAACACAAAAACTTACAGGGTTCCTTTACGTGCCCAAGGTTACGAGAAATAACAAAGGTTAGGTTGCATCCTATTCTATACAGGCTCACAATACTCAGAGCAACAAAATTAACCTAAAAGAAATGCAGGAAATTCTTAAGAGGGCATTAAATTTTACAAGTGAGACTGGAAAATGAAACACTCTCAGGAGTCACTGAAGATGCCACTCTCCCAGCACCTGCAAGTATTCACCAGTCCGGAAGCTCTCAGCGCGCTTCCTTATGGGATTTTATGGAGGTTTCATTTCAGAGGCATGATTGATTAAATCACTGGACACTGGTGCTCGAACTGAATCTCTGGCCCCTCTCCCCTCCCAGGAGATCAGGGGTGGGACTGTGAATTCCAGTCCTCTGATCACATGGTCGTGTCCCCCTTGTCCTCACCCGTGCATTCCAGCCCCCACCCTTGGGGCTTTCCAAACATCGCTTCATTAACATAACAAAAGGCACCTCTGTAGCTCTCTGCACAGAACATTCCAAGGGAGCTCTGTGCCAGTAAAGGGGACAAAAGTAATATATATTTCTTATTATAAATCACAATATGACAGGGTGCTAATCAAGTAAAAATACCTTCAGTTAGCTGATAATATGAGACCATAATTTAGCTTAGAGATTAAGCAGGAGACAGGCGTGATCTTCAATGACGCCACATAATTAATCTGCCCCCCGCCCCATTTAGCCCACTATTTTTATTTTCGCTGTCTTCTTCCTTAGCAGGCTATGAATGAACGGCACACAGTGATATAATTTATAAATGGCAGTGTAACAGTCCTTCCTATGGAAAGATCATAGAATTATTTTTGATATCCTATTTGGCATATATTGATAAGATTTTGAAATCAGAAATAAGGGAATGACAGAGTTCAGGACATGCTACCCCAAAATATGGCACTTCGCATATTGAATATTTTAAGCAGAAGGAATCTGAGAAATGGCAGATACAGGAAGGACTCTCTGACTTTCCTCTTCTTTCCTGAAGCAGGTCGTAGACCCTCCTGTGAGAGGCGCCCTCCCCACACCGGGGGTAGGGAGCACCCTTGTCTCCAAAGATGCCCAGAGGAACAGACCATGCTGGGTTTCTCTGTTTACTGCCCTCAGTTCCCACAACTTTCCACTCTTCCTCAAACCCGTATAAAACCTCTCAGGGCTAACCATTTCTTTAGGTCTTCATTCCTTAATAAAGGCTCTTGCCTCATGTAAGACTTACAATAAATGAACGTATATGCTCTCCTCTTGTGAATTTGCCTTTTGTCAGTCTAATTCACAGGGCCCCAGCCAGAAAATCCAGGAGAGTAGACGGAAAAAGATATATTTTTCCCCTTCTACGGGGACATCAGAATGGGGTCATCCCAGCTACAAACGGAAACACTGAGATTCTGGCAAGATGGCATTATGTTAATTTCCAGGCAAGACCTGACCTTCCATTAGATCATTCCCAACATAAAGACAATTTGAGAAATGAAATAAAAATTACATTAGGTCGAATTGAGTAACTTCATGCTGAACTAGCAAGTTGTCTTCAGAGGTATCTCCACATAGCAACCAGCTGATTACAAGGATCCCAACGCTGCTGCGTGCGTCCCATGCAGTAGACCAGACACCACGCCCATTACCAGGGGTTGGCAGTTTGCCTCTTCCTCAGATAGTCCATTGAACTGAACCACCGATTAACCTTTTTTTAAGGACTCACTAATCATGGTGACAATCATAGCTCTTATCCAAAGAGTTAATTGCATCTCTCTGAAATCCACAACCAGGGAGGCTACTTAAATTCTGCAAAGAGCTCACCCCATCCCATTGACTGTTGAATTCTCAGCACATGGACAGCAGTCAATCAGTTAGCTCTTGGGCTCCTGTGACCATCATTGGTCCATATTCAGTATCTATCAATCAATCAACATACATACACAGCTGCCACTCCTATTACTGCTTATTTTGATATGAAATACTAAGGGTGTAAAAGCAGAACTTAAGGTGAAAATGCAAGATTCTTAAAATAAACACCTTTTTAAAAACTAAGCTTTTTTATCCTGCATTAGAAGAAGTTTATATCTTAAAGGTAAAGCTCTTCAAGAAAACAAAACAAAAAAAGGCTTAAGCAATTCTCTGTACATAATCGATATTGCATTTACTCTAAAATAAGTATAGTGTAAAAAGGACAACTCATGATGAGAACAACTGCACTTAGATTCACGAATCTTAATTCTTAGAAGTGTTATGATACGGGCATCTATTCAGAGGAAATATACCCTTTACTCAGTAAAGTATATGCCTAAATTTCTTAAGTCTAACAGCTTTTAAAAATATAATTATCATTTTTGATATTCTTTATTTGGGGGAGTTTTATATATGATGTTATAATGTGTCACAAGTAACCATTATATTTAGCTATAAAATAAAAATCCAGCCAAGAAATCCAGCTGTCAAGAACAAAAGATTTCATCATACAATAGAATTGCTGTGATTTATTTGGAGTTTTTCTTAACTATAAAAACTTCTCTATTGATCTCTAAACAATACCTAAGCTGTTATATTTCAGTATATTTCTAGGCAAAAGATTCATTAACCACAGAGATTTAAACCATCTCTGTCATTTATGAAGAAACAAGGCCCAAAGAAATACACCCTTAATCAACTAGTCGAATTTTCTGGTCATGCGCCAGTAAGGTCATCTGTCAGGTGGGCCCTTCTCCATCCCCCACAGAAAGATGAGGCAACCTGCATGATAAAAACCCTTGCAGTTCCCTTTCCGCCAGAAGAAGACACCCTGGTCTAAATATAACCGTTTCTTCTCCTTTGTCAATGGCTCCCTTGCCCACCCTTCTTCCCATAAAACCCTTCCATTTGCATGACCCCTCAAAGCCCCTTTTAGTTGCTGGATGGGATGTTGCCTCATTCATGAATCACTTAATAAAGCCAATTAGGTCTTCAAATTTACTCAGTCGAATTTTGTCTTTTAACAGTATATAACTCTTTCTAATTTACCCTAAAATAATGGTAGTGACTAGAGGTATGCGGTAATTTTGCTGAATACTATTTACCACATCCAACTGACATACAAATAAGTATGGGATAAAAATTTAAAGACAGGCATAATACTCATTGTACAGGTTTCTCAACCTTAGTGCTACTGACATTCCGGGCCATACAATTCTTGGTCGTGAGGAACTGTCCTGTACACTACAGAAAGTTGAGGAGCATCCTGGACTCCACACACTAGATGCCAGTAGCATACCCACAACTATGACAACCAAAATGTCCTTTAGATATTGCCAACCAATGGCCTCATATTGGGTAGAAAATCACTGAATTAGACATTTTGAAAAATTAAATAAAATTCTCATTTCCTCTTTTTCACCATAATCATTTTGGAAACTCTCAGAATTTTCTAGTTAATAACTCTGACCCTAAACAACGTGCGATCAGACTTACTGGAGTTATCTTAATGTTCTACATCTCCAATTACAGGTTGTACCAATTATAGGGTGTAGAGACAATGACGTCATGGTAGTTAATAACTGTCAACTTAGATGAGCACTTTTGAAGAAGCAACTTAAAAACAAATGATGCCAAGTATGTAATTATTCTGATTCTCAGATTCACTATGAGTTTTTTAGACTCTTTCATAAAAGTTAGCTTCAAGCCTTTTGTGAACCTTTTAGAAATGTTTCTGATATTGTGTAATATTATAAAATATGAAACTCTCTCCATGTTCCATTTGTCTTCATAAGTATGAGCCTTTCTTGAATTTATTGAGAATATTCTCCAAAGTATGAGCCTTTCTTTAATTTATTGAGAATATTCTACAAAGTTCTGCGACCTTATTACTTCTTTCTATCTTCTTCCTTCATCCTTTACAGCCTTTCTGTTTTCCTCATAACATAAAATACCGCAAAAAGCAATCAGGGCATTACTGAGTTCTTGGTTTTAATGGGTTTTTATTATCCCTGATGTAATGCGGTGTTCTTTGTTTTTCATCCTGACCTTCGACAAATTTTCTGATGTTCTGAGCAAGACTCCGGACGCTGCTGGGAAGATTCCAAGGATCTTGCTTGATGTGAAGTCTTAACCTTTTGGGACAACTCAGCTTTGGCTCCATTTCCTGCTGGAATTCTAAACAAACACACAAAAAAAATCGCCCTTAATTCTCAACCATTTATTACCAAACAGCAAACCTGTAAGCTGGAGAATCCTCATTTTTTACTGCCATTGTCCTAAATTATTGTCATATCAGTAGCTTCTTTAGATATATCAAAGGATAAAGTGTGTTAAATCTAAAAAGTCAAACCTTCATATTATTTTTTTACAACTGTCTAAACAAAGGAGCAAGTTTAGGTGAAAACTATACTTTCAACATCTCAAACTAGAAGTCAGAAAGTGGCAGCTCTAGACGGTGTGCTGTTTGGCTGCTCTGTTGCCCCCCCACCCCAATTCCCGAACCCCGACTCCCTCCACTGGGATAACAACCAAGTACATGGGTTTCAGCCAAAGCAAGGCAACACTTAACATTTCTTCAATTACCTCGTTTCCCTTCAGTCTGGCCCCTATAGGCATTAAACATGTTAATCTACCAAGAATCCTGAAAGGTCCTACATTGATGTTTTTATGTATATTCTCCAACTTATAGAAAATAAAAGTAGTATTAAGTGAATTATGAAACACGAGCAACCAGAACTTCTCTTCTCATATGTGCTTTGGCTTCATGGCCACTCTGTCTCCCGCTTTTGCTTCCCGATTGCTCCTAATAATTATTTTCTAAGCCTCACCGTGTAACCCTCGACCTGGGGTGAGGTACTTGGTTTGCTCAAAGGCCCTCACGACAGCTTGTCCTTTTAGGAGATTGGTAATTGCATCCACCTGTCAAAATAGAGAGGTTTCTGAGAGTTACAGAATATATAATAGACACTTTGGAGAGTAAATCTTGCAAAAAACACTTTCTTAAAGCCACAATTACTTTTGAAATTTGGTTATTCTTATGAAATCCACCTTTAAATAAAATATTGGAATGAACTCACCTGAGAACTTTTGCAATGGCATTTCTTATCATCCTACATGTATTCATACAAAATGTTATTTCACAAAAGGAGTAAAAGTTCTAGTTATTTTTTTAAAAACCCTAAAAATTATTCAAAATCCCGTTTAGGCTAGTAAAAGCTTTGATATGAAAAATTTTGGTCATGGATATAAATTTGTTAAGATTATAAAACACCAACATGCGCTCCAAGACAATCTTGTGCTTTTTGAAATTAGGAATAAAGTTGAGCAAGAAATGTCATGAGGGATTCTGAAAACCCACAAAGAAACAAACAATAAAAAGAATAACTCCTGTCTGTGCAACTCTTTATGATTTTCCAAGGACTGTAAAACATTGGACATTCACGACAATCCTTTGGGTTAGTTGGCTGCAGGAATCTTTATCCCCATCTTTAATTGTGGAGACCGAGGTGAAGCGGGTGGTGGGACAAATTCCACATCTGAAAAAGGGATTTCTAACAGTTTAGTCTACAGAAAAAATGTCCATAGCCGTCCCAATCATACCTGGCTGAAAAGATGCTCCAAGCAACTATGTAGCTTATCCTGTTTTTCATGAGAAATGCGAACACTTAGGGGAAGTTCATCACCTAGATATCAAAAAAAAAAAAAAAATTTTTACTCTTATCTTTAACATTATAAAATATTTTAATAGAAATCAAATAAAAAAAATATTTAAACACAGCTTTTATTCCATACAGTAGTTCTCACATTTAGAAAATGAATTCCAAAAGATTTAACAGCTATTAGGATATCAGATTATTGAACCAGGACCCTGACATGAAAGTGGACTGCTTCACAGAAAGAATACTGGGGTACCCCATGTTAATAATTCTTTCAAATGGTACATTTTTCTAATGGTTGGACAGTTGATATAAACTAAAGATGTAAAAATTAAGATTCATCCAAACTAGATGAAAAGTGTTCGTAACTCACACAAAACAAGATATTTATAAGATATTTATATCAGTCAGTGTTTTTCTCAATAACCACTCCTACCTCCCACCCCTATCCAACCCCTACCCATCTTCTCCCTGTCACCCACTTAAAGGCTATTCCAGATTTATATACTGTCTTAAAAGTCCTTGGTTTCAAAGCCCTTCTACCTCTCACCCAACCAAGCTACCATGTTTTGGTAAAACTTGCCTCCTGTGGACCTATCATCCTTCACAGTATCATAGAAAGTTCATAAACTATAAATTAAGGTAATTAAAAAAATCAGTTTGTTTCTTTCATCTCTCTTAATTCACTCTGTGTATAATGAGATCGGGCAATTGACTTTATCAAGCCCGTAAGACTGAAGTGCGGTCTGTAAAGCCACCAAGAATGGCTGACAAAAAGTAAACACGCATGAGACCCAACACATCAATCCCGTAAAAGTGTCTCCAGTAGGACCAGCGGGTAAAGGTACAGACGCCTCACCAAACGCACCTGAGTCCATGTCATCGCTGTGAAAATACGAGCTGCACTGGCTGCTGCAAATGCTGGTGAAGGAGGCGACAGAATTTCTGTTGCTGTTGCAGTCGCTGCAAAGAGGTACATGTTACGCCGGCCGCGCACTCGCCAGCGTCTCCCTGGGACTTCTTATGAGACAAACTTATTGTGCCACAGTTACGTTTAGTAACGTTTTATAGAAAATAGGAGAAAGGTAAACTTGTCCGACGATTTGTCATCCTTTTAAAAATATATGTATTTCCAATTCAATCACATCTCAAACGTTTTATGTCATATAATCTTATCCTAAATGATTTTTTAAAAACGTCTAGTTATCAAAAAATTTTACATGTATAGTGATGAAACTAGGAGTTAAACCAAACTAAAAATTCCATATAATCTATTCAGTGGTATATGCCTGTAGTTAATTTGTTAATAGAGACAAATTATGTGCTGTGTCACGATCTCTGCCTTTCAACTCTTTCCGGTAGCTTAAATCATGAATTATTGATGGCAACTTCTCCCCACCTCAGAGCTCAGGACAGGATGTAAAAGATCGGTAATGGTGAACGTCGAAGGAAAGAAGGTTTAAAATGGCTGTGTGTGAATATGGATATGACACAGAAATAATACAGGAGAGGAAATATTTTTTTCCTCTCGCAATAAGTAAAAATGACTTATTAAACTTCAAACTTACATGTAAACTTTCTATTTTTGCCTACAGAAAGATGGTCAGGGTAATTTTAATTACTTGATAACTAGACTTTGAGGTAAGAAAGTATTTTTAGACATGTAATTTCCCACTGGAGAGAAACCACAGGGTCCTATTAAAAATGAAATGGTAAAAGTGGTTAATCTATGTGATATAGTATTAAATCTCTAGGAATAATTAACTCTTATGTATTCATTAAAATCCTTTTCACTTAGAAATTGGAATAGCAGAGTGGCTAAGAGCCAAACTGTGAGCCAGACCACCTGGTTTCACAGGTAAATTAGGTAATCTTGTGGGCCTTCTCTGTCAAATGGAGTTACTGCCACTCGGGACCGTGGTGGGAATTATGTGAGATCATCCTGTTCCCCCACGTGTCTGGTAAAAATTTGTTTTTAATGTTAGCTATTAGTTTATACTAAACGTCTCTGATGGGAACAACTGTGAACAATAATTACTTAATATATTTTCATTGTAGAACACTGTGCAATACATAAGAGTGAATAAGAGAGTTGTCTTCAATTAATGGAAATAAAACGGGAGATGCTGAAGGCGAACACACAGCATAGATAGAAGGTCACAACGGTTCTCAGTGAGGTTTCAGGTAATACAAGGATTCAAAGGAGATAACACACTTTGAACTAAGGAAGTTAACTGAAAAAGGCATCATTTGAGAGTCTGGTAAGAAGATGACAACAGAGCTTGGATGTTGTATGGTGCGATGGGTTGAACTGTGTCCCCCTGAAATTCATACGTTGAAGTCTAACACCCAGGATGCCAGAATGTGATCTTATTTGGAGTGGGGGTCTTTGCCAAGGTAATCAAGTTAAAATGAGGTCGTTAAGGTGGGCCTTAATCCAGTGTGGCTGGTGTCTTTAGAAGAAGAGAAAATTTGGACCCAGAGTCATGGGTGGCTTAGAGGGAAGATGATGTGAAGAGACATAGAGACAAGATGGCCATCTACCAGCCAAGGAGAGGAGCCTATGTCAGATTCTTCCCTCACCGCCCTCAGAAAGGACCAACCGTGCTGATACCTCAGTTTCGGACTGGTAGCACTAGAACTGTGGCTAATAAATAAATACATTACTGTCATTTAAGCCACTCAGTTCGTGGTACTTCGTTACAGCTGCCCCACCAAAATTACAGAGAAGGCACGCAAGAGAAGAGAAATACACAAGGCTAGGTGTGGAGGTGAGCGAGCGGGATTAGTCCAACTGGCTTGGAGCAGAAGAAGAAAGAGGAGAAACAAGATGAAAAGAACGGCTCTCTCCTACCCCACTCTCCAGTAATCGGAACCAGATATTTGAAAAATGTCAATGGAGGCACGTTTTGCTTATTTGCTACACATGTTACACAATCCATGACAGAACAAGAGGTTTCCCAAATTAGGTCCACACCACTAGAGAAAAAAAATGCTCTTTCCAAATTACTCAGATGATAACAGGGAAACATTCGAAAGCTTATGTTGTCTCACTACACTCTGTCTGGCATTGCTAAGAGCCAGAGGTTATTTTGTGAGAGTAAAAAAACGAAAACAACAATAGCAAAATTTTTTCAAGACCATTGTGTTAAATACAGAATCACATTTGACTTTGTTGATGAAATCGGCTTAAGGAATTAATGAATTACCTGTAAGAGTCTCTGTTGCTGATGGTGTCATGACCTGAATCTTCCTGCTCGTCTCCTGCCACGTTAAAACAGACGCGTTTGCTGTTTCTCTCCCCCTTCTCATTGTCGCTGTCGAGTGGCACTAGGCTCTCTGATGCTTTACGCTCTAATTTAGGAGAGTATGTTATCGAAGACAGAAGGCTGCATTGAGATATTTAAAAAAAGAAAAAAAGAATAAATGCACATTGTTTGCAAACTGGCTGCTACAGATAACTGTCTTACTTGTAGATATGATAGACTTACAAATATGTCTAGAGTGTGTCTATGTTTCATTTGAAATAAATACCCTACTGTATAAAAAGCCTGTCAAACAAAGGTCAATTTTTCCTCCCAGAATAAGAGAAATAGCACATAATTTAGACCAGAAAGCTGTGTTCGAATCCTGCTTCTCCAAATTATTAGTTTTGTTATCGAAGCAAAGCTATGACATTTCTCTTTGGCATCTAAAAAATGAGAATAATAAAAATAACTAACTCCCAGGACTGCTGTGAGAATGAGAACAACGCATCCTCGGTACTCAGTGGGTGTCACCTCCCTCCCTTAGCCGTTCTTGCCACTGTCACCATCATACGAAAATACTGGGGAACCTTTAAAGTGCTACTCAAATATTAAAACAAACACTAAATGTGCTCAAATATCCTCAGTAGCTAAGCCTCAGATATTAAAAACCCATCTATCCATCGAGCACCCCCCCAAAACCTGGGGTCTCCCAGGTTTTCTCTATTCGACGAGGAGAATATTGTACTGGCAATCCTTTCTCACTGCTCAGACCGACAGAAGTCCTGGCTGCCGTGAGCATAAGACACTAAACAGAGTCACACGCAAGGTGAAGACAGGAACCTAGCAGGGGGTCCTCCCACCTCTTCCGCAATCCAGTCAGGATGACACGTCACAAATCCGCCCACGTGAAGAGTTCTTCCAACTCGGCTCAAGGCGAAAACTCCACCTTCAGAGGCCGAATTGCTTTAAACCTCGACTCTGAACTTTGAGTAGCACTGATTCCACCATTTCTAGCCTTGAATGTTTGGCTGTCAAAGGTTTCTGTTAGAACTAACTCAAAATTACGCCCAAAAAAAAAAAAAAAAGGAATAGTCTTTCCTATCAAGCAACGTGCTCTAAAACTTGCAAAATAAATTAAACCACATGTGGAAAACGGGCCCATGCATGCCTCCTCCAGCCGGCCACCGTCGTCTCATCTACCAAATAGCGATGACGGCCTGTCCTCGACAAGCACATGCACAAATCTCCACACTCGTTTTTCCACAGCGGCGTCATTTGCTTTGCTATTTCAAGGCCATGAAAATGCTTCATACCTCTTAAAACATATCCCATAACATCAAACCCAATGCTGTGCACTGAGTCAATATTCGTTAAGTAATTTCACTAACTAACTGATTAGACACATTTATTGTACTATGCATTGTTCTTGGTGCTATGCAAGTAGCAGCTTATAAAACAAAAAGCCCCTGCCCTCTTGCAGAGTAAATTCTCCTGGGAGGAAACAAACAACAAACGAGTAAACTGTATAGGGTATCAGGTAGTGACAAATGTTAAGAAGAAAAATAAAGAAGGGTAGGAAGCCAGAGCTGCAGCTTCAAACAGCGTAGTCAGGTAAGGTCTGTGGTGTAAGATGACGTGGGAATAACATTCTCTCTCTCTATATATAGTTTTTTAGACACCAATGAAAATCAAGAAACTGTGTTACATTGCTCAAGGCCCTGTGAGGCTAGGAATTACTTTAAATGCAGTTTTTCTATTTGGAAGGAAACTTTTACATCATGTAAGACAGACTTTGTGTGTATTCACTCCCTTCACCCAAAAGACTAAAACATTAGATTAACTCCAATTACCCAAGCGCCACACATGCATAGACAGGCGATCTCTGAATACCAAAGAGAAAAGATACAGGAGTTCTCATTCTGCAAGGAGTCTTCTGAGCTCTATGTATCTTTTAAATTAGAAGTCAGTGGACGTGACATGCGTCCCTTCTAGGTGAAAGACTTTCTGCCAGTGTTCTCGTTCTCAGCCCCGTTCAGTGACAATTCGAGACATTCCAGCTGACGAGGGCGCCATTAGCTTGGACTTGAGTGAGGTCAGTATAGAGCAGAGACCTTGTGACTCTGACAGGCATGGGGAAGCCTTGTTGAGAGGCTTTTTTTATTACCTAACAATGAAGGGGGTAAAAAGCAGGTACAGAAAGTAGAAGATGTCTAGGAAAACAGGACGTGAGTGGCTGGGACACAGAAGTATGTACTCTATCCCAGGGAACTAGGCACAGCCTCTCTACACACCTGCCGTTAGCCTGACACCTGCGTGCCTGGAAGGCCAGCCACGCGGAGCTCAGGGGCAGGGCTGAGCAGGTCTGTCAAGTGCCAGAACGGAAAGAGGCCAGCGCAGCAGGAGCTCAAGGAGACGAGTTTAGGAAGCGGGGGCAAGAGAAGCTGCGCAAGGTCGAGCAGGCCACGATAATGTGCTCGGTAATATTTTAATTGCATTGTAATGCCATTAAGTGGGTTTAAGCAGGGGACCAGCATGATTTACCTTTACAGGCCTCTCTGCACCTGCTGAATGTAGAATGTATCAGAGAGAGGCAGAGCTGAAAACCCCTACAGCAGGCACTCGTGAGGGGACGATGGTGACTCAGTCTAAGGGTAGATACATTGTGAGGTATGAAACTGACAGAGCTCGATGCGGTACTGAAGGTAAAGGGGATGGGAAGAGAAGAATCAGAGATGGTACCTGGATTCCGGCTTCATGAACGGAAGAGACGGGAAATACTTTACTGAGAAAGGGAAGCCCCTCACGGTGGAGGGGTTGAACTAGAGTAGAGTACGATAAAATCTAGAATTCAGTTTTGGAAACAAATTTAGGTTTGAGGCATCGGTGATACATCCCAGTGGTTCATAAACCACATCACAGAGACGGAGCACGTAATGATCTCATTGTGTCTGGTGCATACACATCTATAATACATGTTAGTTTGTATTAAGCTGTGTTCTCTTTAATACATTTACCGGAAAAATGCTTGGGGAACCTCAAAGATAATTCCATCACCAGCCCTATTGTTCCTGTCTGTAACCCCCAGCCTGCTAAATGTCCCACCAGCAGTTTGTTCGCGCCTCAATCCTCAGGCATATGGCACCTGCCAAACGAAGTCTGTTCTCAAATGTCCTATCTCCAATAGCCCCCCCGGCTCTTTACACATTTTATCCCTGTGAAAATACACAAACCCTGTACTTTAAAATCCCGTGGAAGGTTTTGGACTATTCACAAATTATTTTTCCTTTTACTTGTGTCTAGTACTTCAGTGCCATTAACTGGAAAATAAACCATCAAAAGGCAAAAGTATTTAGCATCCCCAGATGAAACGAGAATCACAAAGCACTGATTAAATTTGTGATATCACCTTAATTCATGTTGCTGGACAGAAAATTCATCTCAAGTTCCATCTTTGGATCTGAACGAAGTGGGAAGATTTAGTGGAATGCCTATGTGTTAAATACAATTTTATTTCTAGGAGAAGTGTCCCCGAGTGACAGGGTAACCAGACTTTATGGAAAAACAAGTTCAACATCAGGATCTTTTACAGGAACGAATGACTTCTAGAAAGGCTAGCAATGGGATGTCGTGATGCAATTTCTCTCAAAACTTGGCAAAGCCCCTGAGATCTGCTTCTCCACTCCACAGAGACATCTATGCCTGACCAAGAATAATTACTACATGGTGGGAAAATTGTTTGGTAACTAGCTTTTCAAATAATTTGTCAAGCTCGACTGCACTGCAGCATCTCTAAAAGCAACAGGGAATCCAGGCTGTTGGACAAGTGTACTGTCTTAAAGTAATTACACTGCACGTTGAATTATCTGGAACCTATTTATATTTAGAATTAAATTATATGGCACGCACAGAGATGACCAAGGAAGTCTCTCAAGTCATTTGCTCATTTCACTTTCCTCATAAATATACACAGTTGGGTAAAGGCCTTTAGAAGAACAGAGTGGGGAAATCTTAAGTAAAAATAGGTAATCATTTTTAGTAGTTTTGGTTAATAAAAGTAGCTTAACTTATTTCTGCAACTGGTGTTTTAAATATAAACCATTTTAAACCAAGGAAAGGAAGCCCCTTGACTCTAACCGTTTTCTTGAAAAATACATCTACATTAGCTGACTTTAAAAAGGAAAAGTTAAAAAGTTAATAGAGACAAAACTCGGAGAACTGCCAGGCAGTGCTAGGTAGTCAATGTATCAGAAGCCTCGTCTCCCAGGCTGTGTCCACTCAGGCACATCAATAGTCCTGCCATTGACAAAGGACATAACACATAAGAGTAAAAACTGTTGGCCTGAATGGAAGTATGGGATTGGTCTAGATGTTCACCTAAAACCCTCTGATATCTAGGATACATGATTTAATGCTACTATTTATTGCCTTAATAATAAATCTTCCTCTATTCTTTTTTTTTTTAATGCCTACAGCACCTGGTCTTTCTAGGTGGTCTCCCATCCAAGTACTAACCAGGACCGACTCTGCTTAGCTTCCGAGATCAGATGGGATTGAGTGTGTTCAGGGTGGCATGACTGTAGACTATTCACTTCTTAAATACCTCAGGGGAGAACAAAAACTTGTTTCTCATATAGAGCATATCATATAACTGATTTGTTAAATAGAGCAAAATATAATGCCCTAAAATATAAATTTCTCTGTCACAAGGCACATGGTCATTCGAAGACAATTCAAAAGTATCACACAATTGTTTAAAAATCGCCTTCTGTCTTCTTAGCAACCTCAAACTGTTTAATTCATCTGTAAATGGGGCAGTCACAATATAATATACCAAATATTATAAGGAATTTTTAAAAACTAGTGTATGAGACATAGGAAAACAGAATTTTAATTCTAAATTGACTCATTAAAACATCAGGAAAAATAGCATAGAAAATAGTAAATATTTAAAGATACTCTTATAGAAATCTGATACATCCACTATGATGATTTTGATCTCTAAATTTCAAAGATGTATAAAATAAGAGATCATATCATTTAAGACTTTATTAGTATAATGTCTAATTGCAACAAAGGCTTAGAATAAGTTCAAACTACTTTGTCAACACTGAATTATCCATGGAAGTATGAGATGATGTTTATGTATGCGAACTACACAACACACATCCGATAGCAATCTAAATCTGTAACTCAAACCGAGGTACAATTAAAAGAGGATTAGAGGTGTTTATACCATTTTCAGATTCTACCAACTTCGGATATATTCAACGATTTCGATCCTTGAATGATGAGCAAGCATAATGTTATGCACTATGTTGATCACTTTTCGCCTTAATTTTTATAACTTTTCTCCACGAACTAGTAATTTGTTATTATTTTTACCCAGTTTTCACATGAGACACTGCGCTGCCCCAAATCCCACACTGTTTTGACCATGCACAGCTGCCTTGACTAGATGTGGAATAGAATCACACACAATGATGAGGAAAATCACCCGACAGAGTTCAGGCAACTCGCCAACCACCGAATTCTTACATAAGAATCAGCATTCATCTCTTTGGAAAAGTTACCATTAACTCTGCCTCACTTGGTAAAAACTTTCAAATTATTGCCACAACTATTTAGAGTATTGCTTAGTAGATCATTGATTCAACCGGAAGTGAAAAAAAAGTATTGGTTGTTGGTCTCAGGGATACATAATTTTGGATTTACTCATTTAAGAAGTATGGTAATGATTTGTTATATTTTATATTTTTGCTAAATATCTATCGAGTGCCTATACACTAAATACCGTGCTTTGCTCTGTAAAAGCTACAAGGAAATCCCTATACACAGTAGCCTTTCGACCATATCTTTCAATTTAATATTGTCACAATACAACTTATTTAGTGTTTTCTATACAATAAAATTTTGTCATCCTCTCCCTGGTACTAAATGCTTCCTTAAAATAAATAGCTATTGATATTTGCCATGTTCTATCACTTTTAAGGTGATAGAATGAAGAGGATCTATATGGTCTGCAAAAATCTCCTATTTTCCAAAAACTAAAGAGAGAATGATGGATGTTCAAAAGTCTCATTTTTCTATAGCTATTTTATTAGGCACGTTTAAAAATATAGTAACTAAAATACTTACTCGTCTATTTGACAAACACACATCTCCACCTCTTTCAGTGCAGTCTGCAGTTTGCACAGCAGTTTTTGATAGATATCTTGGGTTTCTAAGTCTTCTTCTTTTAACAAATACCGGAGACCGTGACCATCCTGCTGTCCCAGGGACAGGCCCGAAGGGGCCGCCATGGTCGTAATCGTGTGCTGAATGTACACCATAGGGCTCAGTTTCCCTGAGGAGGTAAAAAATCATGCCACGGTGATATTTACTACCTTTAACTTATAGTAACAATCCAGTACAATTCATTTTAGAGGTCCAGGCTTACAGAAAATAAACTGCCAAGCCAATGCTGAATTTAATTTAATTTAAGCTGATGGGGAATTGTGATTAAAAGCTAGGAATACAGTTCAATCCCACACCCTCCTGTGATGGTAGAGAATGACCTCATGCATCTCTTGCAGCTGCTTCCCTGAATGTATTTCATAGTTATAGGGCCATTTCAGACGAACAGGAGGATGAGCTGTGCCTATCATATGTGTAATAACTGCATTTTCCCTCTATAAACACTTATGCATAATTATCCAAATGATTATAGGGAGGAATCCCTACAAAAAAACAAAAAAACGCTCCTTATAAAAGTTCAGACTTGCTTATGCACCAGGAATCTGCGGGAACAGTTCTGATTGCTAAATTACTTTTTGCGATCTGATATAGTTTCAAAAGCTAACGAACCAACGTACCTTGCTCAGATTTGTTTTCTTTATCATGAGAATTGTGCTTCCTACTATCCAACTGAACACCAAATGCACTCCCCAGAGAGGTCGATGTTTTGGGATAAGAGACTTCCATCACATTGATATGGCAGTTGGTAGGACAGAAATCACTGCTGTGTAGTGGGGAGATTTTAGATTTGGCTTGTTTAAAGGTGGGCCAGGCTCGATTCTTTAGTACACGAGAAAACTGTAAATTAAAGAAGAAATAAAAAGCAGTTGAACACACAGTGATAACTCAAAACATTTCCCTTCTCCATCGTTCATAGCAAGATCCAAAGAAAAATAAATCATGTCAACTGGAATGAGTGAAGTAAATGATAAGTTGTTAGAAATTAAATTGTTATTTTAAAATCCACGCATTCTTAATAAAGCAAAGCAACACAGAGAGCAAACGCAGATGATTCCTTTGAAACTTTGATTGTAAGTTAAAAGAAATGAATTCGTGTAACCAATGCCACTTACTAGGACTCAAATTCACAGACTCCTAGCAACTGAGAGTCTGACAGAGAAATCGGTGTCCCAGGACACCAATATAGGACCTCGATCTTTAAAGCGACACAAGGTGGCAGAATAGGGTACCTGTCAGGTCATGGGTGGAAGAAGATGGATTATTCCAAACACTGTCAGCAACCCAATCCAAACCTGACGTCGGTGAGCTGGTTAGACAAGGCGTGGCAGAATGACAAGATGACAGAATCCCACCTTCTGCTCAGCTCTGCTGAGCACTGGGGTTGGAATCGGCCTGAGCACTGGTGTGCACTCTGCTTTTGTGCCATTGAGAATAAAGTGATGCTCAAAGGATTCACATGACTTCCAAGGACAGCCGCTCCACTTAAGCAATCTTGCAATCCGAATGCATCTAAGCCTTGCCACTGTCTGTATAGCTGCCCAGCGTCTGATCCGCACCTAGCTCATTTATCTCAAGCTCTCTTCCCCTTGATCGCTGTGCCCTTCCGGCCTTCCCGCAGTTCCTCTCGCACGTCATCTACTCAGTCTGTGTGCACGACTCAGAGTGCCTCAGATGTCCTTCCCTTATCGCCAAACTTCCTCTTATGCATTTTCAGGTTCTATAAAACCATCAAGAGGCCTTCCCCGGGCCCTGGTCCAGGTTCAATTTCTCTGGTTAGGTGCTAAGTCACAGCACATTGTAATCCTCCTTATAATTATGAAAATTTTTCTTATCTGTAGCTCCCTTAGCAGATGGTGACCCCCATGAGGGTAATAATGCTTATGTCTGTCTTATGCATCATAAACAGGCATCTCAGAGAGTTAAACTGGATTCCAGTTTCCAAGACAAAGGACTGAGAGCCACCAGCACCCTGTGCTGTAGTTATGTCATCCTAATAACGGATGCGATGCTGGGAAATCACCGTCTTTATCATTTTTAGTAAAATAAGGGATATGGATTAAATCAGCTCTATGCTCTTTTATTGCTTGAAAACTATAAGCAGATCTTATCTATTTATTCTACTAGTAGAGTTGTAATTTGGCCACTGAAAAAAATAAAAATTAAGACTATGACTGTGGACCATCTAACTTTTCTAGCTTAACTTCAAGAATAAAGATGTGACATCGAAAATCACATCTTAGAAATATAAGCTCACCATTAGAATACGAACTTACCTGTATATTAAACTGTGTTTTCAGATCACATGTCAGAAGCTATCTAGCTCAGAAAAGTGCTGGCATACGGTAGGATCTAAATGGAACTGAATTGAAATGCAGCACGCTATCAACAAAATTCCTAACAGAGCTGATAGTACTATAAACTCTCAGTCAAAGGTTCTTTTTCACTGCAGATGCGAGACAGAAGTCTCAGATGAGGCTCCCGCAGAAAGGCACACAAACTGATTTTGGTCGCACCATCGCCACAGCAGGCGGTTACTGTTCTCCTGCCTTCTTTCACTGTAGCCAATATCAATTCATTCAAAAATATGAAGAGACGCGTCTATTCCAGGCCCGGTGCTGAATACTGGACATGCCCCCATGGAGTTTGTGGTCTCGTAGGCAACACAGGTGCAAACAATGTTATTGTCATAGCAATTATTACAGTTATGTGTAACGTATCTGTATAAGTAGGTAGAACTATATGTATATTACAATTATGTAATAATTATAATAGCCAGAAAACTGGAAATTTTGATAGGTGCTGAGAAGTGAAGAGAAAATGTAATGAAGCGTTGCTGTGGGGCTCGGGGGGCGGGGGGGAAGGGGGAGACTCCCTTTCCAGGGACACCGGTCCCCAGAGCTTCCTGCCTATGCGCACAGTCCTCTCTCCCTCCTGACACACTCAGGAGGGGTGTGGAACCAGAAGTCTAAAGGCAGCTGACCTCTTTTGAAAGAATAAATGTCAGAGAGGAAACTTCTTTGCTAAGAGCCTCTCTTGGAGAAGGAAGAGCCTTATGAAAACAGTGTGTCTTCCATCCTGGGGTGTCCCTAGGAGAGGGGGTCGGGGCTGGAGAGACCCCACAGTCATGGGTCCTGGAAATGTGATGGATACATTTTAAAGATCAAAAATGTGTTCCCAGCATGCGTGCCCTCCTATAAATGTTTATGAGATCTTTCTGTAATGCAAACCTATAATGAAGAAGGTACAGTTCTTGTATTGACTGAGGTACGTGCAAAGAAAACGCCGTGACTGGGCCATGTAGTAGTAAATGGCCCTGTGAACACGAACCTGGCATCTTTTTAGCAACATCAAATGGAACACTGAGCTCATTAACCCACTTTGGAGAAGTTCACAAGGAAAGACAAAAGAGTTCTTTTTTATAAATAAAAATTGTCGTTTTGCATAAAACAATGTTCAGGGTGTGGGGGGCGGTGAGTAGAAACGGATGGTGCTTTAGACCCATCCTGGATAGCACAGCCACAGCCAGGCTTATTAGCGCCTTTATTCATTCATCCGACAATGATACATCTGGGGCTCCCTGCACCAGGCATGCTGGGAAGCCCAGTCAATGAAGCAAAGATTCCTGCCTTCTGAGAGGTTACATTCTAAGGAGAGAGGCAAACAGCAAACATAATAAGTCAATTATCTCATGTTAGAAGATGACAGATGCGATTCAAAACAAAACAGAGCAGGTCAGCGGGTTGGGAGCTTCAGAGGCAAAGTGAAGAATGACTTGTCGATTGCATTTGGAGCGGTCAGGGCAGGACTCACATTTAAAAAGAAAGCTGACATTTAAAAAGAAATCTCAGAGGAAGGGAGAGTCGGGGATGTGGATAGCTGGAAGAGAAGCCATTCTGGCAGAGGAGATATCCAACACAAAAGGCCCAAGGGTGGTATGGTCGGTGAGCATCAAGGAGACCAATGTGGCGGGAGCAGAAAGTGAGGGGGAGGGGAGGGGAGACAGCACAGGAGAGAGAATGGGTGGAGGGAAAGAACAGATCATGGAGGACCTCCGAGACCATTGCAAGGACTTAGCCTTTACTGTGACTGAGATTCACAGCCACGCAGAACAGACTGTAGGTGGGCGAGGGCGGAAGCAGGAAGACCAGATACAGGAGAGGTGATGGCGGCTCACCCTATACAGACTGTCAGGAATGGAAGCATTGAGAAAAGGATGCATATTTTCAAGGAAGAGCCAAGGGAATGGTGTGACAGAAAGGGGAGAGAAGAATGCATTCAAGACTTCTAGACTAAGCACTGAGAGGAGGGGTCCGATTCTGAAAGAGAAAACAACGGACATGGCAGACTGTGGAGGCGTGAAATTAGGAGTTTGTTTTTGACATGTCAAGTCTGCAATATCTATTAGACTCAAGCGGTGGGGTCAAATGAGCCCTGAGACTCTGACGCATGAAGGGCTTGGGGCGAAAAGGAAGAACCAGCAGAGGACACTGTGAATGAGCCACCAAGAAAGGACAACACTGGGCACAGGTGTGTCACAAAAAACTGCTAAAGAGAGGTACAAGGTCAATTGCATCAGATGCCACTAAAACAAGAAATATGATGACAACAGCGAATGAGCTTTGGCAAAGTATAGGTCATCGGTGACCTTAAGAAGAGCCATTTTGGTTATGTGGAGGAGATCAGAGCCCAACTTGAGTGGGTTAAAAAAGGTGACGGAGACAGAAGGTAAAGAAAGCAGGTACAGGTAGCTCTTTTCAGGATGGAGATCAAAGAAATGGCACAATAGATAGAGAGGTGTATGGGGGCGGTAGCTGGGAAATATTTATTTTTTAATATAGATAATATTAAGGCAAATTTGTATACTGATAGGAAAAAGTAATTCTTGGAAATGGAACTTCAGGTTTTTAATGCATTGGTAGTTCATTCATGTATTTTTGAACATGACAACACATTTAAATCCGATTATAGTCACTTGACTAAAAGTCAAAATGAAACATAGCTTTCCATAATTCGGTTATTACTTTTATCTCTTTTACAGAGAGCCTCCCTCTCGATTAAGTGTAAAACCCACTGGGCATGGAGTTATGAAAAGTTTACATCAGAAAATGGGGACATGGGGAGAAATTCTACCCACAACTCTCCCAATCCATAAATCAGTTTGAAGATTATGAGACATTAATAACTAAAGGTACTTGGAATAGTCAAAATAAGACTTTGCTTCCTCACTGTAATATTTTTGCAGAAACAGGAAGTCTCCCTTTAAAGCTCAGGAAATGTGTATATGGAGGAAGTAGCCCCAAATACCCCCAAAGAAGCCCAACTATGGAAGGAAGTATTCTAAAACAGAAGACTGAATTAAAAAGGGTTCCAAGGACAATTTCAGGGGAGAACATTCCTCCACACAGGGCAGTTTTATACCTGGCTCACCCACCCATCCCGCTCCAGAAATTAGAGGCCTGCTGAGGACTCATGCAGGTCTCCAGGAAGGTGTGGACTTCTCTCATATCTGTGTCGACGAACACGTGTGGTCTGGACAACTGGCTGTGAAATCAGTTAAGATTACTGCAGCCTGGCTACAGAAAACATAGAAATCCACGGATTTCTATTTTTAACATCTAAAACTTTTAGAGTCAAAATAAAGGCAAGCCAGCCCCTTTGAAATTTTAGTTTCTATGGATACATTTTATTTTACAAAAAGAGGAGTGTTTGAAGCCTTCATCTGTGACCAATAATATTTTAAAAGTAAATACGTGGAAATTAAAAATAAATATTCACAAAGGCTGTAGTTTCTGTTGATATGTATTTCATATGCAAACAGAGCTAACCTTACAAGACCTATTAATGCTATTATCTTAGGTGCCTGAATTTTGTTCAAATAGAAAAGATTCTTGACATATTCTCTTGGTTTCTCTATCTAATGAGAAAGAGAGCCAATTATTCTAAATATGTTTATGAACAAGAAGGGAAGATGAAAAGGATACCTTTTAAAGCACTTACGTCTTAGATGACTCCAAGTTTCTTTTTATTTCTAAATTAAAAATAAAAATAAGAGCATTTCATAGGACTGATACCTAGTCTGCCACTTGCCAGCTATGTGACGCTAAGCGAATTCTCAATCTCCCTAAGAAGCGGGCTAAGAGTATTCAGTACGCATGGCTGTTTCAAAGCTCAAATAATAACGTAGATACGAGAGCTTCCCATAATTCAGTGTCATTATTTTTACCATCTAAAATCACTGCCCATTACGCTCCATCTCTGCTTTCTAAGCTTCCCAGGCTCCCAATTATTTCTGAGGAAATCAATGGAAGGCATTTTGTACTCACCAGAATGGTGTTTCTGAGAATCCCCAACATCTGGGGGGAAAACCCTATACCTTTTCCTTCTAATCACCCACGACACACATTCCTTAGATTATCGCAAACTGTATTTTTGTGAGAAACCAGGGAACGACACCATCTTCATCCGCCATAACCAATTCATCACAAAGCTGTATCTATTTTATCTCCTACACATAGCTTGAATCGATCCTTTTCTCTCCTTCCCTACAGGTTCGAGTCACCATCGACTTGCAATTTACAAACAAATCTGATTTTGTCAGTTTTGTCTTTTTCATTGCCCTCAACTCAAACTCCCCTCCAATTCTTCACTGATAAGATCGACCTCGTGCCCACATCTATGCCTTCACTTACAATATCTGTTTACTCGAGTGCCATCTCTCCTTTTCACTCTGATAAATCTTTCTAATTTTTGCAGCTTATAGCATCTAGCATTTGCTGACTACTTGATCCACAATAGTTCCCCCTTTCCTGAAAAGTGATGGCCCTTGTAGTCAGATGCATACTGTTTAGCACATAAACTGTGCAGTACAGTGTCAATACAGGTAAACAAGAAACAACCTGCTTTAGAATAAAAGGGAGCAAGGTTCAAATTCCCCTGCTATTCCCAGCTGTGTGCCTTTGGGCAAGTTACTTGACCACTCAGAGCTTCCATCACTTCATCAGTGAAATAAACAATGCGTCTCATATCACTGTGTTAGTAAGATTATACAGCACATGCATACTATAAAATATCTCGTGCAATGCCTGATACCTGTAGTAGAATACCACAAACTATCGTGTGCCACATAACTCCAAGGAGCACCATCTTATAGATCAGGGTGTGGCATGCCAGCATGTCCAACCATAGTCAGTATTATTAATCCTAACTTCATGTATTTTGACCTTTCTTCCAAAGTAAATTGTAAGTGTGGGAGGGCAGGCATCCTAAGTTAAGCAACTTAAGCTCATATTGACTGTATAAAAGGTATGCATTTAGTAAATATGTCCCTATTCTTCCTGCCTCATCCTGCAAAAAATTTGCTTGAGTTTTTGACCTACTCCATGGGCTTTCATTATAGAGTGCATTAAAGATATCTGCCACACAAAACAAATAGCTGCTTCTTTTGAGAGGATATGTTTATGGGCACTGCCCTGCCATTTCCTGGCATTGCCTCTTTGAAATCCAATATGAGAGGTTTCTTTTAGAACTCAGTCCAAGAACAGCTTTGCTTCTCTTAACATGTGTATATCACAGGGGTGCTGATAAATATGTAATAGACTGTGTTTCCCTTTTTATTTTGGCCATTAGGAAACCGAAGTTCAAATATAATATTTCACTCGAGCAACCAAATAGAGTCTTAGGACCTGTTTATCTATGACCTGTCCTCTTTGGTGGTCTATACATCTATTCTAATATAGATTTACCTATAAATTTACTTGTTAATTTTCCTTCAGTATCCATTCTCTCTTTCTTCTTTTTAATAATAAAATACCCTGGGTCTTAGTTGGGCATGTGGATGCCCACTTTGAGATCGCATTTCCCAGCCTCTCTTTCATTAAATGACTAACAGGAGTGAGTGCACAACTTCTGGCTCACATCAGCAAAAAGAAACTCTTGACTCTCTGCTTCCTCTTTCTCCTTCCAAGGGTCTGTAACTTAGACACAGTGGTGGCGAGCCAACTTTGACTTTGCAGAAGAGAATAATATCCTAGTGGAAAGCAAAATTATAGAAAGATCTCTAGATGATCGTCAAGCCCCACTTCACTGGATTCCTACCAGGTTGGACTCCCACATGAGCGAAAAATAAAGCTTCCATCTCAATTAAGCCTGAGTTATCTTGGTCCTTCTTAGAGCACCTACATCAATACTGTACCTAATATGCATTGGTCCTAGTGTTTCACTTTTATTTACATAGTGTACCTTGGTCCAGGTGTATTTCTTTAAGCTACTTCCACTGCTTTTGTTGTATGAATGAAGAGAAGCACAAAGAAAATCAAAAAAAGAAAGAAAATGACACACACACTCAGTGACATGTTTGATAACCAGAATATGCCTGCCCCCATCACACCTTATACAGATCCATCTCTGAAGTAGAATGTTCTCTTTTCAAAATGTGTTCAGAAGGGAATACTATTTTGCATTTGTTTAGAGCTTTTAAATTTTACTTCAAAGCATGGTCACATCTTATAGAGACAGGAGAGATTAAAAGGAAACCTTCTGTCTTTCAACTTCAGCAAAGCATGTTCATGGAATCTATTCCAAACTCAAATAGGCGAACTGAGTCCAGTAATCATGGAAAGAGGATTAGCAGATGTGACAGTTAAGCAGCAATCTTGAACATAATTTTCCTCGTGTGAATGATCTTAAGAAATTACAATAGCAATACGTACTCAACTTAACAAGCCAAACGTTATAGAAAGTGCTTAAAGGAAAATAGAATGATCTCTCTTCTCTATGTCCTGCTCTACATGAGGTACCCAATGTTGAGGTCCCTTGGGTATCCATTCACGCATTTCCCTATTCTCACACAGACAAATATGGGCTATATGGGCTTATCTTTTATGTACTATATCAGGAATATAAAATATATACAATTAACTCATATTGGTAAACATTGAGATAAATAATATTTCCTAGTATGGTGGTACTAAATTTTAGCAACCAGCCTCATTTTAAGGAAAATAATTTAATTAGCTAGTCTCCTATTGATATAAACAGAAAAAATTGAAACCTACTATAAGATGTTTTAGAGATCAATTTCTAATAATTTTACCACTAAAATATATTCTCAAATCTGTCTAATTTTCTATCTCCTTGGAATCTTCACCAGAGTCCAAGCTACCGTCACTCACAGGACTACTGCAATGGCTTCCTACTCGTCTCTCTGCCTCTCCTCTGGCCTTTGCAAGCCATTTCTTCAGAGGGGCCAGCATGATCTTTCGAAAACCTAAATTGTATGAAGTCACCCCCTGTTTAAAAGCTTCCAATTGCTTCTCATCGATTTACGAAGAAAATCCAAACTCCTTCAAAGGTTCCAAAAGGTACCAAGCTTCTACAGCTCTTCCTGCTGGTCCCTGCCCAAGCCTCTGACCTCACACCCGGCCACTCTCCCCGTCCACTCTGGCCTTCTTTCTGCTCTGGGGCCTCTTCACCATTGGTTACTTCGACCCGGGTGCTTTCCTCTCCGATGTAAATGAAGAGTCTCACTTGTCATTCAGACACAAGCTTTCTCTAAGAGGCTTCCTCTAGACCTGCAGTCTGGCATTCCATCATGGTACTTCCCACCACTCTCCCTGTTTTGATTTCCTCAAATGTTTTCAATATTTGATTTCCACCTCCACCCCACCCCGACCCCACCCCTCTTCAAGACATTTATTTGCTTCTTTGCTGCTTCCCTACTCAAATGTAAGCACCATGAAACATCCTCTCTCTCTCTCGCTACCGAATTCCGGGTACCACGAACAGTGCTTGGCATATAAAAGGTGCTCAAGAAATATGTCAGACAAATGAAACAATCGATTTAAAACAGCCTGTGTTCTGTGCACATTCTGATTGACAGCTCTGTTCTCAAGTGTTGAAAGAAAAGAGGAAGAAGAACTATGGCATAATTTAAAAGTTTGACTTCAGAATCAGGTGGCCAGGACGCAAATTCCAACTCTGTCTATTGCAAATAAGTCATTTAATTCTTTAAGCCTCAGTTATTATATTTGGAAAACGTGGAATAATGACTAGCTTACAAGTTTGCAAAGATCAAATAAGATAACAGATTCAAAGGTATTTTAAAACTCCAAAATGTTTCATGTAACTCATATATGAATGTGATCTTTATTTTAATAAATTAGTGCACACATAAGTTAAAAAAAATCAGGAATTGAATTGAATTTGACATTTAAATAATGATTCCATGTAAAATATATACTTAGAACTTTTACCTTTTTATAACTGGATATTCGCTGACATATGTGCTCGATTTTTTCACTGCAAACGGCACTGAATTTACTCTGAAGGTCAGTAGGAATCACTTCATTTAAAGAGTTAAGGCTGGTGCAGTTTTGTACAAAATGATCATCACTTTTAGCCAGGGCTTCGAGAATCTGTAGTGAAACACACACATACACACACACACACACACACACACACACACAAAGACACACGCAAAACAGAACAAGAAAATAAAACCTTCAAAGTTAGTCAAAATTTTCACGGTCCCACAGCACAAGGTGGCCCCCCACAATGCCCTGCTTTTAGCTGCCTGGGGTTTCTGTGTTCAGTAAAACTTCAAGGAAGTGATGGACTTGTGTGTTTGTCATTTCACGTCTTACCTTCTGCTGGCTAGAAAAGGCCTGAGGGAGGTGAGTAGACTCCTAAGTTCCCTGCTGGATAAACTAGTACACTGATGTGGGAACACAGTGCCTATATTTCAGTTAGAGTTACTCAGAACATTTTTTTTCTCAATTTGATAGTAGAACAACAAAAACTAAGGAAAACCACAGAATACCCTCCTTTCTTGCTACCGAGAGCCCAGTGCAGAGAGTGCATTTAGCAAGTATTGAATAAACACAAGTTTTCTTGCTAAAGTAACAATCAATGTTCCTTGCAGTGTCTGAGCTGTATGTGATAAAAGCATCAGATAAAAGCATCCTATGATGTATTCAATTAATAAATCCTTTGGCTATTTGAATCAATTATAAGGCAGTATGTGTGTGTGTGTGTGTGTGTGTGTGTGTGTGAGCACACGTCCTACATCACTGAGAATTTCCAGTGAATGGAGAATTATTTATGTGTCGTATTTACATGTAGCATTTATGACTGTTCAAAGATCATAAGGATTACACCCTTACCTGACATTTTTATACCATTGTGTGAGGAACGTATACATGCTGCCTTTATGAACTCCCTCACCACCCCCACCTCCCTGTCTTGCAAAATATGGAGTGTGAGTTATTTGTTTAACTACTGGTCTAAAAATTAGAGCTCCCTTTACCATTAGCAGTGGGATCTTGATTAAATTTCTTAATTTCTTTGACTTTCTTTTCTTCACGTATGAAATGGAAATCATTGGAATACTAATTTATGCACTTGTCTTATATAAAATAACCCGTATGATTTTGCAAATTTGAAACAGCTAGAAAAATGAGATAAAATAATTCTAATAACTTGGTCACAAACTCCTACGTGGATCCACTTCAGTAGTATAGCGTAGTTGAGAAAGAGTTGTATTTTTAACATACAGATTCTGTGTGTGTGTGTATATGTATATATGTACATATATATCGTGGTACAATGGTTTTTTTTTTTAAAGTCGACTTTTGGAATACAAAACAAAAACATAAAATTATTTTGGTAATAGTACATTTATATTTCTATATTATTTTCTCCCACTAAGATTTTTAAAAATGCATCCTAAGTCGATCTCAACTATACATATTCGAAACAAGAATTAAGATGAAGAAATAAAGGTGGCAAAGCTATATGTCATTATTTCTTACTTGGAATACCTGAATCCTCGCAGGGTGATATAAAAGCAGATGAAACACTAAAGTTCTGACCTGTGGCGGGTCCCGTAGGAGTCTGACCCATTTCGCTTGTGGAAGGATCGTGAAAAGCAAGCACAGGATCGCCTCTTCCTTCCTACATGGTTTATCCATTTGGATGAAGACTTGCTCCCTCCCTACCTTGCTTTAGACTAAAGACTAAGGATGATATCCTTTACTACCAAGAATTACACAAATGTCTGAGGATCTATTCATAACCAATCTCTAAGCTTTATGAAATTTTATGAAATAAACTTGAGACCTGCAGCATCTGAAAGTTCTTATAATGTATTTCATGACTTCAAATACTCTTCAGAGGATTATGGTACATTAGGAAAAGCACCACCCGTCATGAAAACCATCTGAAATGTATACATGATATGGAATTAACAAATACAGCAGACTTACTAAATGCAGAGGAGCCTTTGCCAGATCAACTAACACTTGTGTGGGCTCGAGTCCCATCTGACTTAATACTTCAAAAGAGATCAGTAAAAAGGACAACTGTACATAAATACTGAGTAACTCCGGGAAAAGAGAAAAAGAAAAGGAGTTTGAATGGAGTGACAGCTAAAACACACACAGCTATTTACATTTGTTAAGGTGGGGTGAAGGAGGGTTTCATTTTGTTTCCCAGCATCGCTTACCTTGGCAGTGAGGCTGAAGAAACCTTTGGGCTCGATCATCTTCTCCACCACATTGCACTTTATCCCAGCTGTGCTGTCATATTCATACACGACCCCGTATTCCAGGTGGACGTTATCCACCGTCAGACTCACGTGCTCCTTCTTCCCATCGATGATGGCCATCGTGTTGAACTTGTCAATGACCTCTAGAATAAAGACAATTTGAGTTCAGCAAATTCATGAAGGGTTTGTTAGTCTTCTCGAATAATTTGAGTCTCTTCGAATAATTTTTAAAGAATTTTTTAGAGGATGGCTAAATCCGATGTGCTAAATGAAGCATCTATCCTTGTTACCATTTTAAAAACTAAGAACATTTAAAAAAATATGTTCGAGTGATCCAAATCTCACCACTGTAACATGACTAGTCTTTGCACATTCATTTTGATTTCTGAAACATATGTATGCCTATTTATATCACTATAAACATTATACATACAATTTGATATTTTCTCATTAAAAGCATGCATGAAAGTAAAGTCAGAATTCTTAAGACTGCCTTAAACATTAAATGAATATTTTCTCAAAAGAGAATAGATACATAAAGCCATTTGAAGAAGCAGAAAAGAGATGCAATAATAATTTTTTTTAGCAGAGAGGGTGCCTGAATTTTCCCAAACAGTATCTTCCAGAGATAGCTCATTGAGAAAATGTGTCATCGTTCACTATAATAACATTTCCATCTGGAATGTCTTCTTATAGGTTTTGGCCTACAATTAGTCAGCTGGTAGAAAAACAAAAACAAACAGACAAACAAACAAGCAAAACAAAAAAAAACACCTAAAATCTCAAGTAAGATACTGTTGAGAAACCAAACAGTAAATATTAAATAAAGAAAAATAGAATATTAGTAGATTTAAAACAAGTTCTAGAATAACAGAAACAACAAATATAAAATAGGCAAAAGCAGAATGATGGTTAACTTTAAAATAATTAAGTCCAAAGCAGCTAGAAATCAATTTCCAGAGCACCTCATCCAGCCATTCTGCCTTTCACTGTGGCCCCCATGATGATTAGCAAAAACTAACTTTAACTGAGAAAAAAAAGCCACAGGATAAAGTCTTGAGATTCTTCCTGGTTTAAATAAATAAGAGAGTTGATTTATCAGCACCACCTTATCGCTCCAGTGAGGCTGAATATTTCTAATTCTGTCCATGAACCCAGTGTTAAGGGAAAACGGCTTCTCCTAACTACCCCCATTTGAGCAGTGTGTACAGGGAACTTTCCGGCTGTGCTGATTTGGAAGAACCTAAAACTACAATAAAGACGCGCAGAGTCCCTACCAAATATGTGAGCGGAAAGATACCAGGAAAACGGGAGAGAGGATGCAAGGACTTCTGTGGAAAAGTTTTGAAACAATAATTCGAGGCATTTGTCAAAAGCGAGCATAAATGTAATTGCCTTGATCCCTTCACCCTTGGCAAAGAAGTACTGAATACAGCAATCTGCTGATTTGCTTCGCCGAGAAAATAGAATGACAGGAGTCCTTATCCAAAGATCTCTCTCTCTTCCTCTCACCTTCACATGAACAGTTTGCCTCTTTCGTTGTTGTCAATGTTACATACGATATGGTAAAATTACTGGACTCAAGAAGGTATTTTCAAAGAAACTATGGACCTAACCTAGGGCTTCTCAAATCCTAGTGTGCATACAGATCAGATCTTGTTAAAGTGGAGTAGATCCCTGGTGGGGTGAGATTCTGCATCTCTGTCTTGCTCCAGGGGATGCTGCTGCTGCTGGTCTGCAGACCACATTGGAGTAGGAAGGTCTACACTACATCTAAACTCAAAACAAGGAAACACACTGTATATCAGGTTTGAATCCTCATTCCCCCACTTACCAGCTTGGGCCACTCCCTTAACCTACATAGGCCTCAATTTCCTCTCTCATTAAATTTAGATGATGATAATCATACCTTTATGAGATTTTTTTTTGATGACTTTATTGGATAATCCACCTCGAACACTTAATAAAGTGATTAACAAAGTGCAGTAGCTATTACATGTTAGCTGTTAGCAGTTATTACTGATGCATTTAACGTGAAGTCTATCAGTAATAACGACTTAAAAAAGTGGTTTGAACATACAGGACTTTTAATAATTGAGATCAGGCATTGGCACATTGAAAAAGAATACTATAAGCAAATGAGGAGAAAAAAAAGGAACTCACCTTCTACTTTGCAGTCAAAGGCATCCCCGGCTTCCTCTCCAGGGGATTTGGAGTTAGACTTTTGTCGAAGGTCTTCTTCAGCGCTCTCAATGCTATTATAAACCCACTGAATGGCATCTTGCTGGAAAGAAGAAAGGGAAAAAGACCTCAGAGGGCTCAGGGCTTCCTAAAATGCATATCCATTTCATAAACCTGCTTTGGAAGGAGAGTTGGCAATCTTATTTATTCTTCTACTTTGTTTAAAAAAATCATAAAACTTGAAAGAGAAAGAAAATTAACATTAGAAACTAACAGGAAGTCAATGGCAACCAGATTGTTCAACAAATTGACTTTTTAAAGCTTGAAGCTTTATCTCCCAAAGATTTGTTCTTAAATAAGATGCATTTCCTAAATGTCTTGCTGAAATGCCTCATGTATATCTTAAAACAAATTATATATTACATTTTAAATTAGTAAATGTTAGATGAACGGTCTTCCAAAGAATCAGTCATCTATAAATGTACAAACAACTTAAAATCTCTCCTAACAGTTACATGTATTTTGAATTAATGCTTTTTTGAATTAAACAAATAAAAAAATTAGAACATCTTCAATCTCTTGGGTTTCCAAGTAATGTAACTATCTTTTAATCCCCCATTTCATAAATTATCCTATATTTTAACTGAAACAGCAGTCCCAGGCTTATTTAGATAAATGAGAGATGAAATGGCTACTAAATAAATGTATTCAGGCTTGTATTACTTTAAGTTTACTTTTCCTAGGTAAGACAATAAACTGAATTGCATTACTGGAGTGTGATATAAACTATTTTATTCATCTTCCTCCTATATTATTAACTTCTCAATTGTGTTTCATTATTACATTGCCATGCATCACTGAAATGCTAGTTAACATCTGGGCAAACACATCACGGTGACCCATTGTGGCCTCCAGTGACCTGCAACCCCCAGTATCCACACCTTTGTGTAGCTCTTTCCCACACTGACCCTGGGCTTGGTCATGTGATCTGATATTACCAAGCATGACGTAAACAGAGCTGATTGTAGTATTCCCTCTTGAAACCCAGATGCCATGCAGAAAGGGAAAATCCTGCTGAAGACTGGAAGGGAGGCCCCGGGCAGGAGCTCTGGAGAGAGAGGCCACCAGCAAGGGGGCATAGTGTCCAGTCGGTCCCAGCAGAATGCAGACCTGTCAGAGCCCTCACAGGAACCCACACCTGATCAACCCACAGAATCAAGAGAAATAATCAGTCACGGTTGTTAGAAGCCACCACGCTGGGGAACCATCTGCTTTGTGGCAATGGATACCTGATGGAGCATGTGATTCATTTAGTGAATCTTTCTGTTCATTTATTGTTTTTCTTCATCATTTTACTAATCAACACCTCTCCAAGAAGACAGGCAGGAAAAATGAAAAGGAATAAAACTCAAATCAACTTGGCTACTTATTAAAATTCTGATAGAAGGGGAAAGATTTGATCATTTCGGAAGTGTCCTTTTAAAAAATTCATTCAATAATACAGTTCAATAAATATTTATTAACCTACTTACTATCAACAAGAATAACCTATGCATCTATGTGTGAATTCCAATTAGCTATGCTAGTTTGACCTTATGAGTAAGTAAAATTGATGAGGTATTTTCTTGTAGGTTTGGTATTTTGCACGGTGTAAGTCCTGGCCTATGAGAAAACAGCCATTCATCTTTCGGATTTGGACACAAAGTCATACTCTCAAATTCAGAAAAGAGTATTTCACTGTGCATGCAGAAAAATACAAAATAATAATAATAATAATAATCTCCTTTAAAATTGTTTGCATTTCAAGTCCTTTTGCATTTAGTTAAGTCGAGAAGCTTTTCTCTTATAGACCAATAGTCACTCTACATAAGATAATAAGCTTTGCTTATATATTAGAATTGTAATTTTATTTTTCTATGGCACTTGAAATCTGGATCAGAGGACAATGCTTAAAATTTTTAAAAACGACAAGTACATTTTGGTATTTTCTTTTCAGAACTAAATTCAATTACCTAAATAAATATATCCAAGAATCAATCGCAGACCCTGTAAAACCCACAAGTTATTATTTTTTAAAAAATTCCAATAACAAACATTGGAAGCATTTATAATTCATATATACAGACACAGGATGACCCTTGATGACCCTTATACATTCCAAAGCAACCACAAAGGTCAAGAAAACAATTTAAACCTTTGCATTTCAGTTTGATAAACAGCTGTTTGAAAACCCATAACATGGTGAAAATGAAAACACCCCAGAGACTTTTTAAACACATGATAATCCTGCAACAACAAAATATAATCATTTAAACATAATCGATGGTAAGTAATTATGCAGATAAAGCAGCCATGATGAGATTTACAATGCTGTGCTTAAATTCTCTGGCAGAATCCTATCTTGTCCCTAGGGTCTCTGTGCAAGTTTGCAATTAGACTCAGCTCAGCTGAAAGGCAGTTTACCTTCATTGGCCTCCTGTATTTCCGGCAGGCTGTGACATGCGCGATAACACTGGCGTGTGTCTCTTTGCTGACATTGATCCCATTCACCTTGATAATGCACTGCCCAGGGTGAAGCCCAGCTGCTGCCGCTACAGTGCCTTTAAATGCAAATGAGAACAGTGTCAAAAATCAATTTGAATAATAAGTTTAGTTTCATCCCATATGTAATAAGGAAAGCAGTTTCAAAATGTAATAAAGACCTAGCTGGTATGTTTTAGATGAATTTGGGTATGATAGCAATGACTTCTCAAAATTTTCCTGCTTTTTAACTGGCCATTCAAACCGTGAGTAACAGGATATCTTCCCACCTCCCTAAGACTCATTTGAAGGGATATTGTAAAGGAACTTTTATAATGCCAATCAGTTATTTTCCTTCCAAATGGCTGCTCAATCCAATTTTTTAAATATGCATGTATAATGGCAAAATGAGAAAGCCAGAGACTTGGGGCTGATTTATTTTTCTTCAGTTTACAAAAATTTCTAAAAATTAAAATAGCATTCATTTTCATTTTATAAAAATGCCAACAATTAAAAGAAAGTCTTAAGGGAAAAAAAATAAGTCAATTAGTAACTATAAGAGGATTGGATTTGCTAAGAAAAATAAGAGTTCAGGATAGGTACAAAGGGTCAGAGAATTAGGGAAGAATAAAATTAATCAAATAGTATCAACTGTCCATCATTTATTTGTATAGATATAAACTTAAATATGGAAGTGGCATATCCTACGCAGTGACTTAAGATTTTCAGAACCTTCCAACTATTATTATTTGATATTCTGAGCAAGTGAACATTTACAAAGCATCATTAATAAATACGATGAATATAATTAATATAAATGACTTTAACACTTATGTTAGAAAAGCCTTTCTTTACAAGCAATTTCTCCCATGAAGGAATGATTAAACGTCTTGAAGAACATATCAAGAAGACAATATATACTTTCTTCTCGCTAAAATTCATTCCCAGAAATATTAAGTGGCTTTTCTGGATTGAACGGTCTTCATTCAGAGAGAAACATTTCCAACAGAAAGAACAGCCTGAAAAAAACCCACTGAGTCAAGAAACAATCTGGACATTTGAGAACATACAAGCAATTGTTTTGAGCTTAGAATGGGAGTGGATGACGAGATCCTGGAGAACAGAGCACAGCAGTCCAGTTGTGAAGTTCTTGGGTGCTGTGTGCAAAGTCCTAGGAGTCTGAATCTTACTATTAATTATGGAAGAGGAAAAACACTTAAGACTTTTAAGCAGAGAAGTACCACAATCCCCCCAAATTGAGGATGGATCATTGTAGTTTAAGTCAAAAATCAAAATCACAGCATTTACTGCAATTTTTCAAGCTAGAACTAAGATAGCATTAGTTACAAAGGGGAGAATAAGATCAAGTATTTGATGCTTGGTGATGGAGTTTATGTCGAAGCCACAGTACTCAGGGTCACCCCTATGCCCGTGGACTCAGTGGCTGAGCAGATGGAGTCACTTTAAATAAAGAGAGAATACAGAAGGTAAAGCATCTTCAGAAAACAGAGGAAAAGTTCAGTTGGATAATATTGAGTTTTAAGGTGCCGAAGAAGTATTTGTGTTTGATAAACAATTCATGCTTGTATATGTGTTTGATAAACAATTTGATCTAGGCTATAGAACTGGGGAAAGAGATGTGGGCTGGAGACAGAGATGTAGGAATTCCCAGCAAAGAGGGTCAGTGGGATTGCTTCTGAAGAGCAAGAAGGCAGAGAAGGGAAGAGGGTGCCAACAGTTAAGACATCAATAAGGAAAAGAGCTGGCAGAGGAGGAAAAGGAGAAAAATCTGAAAAGTGACTTCTCAGAAATCAAGAGATGGATGGTTTAAACAAACAGGAGTGGTCGGTTTAAACAAATGCCAGAGAAAGCTCAGTTAACACTCGGATTATCAATATCCGTGATATTCTAGTTAAGTCCATAATAACTGTTATAAGACAGGCTTTGGAGACATGGGTGGGAGGTGGGAGGAGCTGTCTACAGCACTGGGCTAAAATTCAAACAGGAAGTGAGCAAAGGCAGGCCAAAACGCAGGCAGCATTTCAGCAAGTTTGGCCATAACGAAAATAAGTTATGAGAGCATTATTCTGCAGCTGAACTTCTCGTCCAGCTTTGCCATCCATACACATCAGCTGGAGGCCTCATTAAAATACAGACTCTGACTCAGTAGGTCCTGAGAGACTGAGACTAGAAATGCTGAGACCGCATTTCTAACCAGCTCCCAGGTGTTGCCGATGCTGTAGGTCTGTGGACCACTCTTTGAGTAGCAAGGATCTAGCGGGGAAAACAAGGAAGAAGGAGGTTTTGTGTTTCTGTTCTAGTTTCAGATGCTTTTGGTTCTTTGTTGATTTTAACGGGAAAGAATCGAGCATGTTTACAACCTATACTCTCATAATCCAATAAAGAGAAAAGGCTGAAAATTCTGACGGGGGATACCTGACGGTGCAATAGTCCAGAGGAAGTATCTGAAGGCATGGGATCCAGAACATTTGTAAAGAGATTAACCTCGACCTCCAGAAAGGATAAAGGCCTCTGCCTCTAGGATGAGAGACGAGTTGGTGATGGCGACCCACCAGGAAGGTATGTGCAGAAAAGGGTATGGGACCCCGGGACCTTTGTACCTGGTAGCCTGAATGTGTCTGTGAGGTGAAGAAGGAAGTTCATCTTAGGAGATAGGAGGCAATTATTAGAAGAAAAGAGGGAGCTGCACAGAGACACATAAAAGATTGCTGAGTAGAAATGCGGGCCCAGTAAGAGACAGCACAGTGAATTAGGAAGACGCTAATTCCATATTCATGCTAGTTTTTTTTTTTTTTCTAGTTACTCAGGAGAAAGAGTGAGGAAGGTGATTAGGCTGATCTGGCCTGGAAGAGCCTGGATGCACCTGAGGGATAAAGACAAGAGGATCTTGATGACGCTGGCAAGAGTGACCAAAGTAACCCACCATGGGGATAAGGCTGGCCAAGGGAGGAAGTGGCGTCTCGAGGGATACAACTGACCAGGAGAAAACAATCTGAGAATTTCAAAGTGTTAAGAAACCAAAACAAGAGATTGTAGTTAGAACTTGGCATAGTGGCATTTTAGATTCCAAAGGTGAAATTCCAGTTATTGGTACACACCAGTGTGTGGCCAGGGAAGGGCTGAAGAACAAAAATGGAAAAGAAGTTTCTACTTTTTTTTTTTTATGGTAAAATTACAATGCAAAAAGAAACCACAGAATGATATCTTTACGTTTAACATCCATCTGAAAGGAAAAGCACATGAGTGTTTCAGACTTTTGCTTTTCAGAAGCAAAAAGCGCAGTGACCAGACTTGGGCCAACACTATCATCACTAAGTTCCAAAGACAGAACCCTGCTCCTTAAAAGACATTTTCAATGATATTGTAGGAAAGACGTACAACTTGATTCACTCGGGTTTTCAGTTATTTCATGGTACTAATAATGTGACTTACACCTTTCTGGTTTCGTAAAAATAAAGATAGTTGATGTATCAATATCCCATTTCGATATGAAATATATCCCATTTCAGTTTTATATTATCAATGAATTGTTGGAAAAGTTTTAAATGTCTATTAATCTATATGTTTAAAAATCTACATGAAAAGACAAGTTTTTGAAAAAGAAGATTCATTTTTATCATACACACATGAATGAAAGAAAATTTATAATCTAATAAAAGTCTAACGAGTATGTTCTTGATAAGTTTGATTCTGGCAGCAATGCCTTCTCGAGATTTTCCAGGCTAATGTTTGGGTGGTCATATTAAGGTGCTCTACATTTTACATTTCTCAGTAATGAAAAGCATGGATATCTCTCGATAAGATAAACACGTGGTCTCTTAAATGCTGATAGTTACACTTCTTGCTATAGCAGCAAGTTATTTACTGTGTTTGGCAGTGTGAGATCTAACAGTTATTCCCTTAAAACAATACTAGCATTAGTATAAAATTTAAAAATACATATGATAACAAGAGATATCAATTGCTGATTTGCTCGTAAAACAAAATGAGAAAAAAACATAAACATAAGTTTTTCATCACTAAAATTATTTAATTTAAAATATATTTTATTTTTATAAAACTACGTGATTTATAGGACTGCATGAAGTAACCATACAGCAACAGGCTATAAAGCAACACAGATTATTCTTAAACCTTAAAACTCACATCTTGGAATTACTGAAAAAATATAATTATTTGCCACCAGAGAAAAATACAGAGAGATGACCTTGAAAATCATTATATCCTTTGGTTAAATCGAAGCACACAGAAAAGTAATTTGGGGAGGCATCATTCACTTATAAATTTTTAACAATGCTCGATACGCCTTATAATTTTTAAGAGTTTTAAAAAATTTTGTCTTGAGAACGTACTACCAATGACCTAATACAGCTAAGATATGACTGTGAAAATTCATAATTCGATTATGCACATTTTAAACATATTCTTGTTCAACAAAGAATATCGAAGCGCGCTGGGAAGCCGTTTGCCACGCAGGACGCGCTCCTCACCTCTGCCTACCGCGTGCACGACGGACGGGCCGTACCCTCGGATCTGGAACCCAAGTCCCTCGGCTGAGTCGGGGATTTTCACGGTCCTAAAATCAATCGGAAAATAATGGAAGAGGACGTTTTAAAAGCCGCAGTTGGTTAAAACAATAGGTTGCTCACACCTTTATTCATTCTTTCAATAAATTCGTATGGAGGATGTAGCACGTGAAAGACACTGAACTTGAAACCCTCGAAGGAGACAGAGTGCTGGGCGCCCTCACAAACCATGTGGCAGGCACGCAAGGCGCCCTTACTTGAACACTTCACTGCAAAGTATGTCCTGAATAAGGAACTGGCTCTGGGCCCAGACAGACCTGGCTTTGAATCCTCATTTAGTCACTTGATAGCTGGATAACTTGGATGAACTTCTTAACTTCTCTGAGCCTGGGTTTCCAGAAAGACGATGATGCTAAAACTTACTTTGAAGGGTGTCAGTGGAGATTAGAAGAGCTACCTGTGGTAAAATGCCCTGCATTGTGCTCTGGAATATGTAGGTACTTAAGAAAATGGAAGCTTCCCTCCTTAGTTTAATGGTACAAAGGAGACATCAATGCACTATGAAATTTCTTTGTTAAAATTAATATAAAAGCAACACAGAGTTAATACATTTCTGCCTGCTGGGAACTTCATCAAAGAACAACAACAAAGAGCTAGTTATAAAAAAACAGATGTGTCAAACACGACATCAAAATAATTTAAGAATGTGATTAACTTTCGTATTTATTCAGTGGAATTTTAAAAAGAATAATACATCAAAAGGTAAATCGTAATAAGTTAAAAAAATATTTTCAGTGAATCCGCATGGGAACGAAGATGAAGGGATGGAGAACCTGAGTAAGTTGTCATGGCAAACCAGTGAGGGATGTCCAATTTGACACTAATAAATGAGTTACTCCAGAGAAGGAAGCCAGAAATCAGAAAGCAACAATGAAAGGCAGAGAACACAAGATAAAATGAAACATCACAACAATAAAAGTGAGTATAATAAACTGCAGTAGAGAGCAAAGACAAATGAATACAATACAATAAATTTTGATAGATAGTCCTTGATGCCCAAGAAACAAAGTGTTTTGCAAAAGCTGATGAATTAATCATGAAATAAATGTGACAGCACTTCAAGGGCAACTTTAGACAGAGTCTGAAGCTGGGTACAGTAGCTCTTATTTGCAGTTTATGAGATAGCCGTTGGAGCAGTTTGAACGACATTGTCCCTAGAATACTTGAGAAAGCCGTATAATGCATTTAGGCCTGAAGACAGAGGCTGCCGCCACAATTTAAAATATAACCTAGGCAGGCATTCAGGCATTTGGTGATAGAAATGCACATTATCTGATCGAGGGAGTTTTGAAAATATTATTACACATTAGGTTATACACAATCAAGCGATCTGCATGTTGGTGGGATGGAGGTCACCCTTTATCCTTTGTCCTTAATTAAATAATTTTGGGTGTATAAAGCTATATCTGCTTTCTCTGAATAGCACCTTGTTACTAGTGTCTGCCAAAGATACACTCGAAAATGGAAGATAACTAGGAGAAGAAAAGGGAATATATTTTCTGAGCACGAAACAAAAAATAGAGGTACCTCATGCTTCTACATATTATGAATGGAAGTTCACCTTTGCCGAAATAACCTAGAGCTTTCAGGCCACTGTGAAGTAGTTATTTAGGTTTGTGAAGAATTCATAGTGGCCTCTCAACCCTTTCTAAGCTGGTCTTCTATCTTTCTAATATTGCTGAAGAAGGTTGACCCTACTTTAGTCTTCAAGAAGATTATAATTTTCTTAATGAAAATCTGTACGAAACACCATGAGATGTATTTGGTCCTCATTTTGGGACTCCCTTCATAAAATGACCTTTGGTAAACATCTTTTCCTCATGGGAACACCATATTGCCCATTAAAAGAAGAATTAAATTTATTCAAGAGGAATGTTCGACTTCCTGTAGAAAGGAAGCACACTAAATTATCTGCTACAAAGCCTTTTGAAAAATTCCTTGATGTTATCAAATGTAAAATACAGCTAGATTCAAAAGAAAAATTATTATGTTTACCTCTCATATTTTTGCTTTCCCCCCCCCAGCAGGATACTGCATAAATTATAAGTATTATAAGAAAATATGAGGGAGTGATTTATAGGGATCGTACATTAGAATGAGGAGAGGTTATACATTTCAAATGAATTAAAAATAAAAAGGGAAAAAAATGAATGCTCCATCCCCAGAACTGGTTTAAATACAATGTAAAATATGCTCTTGATATAATTAAGAAGCAATGAAAATAAAAAAAAAAAGAAACGAAAGAACAGTAAAGCAGCATAAATGACATCACTGGAGCACATACTATGGGTTGCACATGTCACCAACTTGTTTACGAACATAGATTTATCCGATGTTCTCAGCAGCTCTGTGTCATCCCCATTTCACTCTTCTCGTCCCCGTTTCTCATGGATGAGGATGTCGAAGGAACACAGTAAGAAAGCAAGTGGTGGAAGAGAGGCCTGAACGTGGCCAGGAAATGTCAGGTTCCAGACACTGTGCAATGACATCTGAGAGAAGAGTCGGAAGATCCAGGTTCTAAACCTGCTCTTCCAGCAACTGATTCTAGGACTGAGGATCTGCCCCTGTGTATTTAGTCTTGAAGCTGATGACTTCGAAGTCCTCTAACTGTTGAAATGTTTGTCATCAGTGGTCCAGTATCTGTAGGGTTAGCGCGGGGGCAAGGGGCCATGGGGAGAGCCTTCATGTTTACTAATGACTGCTTTGGAGTACTACTTCCTTGTTCCTTTCTTTTTCCTTTTAAAGTCCCCAAAGCTGCTTTGCTGCTCCCCAGGCCAAAGTCTTCCTAAATCAGTAACTTTAATGAGTCGCACTCTCTTTCAGACTCCTTGGTAAGCTGCCGGTAGAAGCTAAAGTGTTTACCTTGATAACTTTACACTGCAGAATCAAATCAATTATACAGCACTTCAGCTCTGAAGATAAATAGTATACCCAGCTATTGCTGGTATATATTAAGGCAGGGAAGAATACCATATTATATATGCTTAGACTATTTTCACAAGTAGTTAACCTTTTTGTTTTTCAAGCGATAACCTGCATTTGTCTAAAAATTAATAAAGTTGCTTATTGCCATTGATAAGTAATATAATTAAATTTTAAAGAGTAATTTTGATATAATCATAGTACATTAATACTAAACACTCTATATGAATTATCTCAATTAATTAATTGCTTAAACAAATGGAAACCTAATAAGGCAACATGATCATCGATGATCTCCAGAAGAAAAGCCAGCATTTGCCAAGTATATCCCTAATATCTTGATAATATTTTTCAATAAAACATCATAGAGCATAATCCCATTTTATAAATATATGATGGTGTATAGGTGTGTCAGTACTTAGAAAACTCAACTACACTGGATTTCAATAGAATAACAATGGTTACTTATGGATGATATGGTTATAAGGAAAATGTCTTCCTTTAGAAAAATCTATACTCTAAATTTCCTATAATAAATGTAAGTTTTTTCTAATCATAGGTAGATAGACAGATAGATGTATTTTTTAAAATGAATGGACTTATTATGAAAGACACGCAAGCACAGAAGTGTCTTCACCCAGCTGGATCTCACCTCCCATGAGTGTTTAATTATAAACAGTGTCTAAACGGTGTCTAATGAACTGATACCCCCTGAAATTCTTAAAACCGAAGATGAAGGGATGCAGTTCTTTGTTATCGACTATTCTATTAATTTTCTCCATTTATAGTCAAACTTAGCCCAACCCAAACCCAGAAAATTTGGGCGGCAAGAGGAAATCATTATTTCTGCTGAAACTAGCTGACTTGAGTAGCAAGCATTTTATCATCATAAGTAATGCAGTTTTCCCATCATCTAATGACCAGTATTAGTGATGTTGAAAAGCAATGTTCCAAGCAATAAAATGATTAATTCTAGACATTTGCTTAGTTAACTTTTCTATTTTATTCACCTATGTATAATTTTTCTTAAATCCCACATAAATCACACAACTTACTCTCTTGGCTTTGTGCTCACAAGAACTCTTAGAGGTTTTCTGCTGTTTAAGCATGATTTCAGGAAGCAATCCACTTCACTGAAAGGTCTCATAAAAACTAGGTCACCATTAATAGCAAAAATCTTTTTCCCAACTTCCATGCCAGCCATCTAAAAGAGATATAACAAAAAAAAATTTTTTAAGTCAAATTAAATTTTAATAAGAAACTATTTTTCACAGAATTAGAATCTGAAAAAGTCTAGAACTTATAGGGTTTGACATTTTAACACATTTGCACTGTTTTTATACAAGTTCACAAAACGGAATCATGGGCGAGATAACACAGTTGTTCTCTTTGACCCAGTTTTAAACTTGATCACCTACCTTCGTTGAACTTCTCCTTCCCCCATGACTAACTATTGTACTCCTCCTGTGACTCTTCTGTTGTATTTTATAGTTCCTTTTCTTATTTCATCCTTTTAATTATAGTCAAACCCCAGGTTAATCTTTTTGACAGTGTTTTCCATCTATATGCAATTAACTCAGAGTTTCAATTTCAGTGTAGACATCAATGACAATCACAAATGCAAGGCTAGCCTAACAAAGCACAAGTGACTCCTGGGCAGGAGAGAGGAATGACTCGGAATCCAAAGAAGAGAGTTCCAACAAACATAGACTGCAAGATGCTGAAAAGTTGACAAAGAAGAAATTACCTCTCCATGCCAACCAGGTCACTCTCTTAACCAAGCCTACTGCCTATAAACTGTATGCTGTTTTGGTTACCAGATAAATGATGAAGATCTAGGAGAAGGCACTTTATCAATGGCATAGTCAAATAAAGCTATACTCTAAGAATGTTTTCTAAAAATGTCTGGGAGAAACATTTCCTTCTCACAGAATACTATTAAAAATAGTCATTTGTTGGCTGGGCCCACTAATAGAGTATGAGTTGGCCAGAGTTATTTTGCTCAACATTAATGTACTATACATAAAGCTTTGTCTTACATGAGTTTGTGTTTGATAAAAGGTGGAAACCTTGGGCATTAGCAGATGGGAGGATGGGTGACAGTTTACTACTAACTGTAAATAGATTTAAAGTTAAAAGCCATGCCTCATTCATTCTCACATTCTTTGTTAAAGATTCAACTATTGAGAAGTTTGCTGGAAAAATAAGCATCTTATAAACCAGGCAGCAAGGTGAGAATACTTTAAATCTGATAAACTTAGGACGTAACACTGGAAAGTAGGTTCCATTGGAGCAAGAAATTTTGTCTGTTTTGTTCATTGCTATATTCCCAGAGTCTAGAACACTGACTAGCATAAAGTAGGTACTAAATAAATATTTCTGAATGAATGAATGATCAGGAAATGTCTTTGTTTATAAAGCTGGTGAGGTGAGAGAATATGAATTAGCATTAACCCAACGGGAAAATAAGTCAAAGCATGTGCTTCTGATGGAATCTGTATTTATGCGACAGTCAAAAGTGATAGCGAAATAAGACACGGCCCTTGTATTAAGGGAAGAACGCTCTGACATACATAATACAATCCCACACTATGCAGTCTCCACAGGGTTTCAGGTTAGAACCGGGAAGTTCCCAGGGGCACAGAATGAACCATCCGGCCTCCCAGGAGGTCAAGAAGTTCACTGCTGTAAATACCTCCAACCCCTCCCCTCCCCCTCCCACACTTGAGTGCACAGACATGGGCTCCTCTGTCACAAGTCCCAAGAATATTTGTAAAACCTCAGAATAAGATTATTCAGAAAATTATTTTCAGGAAAGATACTTAAAGGCTGATTTCAATTTGTTTAGAACTTTTATATTTATATGGCATGGGCAACAAATTTAAATAAAAATGCTCATTTACATTACCTCAGCATTAGACCCCTTTTCTACCAACTTAATTATTGGAACTTTATTTTTGTCTTCTAACCCAAAACCATAGCTGCCTTCATTGGATTTAATCTGAAATGCAAAATATTAACATTATTAATAAAGCAAGTAGAAAGGTTGCAAATCAAACAGAATGAAATAATATGTGTTACTATCAAACATATCTATGTAATCTCCTGTTAATATCTAGTCAAGGAAAAGACATATAATATATTAATAAACTTACCAATAATGATTTAGCTATAACATTTTCCACAACTTTTAAATCATGTTTCATAAGTCGATGTTTCATATTGGATCCCTCCATTTCTTCATCCGCAAAAAAACGAAAAAGTAGGGGTTCATCTTTGAATTCACTTTTTTCCAGGACTATGGAAACAGAGAAATGCAAATTATTTCATTTATTACAAAAATCAAAGTCTTTGTTCATACTAATAGACATTCAGTAAAATAATAACTGTATCATGACCTCAATTTTATGCTCTTAGAACAAGTTACATTTACAAATATCCCTATGATATTTTCTTATTTTTGTCTATGATATCAAGCCAATGTTTCCTTTGAATTACTGTTACCCCAACCTTTTTGGCACCGGAGAACCGGTGCTCCTATGAGAATCTACTGCCTGATGACCTGAGGATGAGCTGAGGCAGTGATGCTAGCGCTAGGGAGCGGCCGCAAATACAGATAAAGCTCCGTTCACTTGCCCACTGCTCACCTCCTGCTGTGCAGCCCAGTTCCTAACAGACAACAGACTGGTACCAGTCTGTGGCCCCAGGGGTTGGGGACCTCTGACCTAAGGGATTTAAAATTTTTAATGTCATATTTTTCATTGTTAACTTTTTTATACTTAACCAAGTCCTTCATTTTCCAAATTAAGACCTAAATTTAAATAAAAGATCACATTGAATCGAAAAATGTATACAATCTAAAACATAGAAACCCACAGGGCTTTATATATGTAGTAAACATTTTAAGTATGTTTTTAATATCCTGCACAATCATGGGAAAATTCAAAGGGGTTAACTGCTGTCTGCATGTGTGTGAGCAATTCCCATTGTGGTCGCTTTGTTCTAACACTTGAAACCAGAAATATGTCTTCTGGGCGAAATGTAATTTTAGTTCCCAGTAATTCCGAGTTCTTTTCTGTTTAAAGGCATTATTCTCAAAAAACCTTACTTCTGCAAAGGTCAGTTTTTTCCCCTTCATCTGAACGTTAATATTTCCCCCAAAATCCCTAAGATTCCCGACATGTCCTAATGATACAAGGTTTATGTTTTATAAGCCTTTTTTAAAATAAGGCTTAATACTGATAGAAATAATTTGTGTTCCGTGGGATCCTGACAGCAGTCGAAATATGTTCAAAGAGAAATCTTCTCTATTTTGATTTATCTTCCCTTAATTCCTTGAAGAATGTTTGTGGGGACAGGTCGATTCACTGAGCCAGAGAGCTCGATGGAAGGCAGTGTTCTCACGGCACAGTACAAAATTAAAGCGTTATGATGGGAGAGACCTGCGTTTAAATTCCAGGTCTGGGGGGAAAGTTACTTAAACTCTTCGAACTTCAGTTTCCTCCTCTGTGAAATGAGGGTCATAAAACCTTCTTCATAATGTTGTACAAAATCAAAATGAGGTAATAAATGTGAATAACTTGACACACAGTAAGCAATCAAAAATGATTTATTAACACAAGTCATCGCTGACAATAGAAACGAGAATATATTTGAGATGGAGTTAGGTCTTATCTGCGTGACCTAAGCAGTTTCCCAAAAACCCCCATGATGTTTGCTGTTTTCCTCCATGAAACAGCCTGTCTATCAGGAGTGAGAAAGGACGACGAGGCTGGCATGAGTTGTGATTTACTGACGGAGACTTTTGCAAGGACAACTTTTGTCGCAACTCAGTATTTTAGAATAAATATTGGAATCAAATTACTACTTATCTATTACTGCTTATTTTCAGCTTGATGTTTCAATTCCCTGTAATGGTATCATTTCTTCCATTCGATAGTTTGCTGTTCAAGGACTGATATTTCTCTATCACGACTGATACAGGAAACGAAGTCATCAAACAAGAAAAAATAAATAAATCTTCAATAAGCAGCCAAAAAGACACAGATTTTTTTTAGAGATCTATAACGTTGTTTTCTGAGGTAATTTTGAAAGTATTTTTATAAAAATAAAAATAAAAATTTAACTGTATATGCTCTTATTTAATCACTTTAATGTATAATAGCATTCAAAAAAAAAAAACTATGAGTCTGATATGAAATGGTTTCAAAGAGGTACATAACCTATTTTTTTAAAAACTTCTCAGCACAATCCCTTGCTCTTTGGGAATCAGTTACAGTCTAGAAAAATAGGAGGAAGTCACAGCAACTGGTAGATAATAGCAATTAGACATAGGATGGCACAAGCCATGAAACTGAATGCAGACGTGGTGACCCAACGTGGACACATGGCAAGACCTGGACAGTCTTGCTGGTTTGTCTCTATATGGCTCCACTGGAACACGGTGCCCTACATCCTGTGCCCTAACAAAAACAAAGCAGTGAAGTACATCTGTAAGCTTCCAGAATAAGAGTCCTACCATGGTGCATAAATCCATTGTCACAGAGTCCGACGCCAAATATCATTGCCTCTTCTCTGGTGCGGCAATCCCCCTGTTAACCGAAAGAGCACCACACAAGTTACTAGGCAGCCGGAGGCATGCGCCTTTAAGACATTTGACATTCCAGCACTAAACTGACAAAGCCATTCATATATCATGGCATACATTGCTTTCATAAGCCCACAGCTTATCTAATTCTTCTAAAACATTTACTTGATAATGAAAATATTTTCTTTTGACATTAAACAAAAAACAAAGATTTAATGTCTCTTGAGAAAATCCTTACTTTATTAAACATGAAAATACCTAAGTAACTAATATTTATTGCTACCATAAACGATCCTTTTCCCTTATTCCTTCAATCTTATACTGCAATTATGGGTCAAGGAAATACCCCACATAAGAAAACACAGTAAATAAAGCCACGTAAATATCATTATGCATGATCTCTGCTATCACTTTTCTTCCTCCAAATGGTCTTGCTCTGTAAGAGGCCTAAAGAAACTTACTAATCTAAAGCGACTGATAAGATACCCAGAGTAAATTGTTCAGCCGAGCCAGTAGATGCTTGCTTCTCTTTCGCTATCCTGCCAAAAAAATAATCAGATCATAGAACTGAATTTAAAAAAGGAAGCCCAATGCCACCCCTGTTATGATTTTAACCTAGAAAACGCTTATTTTATTCATATAAGTATGGATTCATATATATATGTATGTGTACTATAAAAATTGCATGTTTTATAGTTGAAGAAGCGCTTTCTCACATAATATCTATTTGTTCCCAGTTCTATCTCTGAGTACTTAGGTATCCTACCAAATCTGTCCTCTCCTCTCTCTGCCTTCGGTTATATTTCATGTCAACAGCCTAATCTAGTGTTTCTTCATCTCGCTTCTAAATTATAATAATTGTTTGTACTTTATCCAACATATGATATTATAGAATTAAACTTTCTTATACAGGAATTTCATGTTCCAAAACTTTTTAAAACTTTTGTTGTTGTTGTTTTTATAATCATAACATATCAAAATTTTCTGTTGGGCTTTCAAGGCCCGACCCTTGCTGGCTTCATTCACTCTACCTCTCCAGCTTCATTTTCTAAATATCCACAACTTCTGCTCCAGTCAAGTTGTTCCCCTGTTGTTGCCTGAAGTCTGTGCTTATCTTCATCCTTGCTTTCACTCATGTAATCGTCCATACCCACAATGCCCTTCTCCTTGCCCTCCACCCATTTAAATTCTCCTTATCTGTCTATCAAGGATCAGGACAAGCTCTGCCTTGTGCCCGTCACAATTCCAACCCTCGCTAATCTTCCTGTCAACGAGGAAAGCATTTCTAATCTGTATCTTTGGACAATACATCTCTGCCCTTTTCAAAATCTAGCCGTTAAGTAACTTTTATACATTCATTCAAAAGATATTTATATGTTATTTTGCCACATAACATGCCAAAGCGCTAGAGATAATATAGTAAAACATGCAAACATAAAACACTTTCCTGCCCTCGAGTAATTCGAATCTAATGAAGGATTTGGTCACTTAAAATGTGGTATATAATAAGTACCATTATTCAATTCAGTCAGTATTCCCAATCAGACATTATACTGGGAGCTAGAAAAAGGTTTAAAAAGTCCCTGCTCTAAGAAACATGCACGCTAGGACAGTGACAATATAATACGGTTTTTGCTAAGACATATATACCCAGGGAACTGGGACCACAGAAGACTCGAAGCCCAGACTGGAGGATGGAGCAAAGCTTCTTAGGGGAGAGGATGGTGGAGCAAAACCTTAGATAATATGGAAAAATTAGCCCCATTGACTAACAGTCCCTTGCAGGCAGGAACCATGCCTAACTTCCTGTTTTCTTGGTTTGCTTTATTTTAACCATCGAAGCACTTGCTTAAAAGCTAAACTTACAATGAGAGTTTGTTTAATAATCATGAACATTTAATTGATTATCCAATTGATATGCTGGTCAGACTATTATTTTATTGAACATATGGTATAAAAAATACAGCCTAAAGTGTGTGCTATCCACGTGCCTTTTAAAAACCCTACTTGCGCCACATAGAACTGGTGAGAATTAAAAGAGAGCACAACAGAAATGGCTTTGGTTGTGAGGAAAGAAGGCATTACTTAACTATGACTGTGACATAAACAAATCACAACTTATGTGATTTAAATGATGTTCTAAAAATACATTAATGCACCTGCTACATAAGGAGTCAACTTCATGGAATAAGTTATTTATACCCAATTGTACTAGAAGCGGGACAACGGCGAGTGAAAAATGTGTTCAGAAGTAAAGTCATCACGCTTTCCACGACGATATCACATAAGACACTGCTGAATAACAGAGAAACTGTCAGATCCAGAATATACCCCAAACCATAGAAAGACTGTCTTATTGGAGGCAGTTCTTTATTCTGTCCTCTAAAGCTGTCCAAATCAATTCAGTTTCCTCGTCACTACTGGCAATTAAGCTGTATTATCACTCGAGAGTCATGGAGGAAACAGACCCTTACTTTTCAGATTAAGAACTTTAATTTATCATTCTCTTATCATTCTATTACTATGTTTGTGTCCAAGTCAACCCATGTTTTCCTAATCTGAAGCTAAGCAATAAGAGTTAATTATGTCTGATACTTACATTTGTGTAAATTTTACAGTATCAGAATCATAAAGCTTAAGTGACAGAGAAGAGATGACATGAACAGCTATTAGAGTAAGAAGTAAATGGTCACGAAAATAACATCTAAAGAGATTAAGTGCCTCGTCCAAGTTTGCGGAACTCCTTATTGACAGAGCTGTCATCAGACACCAGGTTCCTCGAGTCTCAGTCCATTGCAATTTATATTATGTACAATTTTTATAGATATTGTCATAACAGACCACTAAGAAAACCTGAAGAAATAAACATCCGTAACTTGGTTCAGTTTTCTGAGCAATTTATTCTTTTCTTCTAATGGTCAAGTTTGGAAAGTAAAAATGCAAAAGAAAAAAAAAAAAAAAACAGTTGATAACTGACTTCCTGAATCAGAACTTTAAATATATATTCAGCACCAGCTTTTACTTCAAAAAATTTTTCTTCAGTTCTCTCACATAACCAACATATAGTCCAAGTTCATTTGAATTCTATAACATTAGCGTTCCTATGTGAAATTTCGACTCTGATACCAAGTACAGAATCAGTTCCAGTGACACACTTTGACCACCGTACTACAACAGGTTTTGATACCAGTAAACCCACTGGGCATGTGAATTAGGGTTTTATCTAGAAGTAACTGCAGATTTAATCTAAAATCTTAACTTTTAAATAGAATAAATTTAAGTGCTATAAAATTCAAAAACAGGTGGTCTTGGATAGTTTAGAAATATTAAATAATAAAAATCTCAAAATACATGTGTACAGATGAACCATATATGAATCAAACATAATTTGAAAAAAAATAAACATTTTTATGATTAAGTATCAAATGTTATCAGGCACTTGTAACAGGAAGTCGGCCACTTTCATTAACAATGAAAAAGTAAAACCGTTTATGAAATTGACTCAAATACCCAAACGAAATGACAATATTTCAACCTAGCAATATCCCCACCCTCAAAATAGTAAGTTCTGTCAAAGTGGATATTAGTTTTCTTAGCCTTTTCTTTAATCAGAGGAAAACATTTGATCATCTATTAGTTGACTAGTACAGTAAAACATTTAAATAAATTTATATTTGTATTGGCTCGGTGCCTAGATTAGCAAATACCATTTTCTTGATACATCTATCAGCTCCCACATTCGAAGAAGCAGAATAATAATGACAACAAATTTTGTACCTTCCTATTTATTTATTTATTTTTAATTTATATATTTATTAATGTATCTTCCTATTTAAAATGTATGCAAATGGTTATTACTATTCATATTACCAAAGCATAATTATTATCTAACAGAAAAAGGCACAGAAAGATTAGAATAATTTGCTAGGATTAATAAATAGATACTTTAAAACAAATTAGTGAATAAAACATGCAAAAAATTTAGTATATGCCCACTGCTACTCTTCAGTGATATTCAAATTACGCTTCATTTTTTGATCTAAGTATCTCAGTTGATACTTTTAAAATAGAAATAATCTCTTCCTGAAAGACACCATAGTATAAAAATCAAGCCTGAAGACTCCAAAGTCAGATAGATTTTCTAGGTTCAAAGCCTAACTTTGCTTCTTAGTCTGTAGGAATTGGTCAGGTTATTTCACTGTACCTCATCTGCAAGCAGAGATTAATAAGAAGAAGAAGAAGACCTAAATCACATGCCTTAAGTTAAAACCACAAAGAATGCAACTCGGCAACTTCTATTTGTCTATTTACCTGTGCAATTAGCCAGTCTATCAGTTTGTTGGCCATGACTACAGATTTGTAGGTCCTTAAATGGTAATCTTTATCTCTATAAAGAAAAAAGAAAACATAAATGTTAAGGAAGGAGATAAGTGAGCACAGGAAAACATTTGATTTAGTCTTAGTGTGAAATAGGAAGTCTATTCAATATAATCGGAATCGACTGTCCACATTATGTGTAAATAAGAGACGGTTACAAGGTCTGTAAAACACCTGAAAACTCTATCAGCTCACAGCAGAAAGACCCACAATGATACCAAAACAGACATTTCTTCTTTCACATGTTCTTATATCCAGAAGGTCATTACTGCCATATTACTTGATAATAACTTAGCAAAAAAAAAATGGTTTTCATTAATAATAAAAAAAATAATATAGATATTTTTATTTTTTCCCTTTAAATAAAGATAGGATTCCACGAAAAATCTCCTCAAAATGTGGAGAACAAAGCAATTCTTTTAATTTTCACTTTTGAATTCTCCAGAAAGGTTGGATTTGCACTGCAGGATGATTGGCTTGGCTGGGCTGTAAGGGAAGGCTGTAGGCCTGTCCTGAAGGAAATACTCTGAGAATCTTGTCATTCATTTTGTCACAATGACACCACATCCCCAGGGAATAAAGGTAATCAACTGGTCCCATATCAGACTCTCCTTTCAATAGACTTTTCAGATCGGAGAAATCATTCAAAGTTTAGTTAGATACCAACAAAGTGCCCATGATCAGGACGAGGCTGTAAAGGCAAAAATCTATCATTCATTTAGTTTGCCGGCCTGGATCATAAGGGAATGAGAAAATGACAGTCTTTTCAAAATCCACATTATAAACAACTTGAAGTGATAATTACTAGCTATATTCACAGTTCTCTAGCCTCTGTCAGTAATTTACAATTAATTTTCACATCATTTTATCCACTTGCATAAAAAGCTCCCTGAAAGGAAATTTCTGAGATTTCAGTAATAAATGCACTAGGTTAGCCAATAATCGACAGCAAATTTTTAAAATCTTTTTAAATCTATCTGCCTGTTTCTGACACCTCATCACCCATTTCATCTTGATTCCCATAAACATTACTAGGAAGAAAAAGAGAATCTATTCTCGATCATATGTGGGTCTGTGCGTTCTCGCCCAAGTAATTTTTCTTTTCATAAGCTGAGTTCACACATATTAAAAGCATGATTATCATACATTCCACCTGTTTCATGGGTTTTTTTCGCCATAAATTTTCCCTTGACGACTCATAAGCGATCGTCATTTCTAGCCAAAGAACAATTCCCTTTCATCAGCTCTTACAGAATATAACTTTCTTGATAAGAAATCCCATCTGGCTAACATATTTGCAGACCACATTTTCTCACATATAAACTCTACATACACACAGGTGATGTGAAAAAATTTAACCATTTTTGCTTTCTAGTAGTTTAGCAGGAAAGAATATGTTAAATACCACTTGCTATTGATTTAAGGAAACATCTTTTATTATTAAGTTATCCAAAATATTGGCAGGGTGTCTGTGCCAGAGAACCAACAAATATAGGTTCTTTTTGCCTCTTTTTACTTTGCGAAGCCTGCTTGTGAAAGTGGATAGGGCACGTTCAGGAGTAAAGGGTAAGATTCTGTTTTCCCCTCCAGGACCTGTAGTGCGTTCTCTGGTGGGCGTTCCAACATATTTAAACAACAACTTCTGAAATTTTTTTTTTCCCTAAGCTCTGCATTTCCTTGGAATTGGAAATCAGACTGAAAAATAGAAAAGCTGTACATCAAACATTTGGATTCTATAGCCACAGGTGAAAAGCCATTTTGAAAATAGTACATCCATTTTTTTGTTGTTCTGAAAAATACATTTTAGTCAATAAACTTCTAATGATATCTGGCCATTTGAAATTAGTTTACCATTACATTACATTCTATCAGTTAGTGTACCTCAGTGTATATTACAAAGTACAATAACACTCCTGGTAATCTCCTCCACTGGTAATCAGAATGCAAAACTCAGTTTTCCGCTGTCTTGCTAAAGAGATAAACTGAAAATTAAGCCTCATTCCTCTTCAAAATAAAAGGCATATCTCTTCCGAAGGAAAAACATGATAGAGAAAAAAATTATTACACTTATTGACTCCAAAGTGATTCTTAATTTTCAAGTACAAAATCTTTTCTTTGCATAAAAGACCATTAGAAGGATATATTGTGAAATAAAATACACATCCAAGATTTTGTTATATGACTTAATTTAAAAATTAATATATTAGTAATCATAATGGTAAATATTTATAGTAAACAGCATCTCCAAAGCCTTTCCTAGTCGACTATTATTTATTAAATATTAACTGAATGTGGATCATTTCATTAGCAAATCTATAATTTACTGTGAATTAATGGCAAATAATTTTAGAAATCAGAATAAAAAGAGTGGAAAAAAACTGTATAATTACAGCCTCAGAAAATTTAGGAATATTTTAAGATAAATTATTTCTTAATCTTAAAGTAAATTTTAAAGTAAATCTTAAAAGTATCCTTAAAAAGTAAATTTCAGATCTTGAACAAAAAATAAACCAACAAGTTCCCGCTGGATAATATTACCTAATATGCAATATAAATATTTCCATTTAAGTTGCAGCACTTAGAAACCAAACTCACCTGATCACTGGAGTAAACAGACTATGAAGACGGCAATATAATCTTACACCCTATTGTAAAATAAAGACATGTCAAAAGTAAGGACGATCACTCAAAGGAAAGAACACATCAACAAAATTCTGAAATGACTATATTCACTGTTGACATTCAGGAATCATTACTTGATCTCAACCAATTTAAAAGTTATTCAAATGTTACTACAACATAAAGATGATATGACTTAAATCATTAAAAACAGGATTAAATTGTGCTATGAATTTGTCATACGCATATGACATTTACATATACAAAGGGTTTTTTAAATTACTTTTCTTAAAATATAAAATATCAAGATATAATGCAAACAGAAAACAAATCTATGCAGTAATACATCATACTACTGGTTTATTTATGGCAATCATAATTTCGTCAAGTGTACAAGTAAACACATTACATTAATTTTATATATTTATATTTTTTAAGTTTGTTCACATGTCATGACCACTTGTTCCTACATTTGAAAACATTTTCAAAGAATATACCCTTCTGAGTGACACAATTGCATTACTTTCATTCAGAACTAGATAAAAGAATGAAAAGAAAAAAGTGATCTAACATTAGAATTCTTGGAACGGCAAGAAGAAAATGAAAGACTTGCTTACACTGGAAGAATTTTTAAGTCTCTCAACACCATGTATCTTGCTAAAGTAGGACAACATGAATTCTGCTATTGATAAAAGGTTGTAGGAAAAGCTATTACCTTTGAAATGACATCCTGCATTTCATTTCTTGGATAAAATGTCCCATCGTCATAGCGAAATCTATATAACATCTGTTCTGGTTTGAACTGATGTTTATCAGTAACTAAGAACATAGGAACGATACATTAAAATACTGACAATCTAAAAAATGGCAGACAAAAAAGAATATGTTTATGAAATACATATTCCCAAATACTAAAACTTGTAGTTTTACCTAAAACTTTTGTTTTCCTAATACAGAAATCCTAGTCGAGTATTTGGACAGTAAGATTCATAATAAGAAATTTTTAATAGAATTCATTTACAATTTCCATATAATGACTTAAGAACTAAACTGAGGTTAGCAATATTCAGCTAGCATATTACATGTAACGGTGTATTGGGTATTTATTTTTACATAAATATGAGTTTGTGTTTTCTATTTCTTTACAATGCCAAAAAGTCAAGCAAAAAGTATCCTTCGAAGAGCAGATATTCTAATTAGTAAGTTATGATTTAAGTCTCAGCCCAGGAAATGAATTTTAACATTTATCTGTTTTATCTCACTGTAATTAGGCCAAGACCACACAAAAACAAATCTTGAGCATTCATCCTGTGTTTAGATCTCTGGAGTAGATTACATAATTTCAATATCTAACTGATTCCAAAATTTAACAGTTTTCTTACACTCAGAAATACTTTCTTACATGTCACTTAATTTTTTCCTTTCCCCAGTAGAAAATAAGAGTGATCATCCTTCACTTGCATCCTTAGGATCAGATTTTCATACTCAAAAAGACTCCTATAAACTTCCCCTAACTTTTCTTTTTTCCAGGAAACGTCACTTTAAAGACAGTGTAATTAAAAAAAAAAAAAATGACTGTGCTAGAAAGGAAAAATCTCAAATAAAAGCTCAAAGAGTTTACATTTAAGTCTCAGGTTTTCTTTACAGGGAATGCAATATCTGCAGTAGGGATAATTTGCTGCATTGAGCTCCATTTTCATGATCAGATCGAAGACTTTTACCTTTACTTTTTGCTAAAAATGTTGAAGGGGGAGAAAAAGCTTTCAGAATAAAATCTCATGAATTATGTTTGGTGAATCCAGAAAAAAAGCCAAAAGACTTGTAAAACACACACAAACACGTGAAGTTTCAACTATTCTATCCCAACCCATCCAAACCACGTGCGTGGCTTATAGCCATCAAATTGAGACAGGATTGCTGCCAAAAAGTAAACAAAACAAAAAGATAGACAGCACAGCCTTTTGGCATCCTTTTCCTAGATTAAGCCAAAAAAAAAAAAAAAAGCACGTGTGAAAAAAAATCGAGAGAGATATGGCATTTTTCAAGACCAGTTATTTATTTATCCTATGCAATCTACCTATTCCCATTTTTATCCCTTAAGATTCACCGAAATAAATTATCATCTTGACATTCCAAAATTCAGGGAAACATTGGGCCCAAATGTCTCTTGAGATAATAAAACAAGTGGCAGTATAACCTATTCAAAATGGAGTGCTTAGCCGTAAGGCAAACTCCTGTGACTTTGATAACTAACATTGGTTAAATCTGCATCTCTTAAGCTGCTGCCTTGGAAAAAAAAACAGTGAAAAGAGTTCTACTTGGAATCTACTCACTCAACGGCTCGAACATGGAAAATGGGTTTATTAACTGATGAGAATTCAGTTCTTCTTGTGAGAAAGGTTGTGTGATGCCATTTTTAAACGACTATGTAATGTTACCAGGGATGTACTGGGAAATGTTTAACAACTGGCTACGTAGGTGGTGGGAGAGAAGGAACTAATTCGTTGCATCTGCCAAATTTCTGTGGTATAAATACTCCCATCCTGGCCAGTTTCAAGCTACTATAATAAAAGCACTGAACACGGGAGTGAAGTGAACATATTTTTAGTTTTTTCATCATATAGAAATAATAGATATAAATAACACCAAGAACATGGCTAATAATAAAATGCAGTAAAATAATTAGAAAGTGATGAGTTTTAAGAATTTATTAGCTTTATTTATAATTTATATACTTACATGTTTATATCACTAAAACTTTTAATAATGTGCTTAACCAGCTTGCAAATTAAAAAAAAAAATTAATTACCAGCTCTCTTGAGTTTTTAAGGAGCCAACTTTATCACACCTCTCTCTCTGTCTATCTCTCTGTCTCTACGTTCTCACGTAGGCATTTATAATGTAAATAGTAGTGCCAGACAAATAGAACATTATCAGCATATCACAGAAAACGCATATGCTGCTTCAACTTAAGAATTCCTAGTATAGCAAGGCTCTGCCTCTGCTGAAGTTCTCAGCAGTATTTTCAATGTGAATAATAGCAAAAATAGTCAACCTTTTTTTTTTTTGCTTGTTTCCCTTAAAACAGATGGTCCATTCAACTTTATTTTAGGAATCCTATTTTCACTGAAATGCAGCTGGAACCCCATACTAATGAAACTAGCATGTTTGGCTCATAGTTCTTCATTCTAATAAAGTTATTAATGTGAAATTGCATAATAGTTCTCTTACCCACAGTTTGGGAAAATCTGTTAATTCTGTACACTTAAAAGAAGAAAAAAAGATTATTCTAGCAACAAAAATCCTTTGTGCCAAATCTGACCAAACCCTGAGAACAGCAATAGCACAGGCCACGAAAATCAAACTCCAAAGAACAGAACAATATTGATTGAAGGTACCTGGTGCTACATTTCTCAGAAAAAGTGTTAATTGGGTTATAAACGTCACTGTTCAAAAGATTTAAATTTTCCTAAATTAAATAATCAACGGGTTCTTGCATCTGAAACTTCAAAATAAGTCTTAATCCAGAATTTATCTACCACTTCCTTTTCAAAATTGTGTTGGTGGAGAAAAGTGGTTGGTTATGAGGAAGGGGAGATTAGCTGGTTAGGAGTGAAATTCTTCCATTCTGAGATCCCTTCCAGGCAAACTAATCTTATGCTGTTGGTGTATATTTTTGTCTTTTTAGAGGAAGAGAAAGGAATTCTAAGAGATTCCTATCTGGACAGACAGTGGTCCGTTACACCAGTGGCACTCTGGGATGGGGAAAATTGGGAGGATCTAGTTTGTTTTCACCACACTCTAATTTAGAAAAAAACAAATATCAAAATTCTAGAACCAGAAATTCATTTTTATTCACCATTTCCTGTCTTTTTCTCCTCTCCCGCTCTGTGCATTAGACATTCTTGCCTCATTGTCATTGCTTTCTGGCTTTTTGTTTGTTATTTCTTATCATGCTCTGAGGAATGTGACAACTTTCTTGAAATGGTCCCCACATCTGTCTCTCACTCTCACTGCCTTGAGCTTTACACGCATATTGTCAACCTTTTGCGGGGTGCTGGCAAGGATGTCTCACACCCAATCTACAGCAAATCCTTTATCTTCTCCCCAACCTGCTCCTCCTCCTGAATGAAAACTCTTTTCCATTATCCAGATAGAAAGCTCAGAATCATCTGACCTTGCTCTTCATCCTTCCTCTCCCACATCCAAATAGTTATCAAATACACTGTTTCGGCTTTACCAGAACCCCTCGCATGGGCCACTCTCATCATGTCCATGGACACAGCCCCAGTGACACCCTCACCCTTGTACTCCTGGGGAAGGAATGGGCCTCCCAATGCAGGGAGCTCTCTGCAGAATTCACTTCCCCATGCCAGGCCCTACCTCGCTGCATCTGTTAGCTCTAAAGTCAAGTCTGGTCAAGCTCCTCTGCTTAAGAGTGTCCATCAGCTTCTTACTTCCTTGAATAAGCCCAACATACCATACCTAGAGAGCTAAAGTCTTCTGGGATCAGGTGTTTACCTACCTACCTTTCTCACTCCACCCCTCCCAGTATATTCCTCATGAAGTATATTGTCCTGCCACATGAGAGACTCTGTGCTAGTTCCTGAGGAGGCCACCATGAACTTCCCCCTCCCATGCCCGAGTGCCACATAGTATTCCTCGGGATGGAATGTCCTTCTGTCCTTCTGTCCCCGACAGAGTTCTATTCATTCTGTAACGCCCAATGTTAATCCCAGTGGCCTCATGAAGCGTCCCAAACACTCCAGTTAGAACTCACCATCTCTTCCTCCACAGCCCCACAACGCTTACTGTATTTCTAATTCTTGCCCGTGTTCTATTCATTCATTTTAAAGGTAGCAAATATCACCATAAACCCATATTCCCCGAAGCATGGTTTTACATATATTAGGCACTCAAAAGCGTTGTTGAAAAAACATAAGCATCTTATAATGTGAAGAATTACTATAAACTAAACAGATCATTTCATTAAAATATATGCAATTTCTGGCTAAATAGATTAAATAAGTAATACAATAATTACCATGGTGGATGATTCCATTTTCTAATAATGCTTGTCCCAAATGAACACCTTCTTCAGGCCTATGAATCTCGCCAATTTCCAACAACCAGGATACAAATTCACTAAAACAAAAATCCAATGAAGAAGTTAAATAGTTCATTTTCTCCCAGGAAGTCTATCTGTACCATGCATTCATCAAGCAGATATGAAAGAAATCTCAAAATATAAAGGAACATTTACGATGCATTTTGGCATACATTTTTTCATATGTAAAGCCCAGTTTTTAAATTGAACTCTCTTCTACAAAACCCATGTCCATATACATTCAGACTCACCTAAATTATACTTAATAATTATCTAACTTGTTGAGACCTCCAACAATCACAAAGAAATTTTACAGTAGCTTTAATTAAAAGGTTATTATCTACATAAAGGCAAATTGGGACTAAAAACAGATCCTAAAGATAGCTAATGGACAGAACCAGCTAGAGTAATAAGGACTTAATTTAAGAGATAAGACTCTGGAATGTGGCTTTCCAGGCACAGAGAAGCAGTGGGTGTGAAACTCCAAGAGGGAAATAAAAACAAACTGCATGCCCCCTGTGGTAGGCAGAATTCTAAAGATGGCTTCCCACTCCCTATAAGGAATCCCATCGCTTGGTTTTTAAATCAAATCCTAATCTAGGTCATGCTATGAATGAATTTTGCATATGTAATTAAAATCCCAAGTCAGTTCACTTTAAAATATGTAAATTATCCCAGCAGGCCTGACCCAGTGAGTCGAGTCCTTTGAAGCAGAGGCTTTTCCCAGTCTGGTGGCACAAAAGGAAGTGAGAAAAACTTAAAGCATGAGAAAGATTCAGTGTGCCACTGCTGCGTTTGAAGACAGAGGGACCACGCAGCAAGGAATGCAGGCATCTTCTAGCTGAGAGCGTGACCTTGGTCAACAGTGAGCAGGTCCTCATTCTTACAAGGACAAAGGACTCAATTCTACGAACAACCTGAATGTGCTTAGAAGTGCATTCTTTCTCAGAGTCTCAAGATAAGAGCCCAGGCCAGCTCAGCCCACACCTGCATTGTGACCTTGGGAGAGCCTCCAAGCACAGAACCCAGCGTTCCTCCAGAACGAGCTCATCAGCGGGTGCTGTTTCAGGCCACTAGGTAGGCAGCAATTCATTTTGCAGCAATAGAAAAGTAACACTCACGAAAAGACAGAAACGTTTTACTATGCGGTTTTTTTTTTTTCAAATTTTAAAATTACTTGGTAAATTCATTGTTGCATCTAAACTGTCATCCATAAGGAATATTCCAGCACAAAATCAGCCATCAGAGCTGCCGACCACACACATCTACTGTGGAGGTGAGAGGCCAAAGCGGGTTACAGTTTACATCTTTCTCCTTTTCAGGAAGGGGTGGGGCGAGGAGCCCCAGGCATCATAGATAAGAAGGATGATGTTTTGTATCATTTAGGAGCGCCCCAGCCCAGTGGTATATATTATTTTAAGGTCACGTGAAATCATTAAGAAAAGGCTAAATACAGAGACATTTCACAAGGAAAATTTGCTCACCCATCTGTTATAAAAATCTAGCATTTGACTTTTTATATAAACTAATGAATATATTTTAGAATGGTTTTATTTTTTTCCCACAGAGGCCAGAGAAGCAAAGTTATGGAAAGTGTCAGGAAATTACTTTTCCATTTATTTCAAAACCAAAAGCAACATATATGGCGAAAGTCAAATAGCCAAGGAATATGGAATTCTAAATATGGGTGTCTGGTCTAAAAAGTACATTTTAAGGCAGAAGACACTGTTAAAGTGCTTTTTATCCCTCTATGAAATAAGAGCCATGCAAGAGAAAAAAAAAAAATAAAACAAGTAAGGTGAAATCCAGTGTAGCTGTTAAGATCGAGTACTTTGCAAAAAGATAACCTGAATTCAAATCCCGTTTCTGTTTCTAACAGCTGTGTTATATTGGATTAATAAATTTAGCTCTCTAAACCTCAGTTTTTCCCTTGATAACACAGAAAGAATAATAAGCACATCAGCCTCATAGTGCTGTCACAGGATTAAATGAGCTGATAAATGTCAGGAAGCCAGCACGGAGCACGGCACATCGTGAATACTTATTAATGCCAGCAGTTGACAAGAGAGTTGAAATGGTCGGTACGTAGCTAAAGCCCAGTTCTACATTCTGACGTCAGCAGATTCCTGAATGTGTCCAACGCAAATGAAGAAAAGAACACATTTTCAGTACTGCTATAAATTAGGAGAATAGTGAGGACAGGAGAAAGGATAGGAAAGGAAGTTAATGAGTGGCTTTATTGTGGGACCTACTCAAGTAACAAAAAGATCCTGGCGACACACTGCACAAGGACCGTGATGCCATCGGAAATCATCTTGAACTTGGGCTGTACGGAAGAGGGAGAGGCTGTTATGGAAAAAGCCGCCATTAACACAGCCAGTATTTACTGAGTCTCTCCTATGTATCAGGTGCTTTGGGAAATGCTTTGCCTGTCCTTGCAACTTACTAGCCCTACAGCCATAGGAGACATTGTGGGTAAAAGGTTAATAAAACCCTCTGTCCTTCAATAAGAAGTTAACCCAGGGTTAACTTTCTGGCTGTTTAACGAGAAACATGATGAAGGCAGGGTGTCGGCTCATTAGTAGGCAGCCTTGCTTCTGGTAAAAATGACCCCGATGGCTAAATCGCATACTCACAATACCTGGGGAGAAGCCATAATTTGAGGTGACTCTCTTGTAAGTGGACATGTCCCTGTGGGGACCTTGGAAGTTATACCCACGAGGGCATTACAATAAATAGTGTCTTCTTTGCCACATGTGGCTTTTAAGCCAAGATGGGCTCACATCTGCTCTTTCTTGCACAGAAACCATCACGTGGGGGACCACTAACACTAATGACACCAGCTCACAGGCAGCTGTGCGGCCTGCTATGTGGACCACTTCTACCGGAAGAAGAGATTTCACGCTGCCCTGTAAGCACATGGGCTTCCTGGCCCATGTTCTTCTAATAGGGTTGGGAGCTGGTGCGGCTGTGGTGATTTTGTGTGCCTGCACAGGTAATTAAGACAATCAGGTAGTTACTACAGGTAAGCACTGCAATTATCTTTATTTTTAGACAGGAAAGGGAAATTTAACTTTCTGAAATCTCTCAACTAGCCAGTCTGAATGGAGACCATGAGGTCTGGGCTTTGAACTACGAACTAACTACTCCAGTCTACTTTTATTGAGTCGACATCAACATTTACTAGCTGTATGAACTTGACCATGTTAAACTCCATAGTCCCTGCTTTCTGAATCCTTATCAAAGATAAGTATGTATTCTAGGAGAAGTAATGCAGAGGAAGAAGGCAGCCCACAGCCCGGCCTATGTACCTGAGGCAGCCACCCTTCCCTTAGGTCCTGCCTGCTCAACCCAGCAGGGACTCCCACATGCAGCTGTCTGCAGAAACCCAAGGACACAGGCCATTTATGCTAAACAGCCAAGCGACTTTCCCCCACCCAGCCCCACCTGTCAGTCTGCGTGTGGCCCCTCACATGACCCACCGTTTCACATTCTTCATCTCTAGCCCTTCATCCTGAGCCCAGGTGTCAAAATTCTGAATTAACTGGTAGCTTAGACAGTGTGTCTTCAGTTCTCTGGTCTTCTCTGACCCTGTACTCATGTCCTTGCCAGACTCTGTCCCCGACAGGCAAACTCGCCTGCCTGCCAGCCTCTGCGTGACCCCAGCCTCTGTTCTGCCCTTGGGACATGATAAATCAGAAATTATGGAAGTCGTAAGTGAATGGACGGATGCTTTAAGTTTTTTGATCATGACTCCTGGCTCTATGTACATTTCTTCATCCCACTATGGTCCTGGAAATATCGATAGTAAATACATATTCAAAAACCCTTGGGAGAATTTTTTTAAAGAAAAACAAGTAATTAATGGAAAGTTAACATTTGAGATAGTGAAAATATGAAAGAATATATGCCCCCAGACTACCAACCCTACCTTCCAAGAAAGCATTTAGGGAACGTAGTCAGTTTTCTTTTTCTGTCTTTGATCAGATTTCCTTGTTTGCACATCATTTTATAAAGTTTCTCACCCTGTTCAGAGATCATTACCCAGGTATCTTGCTCCATTCCTAATTTTAAACCTATCGAAAATGAAACAAAGGACAGGTAAGTGAAAGAGTCTCCTCATTCAGTCATGCCTTCATTAAAAAAGCATTTATTGCATGTCTTTCATGGGCTGGGGGCTAAGAGTACACAGCTCTGCACAGTAGGGCCCTGGGTTTTCAAGAAGCTCATGGGATACCAGGAAGACAGTCAAAGCAAGATGTCCAAGGCCATATGGCACCTCTGTGCACACTGCCTCAGAGGCACATGGTTTGGCCAGTGGAGGAAGAGCAGCTATACCTCAGACCCTAGGGACCCCTTTGTAAGGCTAGGTCCGTACAACTGGACGCGGTGGCCCTGTAGACATCCTTCGAGGAAAAACTGTGATACAATGGAGGCACCTTCAGAGTGTTCAGAAGTGTTCAGAAAGTCTCACAGAAGGGCCCAAGTATAAACAGAATTCCAGAGAGAGAGAGAAAGTATGCACAAGAGCTAAGTGAGGTGCCGCAGCACAGAGACACAAAGCCCTGGGTTTCGGGAGAGAGGACCAGAGGTTGGGCAGGGTCCTTGTTCACCTTTAGTTTCCACGACTTCATTCCTTAGAAATGGGGGGTAAGGGAGCTGGGTGGGGAGGGAGGAGGAAGCGTCTAAGTGTTTTAACCAGGAGGAGGGGCAGGCAGGATAGTGCAGGAAAGGAAGTCTTGTAGCTTTGGAGACTAAGCTCAGAAGACAAACTGAAAGGGGGAGGGTTTAAGAAGAAGGAGACCATTAGGAGGGCGCTGCCAAAGTTCAGGCCAGCTCGAGCCTGTGTGGGCAGTAGCAGGGGCCACAGCGCAAAGAGAATGAAGTTGAGAACTACCTAGGAGGTGGTATTGAGAGGACACAGTGCCAGGTTAATCATAGGTGTGAAGGCAAGAGAAGAAATCAGGATGTTTTCTAGGCCTTTGACATGAGAACTGAATGGGGATTGGGAGTCACAGTGGGCAAAGGGTTTCAGGTAAGGAGGAGCCTGGCACTGAGCAGGTTGACTTTGGACTTTCAGGTTAAATGCAGGGGTCAGTGGAATACATGAGTATGACGCTCAAGAGAAAGAACAGGGCCAAACATAAAGACTGAGAACTTGGCAGTTCAAACGTAGACATTAATCTGGTGGGCATAGAAAACTCAAGTACAGAATCTAGTTTGGAGAACAGTGCCAAAGCTGAAATCCTGGGAACATTGACGCTTAATCAATGAATGGCACTCACGAAGAACTGTTGCAGAAGAAGAAATATTTGAATTTTTTTTGTCTCCTAGCTACAAAATTTCTTACTAAAATGTTATCTCACAATGTAGGAGACAGTAACATTTGTCAGTAATAGTGAACAATCCATTAATAGAGCCTGTTACTACAAACAGATTTATAGAAAGTTCTTTTCTTCCTTCCTTCCTTCCTTCCTTCCTTCCTTCTTCCTTCCTTCATTTTCTCCTCCCTCCTTCCTCTCCCTCCCCTCCTCCCTCCCTCCTTCCTTCCTTCCTTGTCTTGGGTATATCAATATGCATAGCCATTCTTTAAAAATAAAAGGTTCAATTTGATGAAAAATTCAATTTCAAAGCCAGCGAAACTATCAGCTGTAGCCTGAATGTTTATATCCCCCCAAAATTCATATGTTGAAACCTAGTACTTGATGTAATGGCATTGGCGGGCGCGCGGGGGACGGCTTTGGAAAGTGATTAGGTCATGAGGGTGGGGCCCTCACGAATTGGATTGGTGCCTTTAAATGAGACCCCAGAGAGCTCTCGTGCTCCTTCTGCCACGTGAGGACACAGAGAGAAGACAGCCGTCTGTGGACCAGACTGGGCTTCCCGGCCTTTAGAATTGTGAGAAATAAATTTCTGTTGTTTATAAGCCATGCAGGCTATGTAGTTTATTATAGCAGCCTGAAATGACTAAGACACTATTTAAAAGACACTGCCAGTCGTGATGTAATCATTTTGCTAACTATGTAAGGTTATTCTTTTATTTTAGTAAGTAACAATATTAGAAGCATCCAAAAAGAATTTTAGCATGGGGCTTACAGCCCACAGAAAATTCAAGTGACTATCATACACCTTTTTACTTTCTCATAACTTTTGCCCATTTTCCGCTTTCCCGCTAAATTAGAATGTTCACAAGGTAGAATATGCCCAACGCGTGGACCCACCTTTTCGCCGTTCTCGTTCTTTCAAAATAGCTTCAAACCATTCGTGTTTCTCTTCAGGTGTTTTTGCCATACACACAAACCATTTATTTTTTGCTGTGTTATGTATCTTCCATCCATTAACAACAATGTGTCCGCTGCTATGGAAGTCAGCTGGAAATTAACGGGCAAAGGTAAACGAATCAATGTTATACATATCAATGCAATCATTCAATTCATGAAAGTTCCAAATCCATTAAATTCTTCAAAATATTTTGGCTCTATGTGTGTGTGTGTGCGTGTGTGTGTGTGTGTGTGTGTGTGTGTGTATTAAAGAACATAAAAATTTAAAAATTGTATAAATGTTTATATATTGAATGCAATCAGTGCTCAATAATAGAACGTTTCTAACTCTTAACATTAATGTATTAGTGAAATTGAACTCCCAAACTAATTAACATTCCTTTCCTCTATGTCCAAAAATACTGTTAAAGTTCCTAAAGTAATAAAAGAACTTTTGAGTAATTTTCATATCAATAATCAAGTATTCATGGTGTCAGATTCATTTTGCCTTTCTAATATTCTTTTGAAATATTATTCTAGGTTTCAAAGATCGACTATACTCCCACAGAACAATTTTCGATTACTGAATGAACCACATAATAAGATTCAGACCAAGTGATTGGAACATAATGGGAGTGCATTTACCTAATCTGTAACAAATGGAAATGTACAAACACCCATCTGCTGTCACTGCACATAGGTGAAAAGTACACACACTCTTTAAAGCCACATCATTACATATAACTGCCATGAGTAGAAACTCAAAAAAAAACTTTGAGTATGAATTCACATTTATTGTCTTTTCCTAGGTCTCAATAAAATTTTTTCTCAACTGTCATGCTGGATTTAAATATGTCAACAGAAAACCCTCCACGTTAGCTCTCTGCTTAACAGCTGGTGGAGAACAGCGATGTTACTTATAACCAGCCTTTACTGGCATGATGGTCTGCAAGGCAGATTCCAAGATGGGAAAACATGTGACAAAGGCCTGAATCGGCATCTGTACCAATCGAAGTGACACTTTTATTTGTCTTCCCTGAGAGTCACCATGCAGTAGGGGCGGGTAGACAGGAGCTAAGCCACACAGCGTTGAAGGTGGTTTAGAAAAATGACTTCATGGTATGGTACCTGTTTGTTTGTTTGTTTGTTTGTTCTCAAATGATCTACTTCATTTGGTAAGTTCTGAGTAGAGGCAGACGTGGTTGCTGCTTATTCTCCCATAATCTGATTCCCATATGCTTTTTAGTTCCAAAATCATCATACACTATCTGTGATCAGACTCAACTATTTCAAGGATGCAGTATCAAACGATGCTGTGGAGTTGTAGGGTCTTTAAAAGTTCCATGTTCCATTTGAACAAGGATAGGATTATATTATATATTAGTCTGTATTCTATACACATATATATTTGTCTGTATTATATGTGTATATCCATAATCCCATTCATACTCAATAATAATTTCTGAAAATATAGAGATTCAAACTGACAGAGGATTTTCTCACCCATAAAGAAATTACAGTTTGTTTTCAAAAGGAAGTTTTGTACATTTCTTCTTGCCTTTACATTTTTAATTCACATTCATATCCTATACAAAGTAGCAGAACCTCAAAACTCATGTCAGATAAGTGTCGATGGAAACACTAAGGAAGTAAAAAGCATTAATTCAAAATACACCACAATCCCTCCTTAAGTCCTATAAAAATAGCCAATTGATACACTATAATAAATTGGTGGGGGAAAAAATTAAATTGTTCATGTTCACACACCCTCCTCCCCTACGCTGTCATATTACAAGGCCAGTATCACAAATAAATTAGTTTTGTAAGACAGAATACAAATTATCTGGTGCTAATTTTTGAATGGATTTCCAAGCCTGTACTATGAAAATTACCATAAAAATTAATTCTAGGAAATTCAATAGCTTTCCTACTTAGCTCTTAAGCTGAATATTTGTTATAGCATCATGATCACACTAATATCCTCAGAAAGAATCTTTGAAGAAAAATTATGTTAGAATTCACTGAAATGACAGATCTAGAGAATGGTAGAATGGAAATTTGGCCACAAACTCAATAGATACCATCTTTCTTAAACACAGGAAGTAATGAATAACATTAATATATTAAAATAAATGTGCAAACTTTTACATTTCTACATGTCATATCATCAATGAAATAATTCTCTTTCTATGCTGAGATATAACTATAATATAATCCAAGTTATTAAACATTATAAATAAAAGTATCATCATGTTTAATTTTCAAAAGATTTGAGATAGTTACATATTGGCTAAAAGCTTAGCTCATTTCAAATGCAATCATTTCTTCTGCAGGTTTTGAGCTACATCAATGCAATCGGCTGTCTAATGGAGTCCCTTACTTAGAAAAGAAGAAGCATTTTACCTTTACCTGCCATGTACAAAAATATCCAGTATTTCTATAACATAGTCGAATAGTCCTTTTTCCTCTGACTGCTCTACCTAGCAAAGTATCTCTAAACTCTAATGCAGTGCACATGAATTACTCAAGTGAGAAGTACGTCTTCTGAGGGAGTTTACCACCGGCATTTTATTTTAAATCTACGAATCACTTACCTGTTCCATCATCCACATTCTCCACTTCCATCACTTCTGTATTGATCCGGCCACGGAAAAGGTACCGATGTCCATCTGTAGATGCCTTGCTGTTCTTCAATCGTCTTATAATGGAGTGAAATCACAAAAGTATTAGTCCACTCAATGCAAAATAATGTCAAAGGAATATAATTTAAGCAAATCTTTGAAAAGGAGATATTGATTCAATCACTGATATCAAGGGTTAGGCTCCTGGTGTTTACTTGTGTCTTCCCATTCATAACAGCACTGGTTGCTACATAAGATGTGACTTATATGCCAGCTTTTAAAGTAAACTGAAGATCTGGGCTGAGGACATGATACACGTAGGAAAGTAAATATGTGCTTTTGTTCAATATAGGACCTCAAAGGTGTCCAGTCAAACTGTGAGAGGAACTAATAGTTGGTTAAAATTCCATTTGATTTCTTTCACCCTCATTTCTCATTTTTCAGTAACTAGTTGGTAATTCCCATTTTGCTTCAAGCCCTGGTAAAATTCAGTTAGTACTTACAATCCCTCTGCAAAGAAACTGACTGTGCTAGAGGTGCTTAAGCCTCATCTAGCTGAAATTATTTTTCCTATATGATATGATAACTGTATGCTTGTCGAATAAGTCTCTTAATACATTTACAATCCTTTGAAAAGGCCTTTTTTTAAACAGTTCCAAAATATTCCAAACCTTTATGTATAGCATGTCTAATACCGACCTTTAATCTTTTTAAAAGTTTGTAACAGAGTAAAAACATCCAGATTTACAGATGAACATTTGCAATAATAAATTAGGTAGTCATGTATGTTTGAAGTTGAATGACTGAACATTCAGAAGAGATCATTTTAAAAAACGGGGTATTTTAAATTAAATTAAAAAGGGAAAATTCTAAGGAATGACTCAGGAGGATTAAGGAATAACTACTCATTTAAGAGACTTTAATTGTCCTCAACTATTCACTGACACAAGTCTAGCTAACAATTTAATATGCTGAAATAATTATTAATTTATTGCATAATACAGACACACGTAGCAAGAGCTAAGATGTAAAGGTACACCACCTTCGGGGCCCCCTCTGATCCCTCCTTTCCTTTGCAGTTAGATGCCTGCCCTGGAAGCAGGAGCGGAGACAGGGCGGTGCAGGGAGGTGTCACAAGGTGCTGTCACACTCCCTGAGTTCCTTCTTTGGAAAAGAGTCCAAATTCCTGCTTTTTTGTCTAAACCTTCGTCAAAACTTTATAGTCATCATTATTAAAGAAAACTATTTAAATTGATTAATTCATCAGATCGAACGGTTCTACCCACTGGCCTTCATGACCCTGCACTCCCATGCTCATTTTTGAAAGCAACCTCTAAATGTTCCTTGTTAATAGGCCTAAATAAATGCTATAAATTAGGGATTCAGGCTGGGTAGCTATAAAAGTTAGCGTCAGTGGAGGCCAAAGATAAAGAATGCAGAGCAGACTAACATGCAGGTAACTGTATATTCTCTCAGATAGGAAATCATATCATGGTGTCTTGCGAAAAAGTAATTTCTTATAAGTTGATACATCATACTTAAAATCTATCATATTTTTAAAAGCTTAATACTCTTGATAACAGCTTTAGTCACAGGCCAATCATCATGGCATGAATCCATCATCTGGTCCTATTTTTCAGTGTATTAATGTTCTTTGGGATCCTGCTGTGAACTCTGTACAGGCTTTCTATATTTCTCTTGACCCGCAGATAATAACACTCAATATGAAATTCTAGTAACTGATCAATATGGTAACACTTAGGTCTTTCTGAAGAGATCTTTGGTCTCTTCAGAAAAGGCTCTATTGATGGATAAAGATTGAAAAGCTTATGGTATGAAAGTCATTTTACTCTGTATTGTAGTGTTGGGTATTCCCATATCTTGAGGCTATGATTTCCCTCCTAATTATATGTTTTAATGGTCACCAGGATACTTGTACAGGAAATGTTCACAATAACAGAAAAATTGGAAACAACCCCAAAGTCCACTGATAGGAGAATAATTACGTTGTTATTAATTAAATTGTGATACATTCAACCAATGGAAAGCTATCCAGCAGTTAAGATGAATAAACTATTGCTAAAAACATGGACATATAGTTTAGAAAGCATATTATATATAAAATATAAGTTGCAGATGACTAAATACACTGATATTATCTTGTAACACTCACAAACAAGGCAAACAAAGCAATACCATGTTACATATATATATCAAATACTCCCTAGTACACTATTTTTTTTAAGTACTAGTTTCTCCTAAGATTAATAGCATTAGAAATATGGAGAGCTGGGATGCCTAATTAGCACTTTTCCCTTTAACGAATGTAATTCTAAAATTAAAATAAATTCATCAGGTCCCTGGTTCTTATAATTACAGCATTATGAAAGTTTGGAAAAGCTCTATTTTACTCATAGTTTCTGAAGTATCATTGGGGCTTAGCCGGGACACAGTAAAGGAAATGAAGTATTCTAAAATGAAGGAAACAGATGGTGGATTCGCACTACTGCCATTCAGGAAGGGAACGGACATGCAGATTTATTTAGTGATTTCCATTTCTAATCACTACTTATTTTGTCCACGTTATACACACACTAGGGATATCTGCTAAATCCTCAAGGTTTTAATTTTCTAGAACTTTTCTTACAGTTTAAATTATTTAAATATTGAGGCCATGAGACCATAAATGATATCATTTGTAAACTCCTCATTTTGCAAAAGCTTTGAAGGCAGGCGTATATGCATATCTATATTATTTATTTATATGAATGAGATTGGCTGTAATAAAAAAGTCTCATTCTCAAATGGATGCCTTTAACAATAGAATGTACAGATGTCAAATTATAATGTAAATCTGAAAATTATATAATTGTATTAACCAATGTTACCCCAATAAACTTAATTAAAAAAAAAGTAGTAAAAAAATATAAGAACTCTAAAATATCTATAAACAATAATAATAATTGCATCTAGATGGATGTGTTAATTAACTCAACAGGGGAAAACTGTTCACAAGGTATTATATGTATCAAATCATCATGTCGTACTCTTTAAATATCTTAAAATTTTATTTGTCAATTATATCTCAGTAAAACTGGAAAAAAATAATTGCACCTAAACAACTTGATCACATTACAGTTTTTTAATGAGTTACATACAAGTAAAATTAATAGCCTCTTTTACATCCTCCTAAAGCCTATTTCTATTAATCCCAATCTTGCTATTGAATACAAAAAATTTAGAAGAGCATACTAGAAAAACTAAACAGGTTCATTTCCATGTGTGATAAAGAGCAAGGTTTTGAAAAGCTCATTAAGAGAGAAACAATTTAATTATATTTTGGCTCTAATCCTAACCTGTCCCCTTTTATCAAGGTACATGGTACCATTTCACAGAAACTAATGTGTCCTAGGCACAGTTAGAAAGAGGCACATAAGGCTCAGGAAATTTCCCAATGAAGTACAACTTTACCATTTTACTTAATCAATCTGCAAAAAATGTTCTCAAGAGTTCAGGAAAACATCTTATCAAATAAATACCTTTGAAGAAAAAATTATATCCATGCTTTAAAACGAATATTACATCAATAACATTAACGCATAACATTATTTAAACTAATGATGGTTAAGCTATGCCAAGAACTTGCTTGGGTTTCACTCATTCTATAATTTATTTACTTATTCAACAAATATTTCTTAAGTGTGTATTACATGGCAGGTCTGCTCCAGTCTGGGAAATAGCAGTGAAAAAGCAGCAAGACCCTTGTTCTCACGGACCTGACAACCTCATCTTATAAAGGTAGCAGAAAATAAGCAAAGAATGGAGGAAATACCAGCAAGCACTTTCCAGATATCGCTAAAGGCTGGGAGGCTACCTTGGATAGGGTGGTCAGGGAAGATATTTCCGAGGAAGTGATATTGAAATGAGATCTAAAAGGCATGCAGAATCCGACCAGGTCAAACTCAGAGGGAAGAGCATACTAGGAAAAAAGAAACAGCCAGGACAAAATGCAAGAAACAGAATTCTTGATTTCCTCTCCTAAAACTGCTCCTCTCCCCGTTTTCCTCCATCCACTTTTTCCTCATTTCCAAAACCTAAGAGTTGACCTTGGTTCCTCACTTTCCCTCACGTCCAGCCCACTAGAAAATCTCATTCGTTCTGCATTTAAAACATACAACAATCTCTCTAAGTCTCTCCATCTACCCTAATCCGATCCACCAGCATCTCCTCCTTGGGTGACAGTGGTTGTTTCTTAGCTGGTACCACATTCTCACGGCTCCACATTTATGCTCCATACTTTTTACAGTAGAGAAGAAAGTGTTTTAATAAGGAAGATGTGCTCCACTAAACTAAGTACTGCTGAGAAAACAAGCCAAACCCTGAAGAGCAGAAAAGTGACCGCTTAATTAGAAAACATAAAGGTCCCTGGTGACTTTGACATGAGCAGCTTAGTGGAGCAGACTGGGATGCTTACGACTGAGATTTTGGTTTTTATAACTGTTAATGTTGACAAAGTAAAGGGATGACCATAGCACAAGTGGCTCAGGTGTAATGAAGGAGAATGACGTTGCAGGTGAAGACATTGAGGGCTTTTGGGTCCAAATATTAGATCATCCATGTGAGCTGTGAAAACACCAAAAATGGTAACCGAAGGAGGTTGGGGAAAAAGTGATATGAGCTAAAGTAATCACAGAATTCATGTGCGGCAGGGAGATATGGAATAAACAGGGAAAGGACAGGAAGTTAGTCCTAAAGCAGCGAATTTCACATGTGCTGGGATTCTCACAGGAAGAGAAGGAAGTGGCTGGGACAAGGCAGTAGGAAACGAGAAGACACCCTTACCTGTCCTACAGGGTCGGAGGTAAATGGGTTAAGAACAACAATAACAAAGTTTTTCCTCCAGAAGATTCCTGGGAAAGTACTGTCATAGAATGACAGTCACATTTCAGTCAGGTTTCATGAGATGAAGAGAACAGTCATAGAACAGACTGAGACTATGTGGAATTTTACTGATGAAATCGTGAGTTCCCGTGGCCACAGAGAAAAAGGTTAAAACTGTGAGAATGAACAATTTTTGAGGCGTTACCTGTTTATCACCTTACCTGTGTTTTCTTTTGCAATACACCAGGAGATTATCGAAAAGGAAAAACACTCGCTCTTGAATATTTCCAGAAGAAATTTTCAGTAAGACTCCACACATTAGCATTTCAGTGCAGGTGTCAGTAATGTTGGACCCCTGAGTCAGGAAAAAGGGAGATGACATCTGATTACTTGAGAGAAACTTTCATGGTAATCCTTCTTCTCAATAAGAGAATATTTGTTTTTATCTTAAGAGGCAATATATGGGCAGGATAGAAGTTCAAACAGTTCAAATATTTGTACACTGAACATAGGTCTCTTTCCCTTCCAGTCTCCTCCTGGTCAGTCTCAGATGATACAACTACTGGCAAGAGATTCTGTGTGTCTTTTAGCTGTTTTATATATGTATGCGTCCATACACATCTATAATACACGTTACCTGTGTTCTTTGGTTTGAAATCTTCCCCTTATTAAAGAACACAGGTAACACGTGTTCTTTATTCCCTTCCTCCTCTTTCTCTTCCTTGGTAGGGAAAAAGAATTCGGTGGACACATGGAAAAGAATAAGAAATTGCCTCAACTTTTAGCAGGTCTCAGTTGGTATATTTATACATACCCTAGGACAAAGAGGATGGGAAAAGAAGAAATAGAAGGGAAAAAACTATTTAAAGAGAGCAATCTTCCATAGAGCTTTCACCATAGTTATTAAAAGCTGGCACACACTCATTCATCAAATCAGCCTTCACAGAGTGTCTGCTGAGGTCATACGATTAGAGACAAAACTGATTCTTAACCTTCGGAAGTCGAAAGGAGCCACAAGAAGGAGGGAGCCTGGACCCCTGAATCATCAGCAAAGGAAATCTGCTCCCTGAGGAGACCGTCCACATTGGATAGCTGTGTGAGCGAAGCACAAAAGTCTATTTTGAGCCACTATAAACTATTTGTCTCTATAACCGAAACTATCATAATCCACTCGCTGTGTTCTGCAAGAATACTTCAGTTTTAAATATATCTGGTCTCTTTAAATCTAGGAATAAATTTCTGATTCTTTTTAAATTTAATGCTTTAATTTTTATTTTTGATATTTAAAACTCAGGACATTAATTTTAAATTTCATACTTCCAACATAATGATTGACACTGTTTTTCTGATTCATTATAAAAATTTAAATTAAAATGACAACTCTTATGACTATAATAAGAAACTTCCTCACTTTCTCAAAGGGAAGTTAATTAAGATAGTGGTATTGTGTTAATTTGAGTATCTATAGTATGACACATTTTAAACTTTGGACATTTCCCTTTTCTCTTCATCATAAGGGTAGATATGTAAATAATGTACTGATATATCACAGAGTCACAAACCAACATTTGAGAGGTGAGGGGTGAAAAATTATTTTTAAAGAATAAGAGGGTTTTGCATAAATCGTTAATTTTGAACTGCTCTAAAACCATTACATATAATGTAATATTTACATATACATATTTAATGCAGATTCTTTTAAATAATGTTTTTATCCATATGATTCAGAGTCCTGCTGCCTTTTAGCAATTCCTTAAATTATAACCAAAGTAATATACTTTCATCATCTAGATGATTTTTTTAATGCACATTTCCCTTTAGGAAGCTACGTTTATTATGTAAAGTCAGAGACTGTTTGCAATGAATTACACATATAGGATTAAATACAGTAAAACCACAGCTAGGAATTTACAAGTGTAGTTCTAATCCTGACTACTTTGATTAGATCGGGAAAGGAAAGCTGACTGACAGTTCAAGGTAAGAAGTAATCATAAATAAATAGCTGTGACCAGTGGTGGGAGATGTACTCATCCAGGCCCCTCTCATTCCAAAAGCTTCTCTCTTTCTACCCCAGGCTATGCAAACCTATCTTATTATTCCTCTGTCACCACCACCCCAGCAGCGCAAAAGGTGAAATTCTGAGGGAAGTCCACCCTCAGAATTTCTGAGTATGTGTTCGTTAGACAAAGGAAACAGTATCTGTGATTTAGAAATACTTTTTCAAAGACTGAATTTCTAAACACCACAAGGTGTTCAGTTTTAACAATGAGGAAGTGAAAAATCTCACATGGTACATTTGGGAACCATGAACCAGAACAGGATGCTAAAGAGGACTTGAGAACATTGAAGTAGCAGAATAATGAAACAAATACTGTCATCTAAATGGACACAGGTCTGAATCTGTCATTAACCAGAAGAGCCAAGAGTATCCAAAAGTAGTGAGAAGCCACTAACAATTAACACGTAACTACAATGTAATTATGTCTACCTTTTATTACCATTCAACCCACTGTGTGTCACCGTCTTAGATGCTGGGGACCCAGAGCTTGAGACGTGACCCCTGCTCCTAAGAAACGCATACACTAGAGGAAGAATCAGATACGTGAACACAGAATTAAATGCAGTGTGATCATTGTAATAATAGAATTTAATTAAAATGAGAGTTACCATGAGTTAACAGTGACGAATATCAGGGATGCCTGTGTTTATAATTACATATGTTTAAAATTAATTACATAGCTCATTCCATGTTGTGGTTCCAGGTTTAAATCTTTCTCCAGTAATTAACTTTCTTTGTCAAACTGATGAAGTACACCATTTAAATATCGCCTTCCAATATGGTTAAGAGATCAGTCTGAGTGGATGGAACACACAGAGACTTCAGTCATAAAGACTGAGCCCGAGCAGCCTGTTTTGGTAACGCTCACCAACAGCTCTGCTTCTGGCGTGTGCCTCATTTTACAAGACCCAGCAAGAAAATAAGAATTCAGAATCTAATTTGTTAAGTTGAATAATATTTGCATCTATATTTTGAAATATATAATCGTTGCCAATTATATGGTCAGCATACATGAAAAATTATTAAATTTCAAAGCATCATTACAGCATTTAATGTGAAATCATGATGAAATTCATGAGTAGACACTTGTTAAGTGCCAAAGTATGGTTTCAGAAAATGACAATAGCTAGAAAAGGCAATCAGAAGCATGTGTATTATTATGGCTTCTTTTCTATTTTCCAACATTTTTTCAGACATTAAAATCATGACTTATGAAGAACTGCAGTAATAAGAACAAATCTCCTCTCAATAAACTCAAGAAAAATCATGTCGCTAAACCATATCTGAACTGTTTGAAAGGGTAAATCTTTTTTATGTTAACAAGGTATCTCAATATAAGTTCTATAAGGGTTCATTACTAATTCTTTGCAGCTATGAGGTGGTAGAAATCCTTGTAATAGGAAACTATCCACTGATTATCTGACCCCATTATCAGCAATCACCGGGGTCTATCTCATTCATCTTGTCAACTGAATGTTGAATGTCGAATTCAGAAAAACACAAACTGACTACAGAGAGGAAACCTCAATCTTGGGGAAGATGGAAGATGACACGAGGCCTTGAAACTTCCCCACTCACATGCAATGCATCCACCAAGATCTAGCAGAGCTGGACCCATTCGCAGTGGAAGGAGGGAACTCACAAGAATGTCAAGGAGATAGGGTGTTTCGTAAGGGCACAGTTTCAACACTGAAGGAGTCTCTTGAGAAAATTAATGAATGATTTAAACATTCTTTCAAAAAAATCTTTTAAAAATACTATGAAAGTCAAATGTGAAATGAAGAATATCACATCGTTTTATGATACAATTTTGTCATAAAATGTATGCCCTCTCCAAAAAAAGCCTCAGCATCTGATTCACTCTTTTTGAGATTCAAATTATTAACTGAAAGTATAACCTAAATTCTGTTATAGATTAGATAAAACAAACTAATAATACAAATTTTCATTTTACCAAGATAATGTCCCAATTGAACTTTCCCCCACTCCCACTTATTATGAAATTCTGGTCCCTCTTTTAAGTGGATTCACTTTCAATGGCCTTTTCCCGAACCACAGATCCTTAAATAACAAGGGTTATACATAAATCAATTCTACCTCAAGGTAGTAGACAAATTGTATCTGCCAGATCACCTTGCACAGAAGACAAAAAGAAACAGGTGTCACCATAACCTCTGCAAGACTCACACTCATGACATAACAAGGGAACACGACTTGAAGTCAATACATTGTCAGACACAAATTTCATCAAATGGCAAGCAGCAAACAGACTCCAAAAGCAGCAAGGGGTGATTTTTTTTTAAATGGTCTTGTAGCATTGTATTTCTCCACGTAAAAATGTAATCAGGAAGTGTCTAACTTCTATTGTTTCTTTTTACTTCCTAAAATACAATATTGCTTTGAATCTTATTTTTATCCCAACACCTTTATATATTAATAATTCCCCCTCTTATCTTTTATTGTGTTTTTTTTCCCCTTGATTTAAGAGATCAATCCCAAACAGGCCTATCGAGGACATGAAGCTGAATTACTAAGTGACATGTTTATTGAAACTCTTGTCAAAATCTTTCAGTATGACTCCAAAGATAACCAACCAGAAAACAGACCAAATGGTCCTTCTACGAAATGAATCAATGACTCTAATTAAACAGCTAATAAACTTCATTTCCAAGCACATTGATCGTTGCTGTATAATTACCTTCAGTAGAATATCTTGTGGAATATTCAGAATGTTGGCTAAGATATATGACTGAGATACAGTACATTATATTAATAAAAGGTAGAATTTCAAACATGAGCAATTAAAACAAACTATAGATTTTCTGTGGTGACAGTCACTATGTAAACGCTGACAAAGAACTAATTTGTATAACAGGCAAGTTGCCTGAGAGATTTCACTGTAAAACGTCTTCATTTGGTAGATGGGAAAATAAGACCCTAGCTAATTAAGTAACTTACATGAAATAAAAATCAACCTATAGTGAAAATGATACAGATCCATGGTGCATCCGACTCAGATGCCATTCAGGGGAAGGTCAGAGACTGAAGCAGGAGTGTCATGTCTGAGGCAGAGCTCACAGGTCTGCGGGAGCTCGCGGAAGGAGCCAGATGGGGAGCCGCTTCCCGTATTGGCCCACAGCCCCTAACCCCCAAAAACTCCGTAAGGAATTCTGCTCGGTAACGGGTCAGGCCATCTGACATCTGTCTGTGGCCCTGTCCTAACCTCAGGAAAGCCACTGGAAACATACACAAAGCTGTCTGTAAACTAAGCCACAGCCCCTGTTCGCAATTCAAAGAAAGCTCTTTAACTGTGCCTGCCTACTCCCAAGGCTGGACTTCATCCTGGATGATTAGTCCTTCTGTCTTGTGCACCTTGGGGGTCCTACCAGGTAGCGGCTTCTCCTCAACTTCCCGGAAGGGACCAGGTCTGAGTACCCGACAGCTTTCCGCCTGCTCTCTAAGGTGGTGGACGGAGATGGAGAATCAGGTTCTTATCACAAGCTGTCAGTCCCTCCACGCTACAGTCCCTCAAAGCCCCAAATCACTGTATGGCCGTGTCTTACACAATCATTTTCAAATCTCAAGGAAAATTTGTGTTGCCATTCTTTTTGGGGCCTGACATTCATATTATCTCCTGCTGGACCTGGAGCCACATCTGATTTCTCTCAACCAGTTTCCTCTGTCTCAACCCTCCATTTTTCTCCTGCACTCCAAGTGTAGCAAGGCTGGCGAGGTGGGGGAACCACCGCCATGGTTATATGTGACACAGAGATGGCCCGCATATATTCTTCCGTGGAATAACTGGCATGCGCAGTACAAGAAATATCAATACTCTTTAAATAATCACTCATTTCTGCAGTAGACTCAATTTTTAGGATTTACACATGGAGGAAACAAAATTATGTATAGATCTCATCTCCCTAAAATAGCAGAAAGGTCAGTTTTTTGTTTTCGTAAAAGGCCTGGCAGATGTCACTGACAAACTCTGCAATTTAAAGCAAGTTTGGCCTTTCTTTCAATATATGAGTGACAACAGAACAGCAAAAACAAACTTTAGTCCATTTTTCTCATCCCAGCAGGACAGCCGTTCCCCAGGAAAAAAATTACCATCATGAATCATCTGTAAAACACACAACCATTTTAACTGATTGAAATAAGTAGCATTCATGCTGAATGGGAGGTCACCCTGGATGCTTGAAATGGAAGAATATAAATGAGGAGGAAGCTAAGTCAGATCCCAGTTAGCATTAAAAAAAAAAAAAATCATGGGGAAGAATGGATAAATAGAATTAATAAGTTCCCGAGGTCAATGTTTGAGGTTTCTTTGTAAATCTGAGTGATATAATTTTACATCTAAATAGAAACCAACATATTGAAGATAAAAAACAAATCAATCGATTATAAAGCTCTGAAGACAAAAGCTCTCCACTTCGATTTGTATGATATAATATTTGGTTCGAAACATGTTAAAATTTCTTTACATTAAAAAAAAATCTCTTAATTTCTTACTTTATAATAATAAAAAAAAAAACCTAGTCTAAAGCTTATGCTCATCTAAATTAAGGCAACTAAAAGATAGAAAAATTTAGTTTATTTTTTTTTTATAGCACTAAAGTAATATAGGGCTCCAATCCCATGAAATTATTGAGATTCAAAGTTACCATAGTTGAAAACACATTAGAGATTCTAAAGGTCACTCTTTATTTGCTTTTTTGTTATTTTTAAAAATCTTTCTTTAATGAATTGGTAACCTATAAAATTTTTCATCGTGAATAGACCTTAAAAATCGCATCGGAGCCAGTTCATTCTTTTTAGAAATGAAGAAATTCACATTTAGAGAGCTTAAATGGGCTTAAAATGAAATTGATCCTCAAACACCTAATTCAGAGTCTGAAAATAATAATATCACAGCACACACATGGAGCCTTCCTTCCCGTCTTTACTCTCTCCAGAATTCAGGCTATGTACTATTGACCAAAATTAAGACAGGAAAAAGGATAACCATAATCTACAAATACTGAAATATCAAAACCTATTAACACATACAGTATCGACTTGCTCTCTCACAAAGCTTGAGGTTAAGTCAATTAACTGCCACTTTAAAGATATTTAAAATAATGACAGCGCTTTTCAGAAATGGTTATAGCCCCCCAGCAATATCTAAGAAAATAACCACTCCGGGCTCCATCCAATATCAATAATTCTACACATAGCATGAGAGATAACAAAACTATTTTAAGCTCAATTGTTGAATGTACCTCCCAGCCTTCAATGTGAGACTGCCATTCCTCCAATACTTCCAACTTCTCCATCTGTCTCTTGGCCTCATTTATGTTGGAGCAGACGGCCTTCATGGCTTGGAGGGCTTCCATCACTGCTGCGTAGTCACTGTGTTTCCTAGGAGTCCGCTTCAGCAACTCCTGTTTATACACAAAAAACAAATCGCCCTTTGATCTCCAGCTCTCTGGTACAGCAGGTTCAGGCTGACCAGGAAATGAAAACTGCAAAGATCATGAGCGCCACTTTCAGAAGTGACATCACAAACTCCACGAAGATTAAGGTCAAAAACAAAAGGTTGAGTCAATGAATAAGCGTTGCCCTGATATATATTTAGCAGTCACTTTAATTTTTTCCCACAAAACTACTGTGTTCTGAAAAACTAAATTAGAGTTCTCTTTTCAAATTGTCGAATATCTTACCTGCAGCATGTAATTTTTATAAGTTTGACTTTTGCTCCAACAGAAGTCCATCTTGATATGTTAATTTTATTTTCCTAGTCTTTAGCAAAATAGAAAATCTTTAAATGAATATGTCCCATAATTTCAAAAATAATTTTAAATGCCTTATTTTTAATAATCTTTCAAGAAACTGTAAAAACATTAATAAATAAAGCAGAACTTTTAAATAATCCCTTATCCGCTAGCAAAATAAATAATTTAGAAATTCCATAATACTCCATCAATAAAAGAGCAATTTCTGCTGTTTTTGCCAATAATTCGGGTGCATTCTCTGCAACGAATGAACTGTCATACTCCTCTCAATAGCTTTCTTTTCATTTTTGTTTTTTAGAATTTTTTTTTTTTTGGCTTTTTATATTTTTTTTCCATTCGGGATATCAGAACAAGAGTAATCTTTAATCTTTAAATATATTAAAAGGTCTTGTTAGTTGTTTAGAAGCACAAAATTAAACATCTTCACCCACTGTCTAGACAGTTGTGACCACATTGCTTTTTAATTAGTCATTTGTTTTCTTACTACAGTTGCCATTATCATGTAACTAACACAATTACAGAAATCCCACTGCAAGTCTTTAAAAGAATTTTCTTAATTCTTAACATACAGTGGGAAAATATGCAGTTGTTATACTTCTTGAGGTCTGTGATTGCTGAAAAATTCTGCCATAAACTTTGACCCCGCATTTGATATGTTCACACTCTATTCCGCAGAGTGAGCCCATCCCTTCCCCCACCCAAAATATACATTATATCACTCCCAAGACAAAGTTTAACATTATGCTGGATCACAAATCCATAAATGAGGTATGCAGGCTTGTCCAGAAATTCTAAAGTGTAGAAATATTTGTAAATTATATAAAAGGCTCAAGTCAGTCTGCAGGCTATGATTTGGGGCCCAAGGGGTATCTGAGGGTAAAGTCGAGACATGAATTTAGATAATGTGAAATAATGAGAGAAATAACAAGTAATCATCTTCTCTCGGTTGCTTGCTATGAACCCTGCGCTGACTGGCCAACCCAATAATTTCAAGTTCCACAAATAAGACGAACATACCTTTTCTTAACACATAGCCTAATCCCCTAATGTTTTTCTCTAAGTATATAAAACCATCCAAAATCAGAGAACATCAGCACAATTTTTCAGCTGATGGTACAACAAAGAAAAATATCAACACTAACATATTTATTACGCAATCAAGCAGTCTTTTCATGTTTCTTTGTGAAGATAATCTTCCGAGAAAGAGAAAAGATGAAGGTGCTCTGAATTGACCTCTTTCTTCCTTGATCTTCTTTTGAGGAGTCAGTTCAAACACCTGAGGTCATTCTTATCTGGAAACGAGTGATTGAGAACTACCACTTGGCATGATGTAGTTTTCTTAATATCACTGTCCTTTCTGACTCTTAAAACAAAGAAATCACTGGGATTCTGAAATCAGAGCCAGGAATAGCTGCCGTGATCAGTACACATGCAAATCTGAGTCAACAAGTCAGAAGTCTGAAGGGACTCTCAAAAAGACAGGAGTCACATTTGTACCAATTCTCTCAATCTGCTGAGGATGTGCCAAAGCTCTGCAGAACTGGGGATCGCTGTGCTACCCAATCTCTACGGCTTAACCAAGTGACTTTGACTTGTTTTTCAAAGGGAGAGATCCTTTTCAAAGAAATTTACACAGACACCCAATTTATGCAACTGACTTAAGTTGTAGTAAAAAGTATATTTTTAGTTCAAATCCATGACATTCATTCCTCAAAAAGTAAACCAATAACACCAGTTAATACACCTATAGAATTTCTGAGTATTTTTCTAAATTTAGATACCAAGTAGTAATTAATATATTAAAATAAATCAGATTCAAATATATAAATAATAATGGCTAACATTTATGAAGTACATACTATGCTAAATGATTTACATAAAATAGTTCCATCACTGATCATGCAATAATTTTTATACATGCATATATATGTATACACACAGATTGACATATACATATATGTACACATTCTTGTAGATATATGCTATAATTTCATCATCATCATCGCAATCATTGCTGCCACCACCACCACCATCACCATCGTCGCCCCTTTTGGTTCACAAGGCTTTAAGAAATTAGATTATGTGCCCAGTCAGGCAGCTGTAAGCAGACTACTTAGGATTTGAACTCGAAGCTCATATGCTCAACCACCAACCCAAACTGCCTATCCTGATGTAATAGTTCCAAAACACATCATTTCCGGAATCGCTATTCTAGTTTATTCATAGACTTTTGTGATACTTAGTATTTCACAATATGTTTTCCATAATAAAAATGTTGGTCGTTTTAATGAGGCGACGGATCTACGATCATTAATGACGCATTTCCTGTCTTCCACGGGCAGTGGGCTCTTAGCACTGTTATTCCACATTCTATTATTTATTGTCCCATGCGACCCACATCATTCCCTATGCTAATGACTTAAAAACTAGGCTCTGAAATTATGTAACTTTGACCTTAACTTCATTAGCATCGAGAAGTCACCAATGTCAGGGGAAATAAAAAAATCTACCAACAGAGAGAATCTGTTAAAGAACTCTGTAGATAAAGTGCTATATGATCCGGTCATAACGTATTTAATAGGATCTATCTTGAAACTAATGTATGTTTTCCACAAAGAACACTAAAAGTCTCTTTTCCCAAAAGATTCGTTTCCTGCTCCATACATAAATTAGTGACAAAATAGCCATTCCCCCACCAATAACTACAATCTGCTGTTTCTTTAGAATGTCAGATTATTTTGAAAAAAATTTTTTTTTAAAAGACCATCAGCAAAATACGCAGGTACAAGGAAAATGTTGCCATGAAGTAAACATATAAACTACCTTCAGAAGAAGGGGGTACTTGCATATTCTTTGTATCGGGGTTACTAAATATCCTTCCAGGGGAACGTCTGTGTTCTTTCGTCCTCCAAGGAGCATGCAGTTCTGGAGAGGAAATAAACATAATTAATTATATTTTTAAACTTGAAGTTGTAAAGCTTTCTTCTATCATAAAATTTTCTACTGAAAAGTTGTGATAGCATGTCTCTGTATAGCTTCTTTCTCTAAGAAGATCACATTCAGTCACAAATAACATTTACAGGAGAGAAAGAAAAATACTTTTGCCTTTCATATTAGTTCCAGAAACCAAAATATGTTTTGAACCTATATCTTGAAAACTAACTCACATAGATGCTCCTGAATATGAACTCCGAGAAAAAAGACAGAAATAGAGATAAGGATGAAGGAATGAATGGATGGATAGATGGGTAGATGGATGGGTGGATGGTAGAGGAATGGATGAATAAATAATAGACAGACAGACAGACAGACAGACAGACAGACACAGAGACCAAACCTGCTTATAAAGCGAGGCAGTGTTGTTTTGTAGAGGAACGGGCCCAAGACAGCTGGGTTCCATCCACGCTCTGCCACTGACTAGTGACGCAACTTGGATTAATTTCAGAATTCTAGTTTTCCTCTCTGTAAAATTGGCATGTTTGCCCATTGTGATCTCTAAGTCACTTTTAGCTATAATACCTCACCAATGATACCGGCCAGCCAGTGTCAGAGAAGGAGGTCAGATATCTCCACAGAAATAAGATAAATGGAGAAAAATCAAAATCAGCAAGCTGAGTGAGATGAAATAGAAGCTTCCATTTACCAACAAGTGAAAGTCAAGAGAAAACCAACCCTGATAAATGAACCCTTGATCCTCTTGGCATCTAGTCTTTGTTTTGTGGTTTAAGCATCAGAGCGACAAACAAACATTTGAAATTGATGCCAAGATCTGTTTCTGCAGTGCCTGTCAGAGCGACTGGCATAGAGGAAACAGTTAAACATTTCATGAAGGGAGCAAAGGGCCCCTCAAACATCGTGTTGATAATGTAGTAACTTTCCCACCACTATTTAAAAATATCGTCCTATATTCATTGAGAGGTGAGACCAAGTGCTGAGCAGGAAGGGATGTCAAAGGAAGGGTGACAGTAGCAGAATAGCACCCAATGTCCCGAGCAGCTCAGCTTCGGCTCCAATTTGTGTACCTAAGTCAGCAAAACCAACACCCTGCCTTCAGCTCCACCCAGACACCTCAAAAGACAGAGCAGCAGATGCGTGCTGTGGCTCAGCAGGCTTTCGGAGGGTCTAGCCCCTATTGCAATCAAGTTATCAAAATACCCTTTCCAAGTCAGTATGGTATTCCCCAAAGGAATCCAATGAAGCATAACTATCTACGTGTCATTGTAGTTCCAGTGACATTTCCATGTCCCACCCCATTACCTAGCTGTGAGCTAATGTGCCCTAAGGAACTCATGACTGTCTGACCCACTTTGATTTTCTTGTGTGTTAGTACTGTATAGATTATGAACTCTTCGTAAGAGCAGAGGCTGGTTGCCACTTTAGACTGGCTTATGAGAGTCAGCTCTCTCCTATGTATACATGAGAAATGTTTTCTAAATCAGCCCTCAGAGAGTTCACTGCTCATACAAACTTACTGAGGTGGCGGCATATTCAAGTACCCAAAGTGATAATATCATCATCCCAAATCTGTAAACTCTGATATGTTTTTTGAAGGGTCTTATTATCTCCATTTTATGGATAACAAAAATGACACCAGAGATATAATGAATTTTTTAAAGTTCTGCAGATAACTAGTGGCCACTTAGTGCCAGGACAAGAACGATAAAAGCTAAGTTGCTCCTACCAGAGTGTGCTGTAGGATAATCTAAAAGCAAACAATTTTAACTTGTGACTTTTTCAGTGTGGTTTCACACGATTGAGTTGACAAAGTAGATCAAGGTGAACACGTAGTCAGTTCTGCTGAGAACAGAAGGCACTCAATAAGACAGGGTTCTAACACTTTATAAAGAACCCTAAAATGTCAGTGGCATAAGAGCTTCTGGCCCTGGCAGGGAGAAGAAAGCAGGAAATTGTCTTGGTAAAAAAACAAAGAATACTGGGCAAAATTGTCAAAACAACAATTTCAGGGCTCTAGAAATCAACCAAAGTCAAACGAAAAATTCAGAAGTGTTTATGAAAAACTGCAGAACTTCAGGTGAGACCAGCGGGAGTCTGTGGCATTCTTGCCTGGGCTTCTCCCATCCTCCCTCGCCCCGGCTTCCCCCAGCCTGCCCCAACTCATCCTGCATGGTGGCACTATCACGGTAGCTTTGATCCTCAAATCTGCTGCCAGAGGGGACTGTAGGGGGCAAAACTCTGACACCCAGGGGTGTTGTCAATAAAATCAACACGCTCCATAGAGAAATGGGGAATGCTCACAGTTCTGCTAGACTGACACTGCCTTCTTGCTTGGGGCAAGTGTCAGACTGCACTTGCAGAGAAGAAATGAGGGGGCCCCATAAGAAAAATCATCCTCTGAATGTGCCCCTCCCACAGACTCATACACACAGATCCATAGATAGGATGGATATCGACGTTTGATCACCTCTGACAAATTAGCAAGTGATTGTTAAGATAAGGAGTCACAGGAGTGACCCCTAAAAACCAAAGACTAAATTATAAAACAAAAAACTGAGCACAGATATCAGCAGCTGCACATATAGGTTCTCAAATTAGGTCCAAGTGAGTTACTAAAAACAAAACAAATAGAGAACAATAACTAACCTCAGAGAAATAGACTTGATAAGTTAAGATGCATTTTGTAGTCCCTAGAGCAATTACCAAAAAAAATAATAAAACCACCCTAAAATAATTTTAAAAATCAACAGAGGAAGAGAAACAGTACATTCAAAATATTTGTTTAACACAAAGATAAACAGTAAAAGAAGAGCAGAAGAACAACAAAAAAAATGAGATATATAGAAAAACGTAATAAAACAATACACGTCAATATAACCATATCTATATGACGTTAAAGCTAAATGAACTCAACACTCCAATCAAAAGGCAGAGAATGTCAGACTAGATAAAGAACTAGATCCAACTATATGCTGTTCATCAGAAGCATGTTTTAGATTCAAAGTCATAAATTGTAAATAAAATAATGGGAAAAGATGTAACATGCAAATAGTAAGAGAACTGTGACGGCAATAATAATATCAGGCAAAACAGACGTTAAGAAAAGAAATACTCCTAGGAACAAAGAGGGACACTTTATGACAAGTAGAAACAGAAACACAACAATTTTAAATGCATACACATCTAACAACAGAGCCCTGAAACAGAAAACAAAACTGACCTAATTGAAGATAAAAGAGACAATTTAATAATTATCCCTGGACATTTCAATATCCCTCCCACAATAACTGACAGAACACCCAGAGGAAATGATATAGAAATATGAACGACGCTATTAATAAAAATGATCTCACATTTACAGAACACTATGCCCAATAGCAGTAGAATGTACTTACTTTTTAAGAACACATGGAACATAAAGAAAAAATAATAAATTGCAGGACAGACCACGTGCTGGGTCAATAAAAATTCTCAATGAATTTAAAAGGATTTAAGTATGTTTTCTCACCAGAATGGATTTAAATAAGAAACCAACAACAGGAAGAAATTTGGAAATTTTCAACATTGTGGAATAAAAATTTTTACTTGTTTAAACTATGATGTTTCTAAGATTTTACCCTGCACGCAAGCTAAAAAGTGAACCTGCCACAGATTTGTGGATACAGAAAGAACACATGAAATTCCTAGGGCACAGATATAGTACAGTTTTGTTTTGTTTTTTTCCTCATAGCAATAGCAGTAGCCAGAGTGTGATTATTTTGGAGCCAGTTTCCCAAGCTCCAATTGCCACATGACAACACGGAGAGGGCCAGATGACACATGTACCACAAGAGAGAAGACCTGAGATTAGGAGTATGAATCGTTCATAATGGCAGCAGAATATCTCTCTCTTTTGAGGCGGTTCGTGATACAAATATTACTTAAAAGATAGGCAGTCAATTCCTCAGCTCAGAAAATGTGCAGAAACACAAGAGGCCCATGGAGAACGGCCTCCAAAGACAAACTTCTAAATAAACAATGAATGAAAGAAGTTACAAAGGAAACCAGAAATTTTAAAAAACTAAATGAAAATGAAAACCCATGTCAAAATGTATGTAATGCCACTCAAGCTGTATATAGGTGAAATGTATAGCTTTAAAAACCTATATTAAAAAATGAAAACGAGCCATAATGAAAACTCTCAACAAACTATGAATACAATGGAATTTCATCAATCTTATATAGGACATCTATTTTTAAAAAAGCCTACAGCTTACATCATACTTAATGATGAAAAACTGAATGATCAGAAACAAGGCAGGTGAGTCTGTTCTCACCACTTCTAGTCAACATTGTTTGAGTTCTAGACAGTGAAAAGTGAAGAAGAAAAAAACTACATTGAAGAGGAAAAATTGCCTTTACACTCAGATGACATGATCCTATATGTAAAATATCCTGAAGATTCTACAAAAAATACTTCTAGAATTAATACATGAATTTAGATCACAGGATACGAGATATTGTAAGACATAAGTATGCAAAAGTCAATCAAATTTCTATATACTAGTAATGGACAATCTAAAATTTCAGATAATTCCAATCACAATAGCAAAAAAAAAAGAGTAAAAAGTTTAAGAATAAACTTAACAAAATAAGTATAACACCTGAACACAGATATCTTAAACATGACAACAAAAGCATGATCATAATGGAAAAAATTTAATAAAGTGAACTTCAACAAAATTTAAGACTTTTGATTTTCGAAAGATAATATTTTAAAATGAATACACAAACCACACTGGGAGGAAATATTTGCAAATTATATGTTTGATATAGGAGTTGTATCCAAAATAAAGGTACAGTTAGAAATAAAAGAAACATTGAAATTTAAATATGAGCAAAACATGTGAAAAAGCATTTCACCAAAAAAAATATATGAATGGCTAATAAGCACATGAAAGCATGCTTAAATTGGTCATTAGAGGTAGAACTACACATCTGCTGGCATGGCTGTAATCAGAGCTAACAATACCATGTGTTTTCAAAGATGCAGTCTTTACATGTTGCTGGTAGACATGGCACAGCCACTCTGGCAATTTCTTAAAAAGTCAATCATAAAGTTACTATGACTCAGCAATTCTACTCTTAGTATCTACCCAAGAGAATAAAATATGGATCCATACAAAGACTTACACGTGAATGTTCATAACAGCATTATTTATACTAACCCAAACTGCATATTTCCTGACTTTTCTATACTAACAAATATCTCTCCCTGAAATGACCTTTTACATGTAGTATTTTTAAGGTCCACCATTTTCATGGTCACTTGTTGACCCAATGTTCATAAACTGGCAAATGGATAAACATAATATGGTATATCCATTCAGTGGAATATTATTGAGCAATAAAAATGAGTGGAATATGGATATCTGCTAAAATAAGGAGGAACCTCAAAAACACTACTCAGTAAAAGCAGCCACGTATAAAAAGATTACATTGAATAATTCCATTTCCATGAAACCTCCAGAAAAGGCAAAACTATAGATACAGAAAGCAAATCAATGATTACCTGGAGCTAACAGTGGGAGTGAAGATCGGCTGTAAACAGGTATGAGGGGCTTTTGGGGGTAATGGAAGTATAACACAACTTGATCGTGGGGACGGCTACTCCACTCCACGGTCTGCTAAATATTGAATTCTACACTTAGAGTGTGTTCCTTGCTGTCAGTTAAATTGTCCAAGTAACTGCCAAAATATGCATTTATTTGTGTTATCCTAAAGAAATTAAATATGCATTCTCGCTCTTAGGAAAATCGAATAGGAAAGTATGTAGGAGAAAGATCAATTTCTAAATGTCTTTTCTATCACACCTCTGATTTGTTTCCTTCCTGTTACTGCCCTGCTTACAGCTTTTTCAGCAGAAGTAAATGAAACCCTAGGGATTAAGAGATATAAAAGCAATGATGACCTCTGGTATAAATGTCCTCCCACAACAGGAAGCTGTGGGTTTCAGAAACAATTCACCGTCAACCAGGAGAGGGCACTCTCATTGTGTCCCCGTAGGCGAGCTTCTCCCAATTCTCACTTCCTACATTTATCTAAGGACTCCAGCTTCCTAGCCAGGACACGTTAAAAAGATTTGTCCCACAAGCACCTTCTACAACACACTGACGCTATCCCTCAGCTCCTAGTGGGCCTCTCAAAAATCACGGCATAAGGCAACACATAAATATATACTCACCAAAAGAAATGTCCGAATTGTTCTAATTTTGTTAAGTTCAAGAAGCAATTTTTGTGCCTTCTCATGGTTACTACAATATTCGTCGTAGATACGAAACTTGTCTTTCTGTGAATTCAAATAAAAATAAGTTAAGGTCATTTTATTAGCCATTTCAAAATATTAACCTGTGTGATGTTTATGAATAAACTTTATTAAGTGTTTACTATGTTTCAAGAGCTATACTGTGTGTATGTATAAATACATTTTATTTATGTATTCTCCATGATCCATGAAAGCTAGCCTAGGAAAGGAGATAGGCATATTAATTATAGCCCAATGTGATGTGGGCAATGGGTAAATGAACCAATTTACAGAGAAGGTAATTCCTACTTTGCTAAGAGGATTCACATACAGCTTCTAAAAGGAAGTAACATCTAAGCAAGGCCCAGAAAGATGAATCCATGATTCCCAGGCAGGAAGGAAAAGAGATGATTTTAGCTAGAGGAAAAAGCATGTGCCAGTTGACACAGAAAAAGAGAAACACAGTACCCTGCATTTCGTAGGTACCGACCCGGGCCGTTGTCTTTAAGAGGGACCTTGACAAACTAGAGAATATTCAGCAACAAGTGACTAAGATAATAAGACACTACATGTGAGAGGTCATTTCAGAAAGAGTTATTTGTTAGTATATAAAAGAAAGTGGTAGTTGCATTTAAATAGCTGTCATATCATAAAGGATTTACACATTCATGTAGTTCCAAAACACAAACCATGACCACTATGTGGAAATTGCAAGGGAGTGATGGACAGTGACATGCAGATCTGGGATTAATACAAAAATTTTCTAACAATTAGAGCTGTCACTAAAAGTGATCATGTAAAAACAAAATAAACAACCTTCATAAATGCTATGGAATAAATACTTTCACAAAAGGAGGAATTTTACCATCATGATCTCTAAGCTTCCTTCCATCTGTAAGATTTTCTCCAAGTGGTTATGATCAATATCTATCCAAGTAGTACCAATAAAAGAAGAAGATGCGGAAAACGTATTGATCCAATGTTAGAACAAAAGTGTGAACCCTGAAACTTCAAGGACATGCGTCTAGAAAGAAACACGGAGTGCTATTTTCCTTAGCCAGCCAGCAGGACATGTATTGAATTACTTATTTCAAGAGATGGTATGAACCAGAATAAAACAAACTTCAGAAATAGTTTAGCTAAATTCACGGATGACAGATTGATAGCGTGTTACTGAGGAAATGAACGTCGGGGTGGAAGATTCCCATGTGTAGCCTTGAACCGAGATAGCAGCTACTCCAGTTGGCAGAACACTTGAATTCTCTCACGAAAGAGAGCGGTCTGGGCGAAGGGGACACAAACATGCCTGGCTTCCAGTCGTACCCGAGGAAGACACAGCGTCACCTTCCTATACCCGAGGAGCCTCTCCCTTTATCTTTATGAAATATTTTCTGGTTATAACAATAACATCTACCAAGTCTGCTCGCTACATATAGAAATACAGATCTAGAAAGTACATACAGTTACCTTTATACAAGACTAAATAGAAATAAAAATAAAACTTGACTTCCATGACAAAATACTCTTATACGCTTTTAATAAAACATTGATTGTATAGCATTTTGATACATATGGATTCATATTAGCATTCTGAAAATTAGCATCAGGTGAATGGCATAAACAGCAATACTATATATATATATATATAATTTTTTTTTTTTTTTAGTATAAATGCTTTTTAGTTCTGAAAACAATGTTCACTAGACAGGTGGCTTTTTACTTTGCACATCGATTGCATAAATTATTTCAGCTATCGTGTACAAAGAGATGAAAATGATCATACAGGCATGAGGCATGATCTGACATAGCCGGGGACTGACTGATTCTTTTGCGCTGCTCAGGATACCGTTCTGAGACACCGTCCTTGAGAAAAATGCAGACGCAGGCACATGTGTACCTAGAGTGACCGCGTTTGTTCGCCTCCAGTTTTGTCACAAGTTGATTAACAAGGGAACATTCTGATTAATCAAAGGCTCCTCATGCCATTATAAGAGTAAGGATTTTCTGCTTCAAAAGAGAAATGCTCTATGTTCGAGAGAAACATAAAAATCCATTCATTAGGCACAGCCCGAATATTCATTAGAATGCAAAGCTCTGAAGGATGCGAAGTGGTTGGGGAAAAGAAAAGGCTGTTTATTCTTCCCTGAATGAAACGGATGATGTGAGGCGCTCTCCCCTTTTCTGGCTCTAAGGGGAAGATTTCATTGGCCTTAAAAGACCCCAAACTTTTGGTGTCGGATTTTACTTCTAATGCTGAATTCTCACGTACTCCTATGCCAAAAGCTAAACCTTAAAGTCTAGGGCGAGAGAGCTTTCGAAATAAACAGAAATGCCTCCTACAAAATGAAGAAAGCAGGTTCCCACTTCTTGCTGAGCATTGGGTTCGGGATGTAAGCATTCTTCCACGACTTTCAAGAATTCCTTATGTACTGCAAGGATGTCTTCAATGTTGGAGAACAGCATCTGAAAAGAAATGTGTGAGTAAGTTCAAGAGGGAAACAAGTTTAAAAGGGAAGATGTTGATGCGAGTATAGCATTCTCTCTCCGAGTGGAAACTTCAGTGGGGAGCCCGCTGTCCCACGTCCACTCCGCCTCCCACCGGCTGGCAGAGCACCAGTTTTGTGTGGATGTTCGCTCACGCTCTGGGAACCAGGAACCTATTCCTGGCTCTCAGGAAAAGTCTGAATGGCTGACTCCACGCACGGTCCTCTCGCTCACTCATGAGCATGAGCTGCAGGTAAAACAGAGCAGGCAGGTTGGCTGGCAGGCTTCTCGCTCCTAAGAAGGGCACCCTGGAATGGGCAGCCCTTTTCCCTCTCTGGAAAGGTGTTCTGTCTGGAAGTGACAGCTGGGAAGCTACATGGTGGTTTTGCAGCTGTGGGAGGAGCCAGTGCAGGAGCAAAGCTGATAACCTAGATGGTAGAAGAAGAGCTAGAGGGAACTGGCAATCTAACTCAGTGGTCCCCAACCTTTCTGGCACCAGGGACTGGTGCTCCAATGAGAATCCAATGCTTGATGATCTGAGGTGGAGCTGAGGCGGCGATGCCAGCTAGCACTGGGGAGTGGCTGTAAAATGCAGATGGAGCTTCGCTAGCTCACCGTCTGCTGTGCAGCCCGGTTCCTAACAGGCCCCAGACTGGTACTGGTCCGCGCCCAGGGTTTGGGGACCCCTGATAACTGACCTCCCTGAATTGCCAGTCTCATCTGGAACTCATAATATGAGAACCAACCAGAGTCTTCAAACCAATTTGAGTAATAGGTGTCTTTTGTAACCAAAAGCACACAAACTAAAATACTCCCACAGTGGGAGAATTTGAAAGTATTGAACTTACAGAGAAATAGAGTAAGGACGGCCTATAAAATCCTTGGAAATTCTTTTTCAGTAAAGTAAATCAGCAAGTCAGCACCCAAAATAAAAATCAGTGATGCTTTACACAACTTAAATAAGTAATAACAACTAACTGATTTTCATTCACCATCCATTTTTTTTCCAAAACTCTTCATAATTTTCCTTCCCCAGCGATGAAAAGGAAACGCTTATCCATTTGTTCCTGAGTTGCAGATGTCGTGCGGACTTTCCTTTCTGCACCAGAGGACCGTCCAGATCGCTTGTTCTTTAGTGATGACAGAGGGAAGTTGCATTTGCCCGCAGTCTGTCTTCCTGAGCCCCCTCTGGCAATCACCTGACACGTGGCTCAGCTCCCTCTCTCTCACAGACACGTAGGTACTTCACCCTGGGTTTTTCTTTCTCTTTTCAAGCTTTCTCAAGGCTTTGACAAAACAATTTCTCTACTACGTCTTCTACTCCATCCTCTCATCCCCATTTCTCTTCCCAAACTCTGGTTTCCCTTTTTCTAATTGTCACCACCCAGTGGCTGGTACACCATCTTATACTAGAACTGAAGATAAGTTAAGAGTCCTAAGGAACGCCTCACAGATCAATTGTCATCTACGGGAACTCGTGCTTGCATGGAGGGCGGGTCGTGCCTCCTTACCTTCACTGTTTCGTCCGTGACGTTTTTGTCAACTTTCGATGCTGCGCACTGGTTCATTCGGTGTAAGAATGCCTGCGTGCAACAAAAAAGGGTATTATAAAGGTAACATGACGTTAACGAAACAACTGCGTTGACCAAAATTAAATTCATTTTTTTATAGGAAACTGAAATTTAAAATTCTAATAATCGTCGAGTATCATAGTTTTACTGTAAAAGTGGAGATCCTTGTGCAATGCTGCTCCTACCTGAGAATTACTTTTCCTTTTCTATTTTGGGACGGGGCCAAAAGTAATCGTGTATATATAAAATTCAATTTATCCACCAGGGTCTCAAAGTTCTATGGTAAACATTTTGAGTCAAGTGTTTCCTAAACTTCTAAGTCTTCCGAAGCATAAAAGACCAAAGTCTAATGAAAAATGGAGTTTTTAAGGAAAAAAAAAACAAAACAAACAAACAAAAGATTTTGAAGCAACCCCTTTAGAACTGAGATTGAGGGAGGAGAGGGAAGAAAGAGAAAGTGACTCTTCAAGAAGGAATGGAAGAATCTTCTTGCTCCTTTTACCCTCTTTCCCCCAAGTTTTAAGAAGCCAGAATGTCTATGTCTGGGATCAGCTCTGGGCTCTCCACAGACGTAAGGTAGGCAAAAAAGTGTTTTTTAGTATTTCAAAAATCTGGACTCTTCCTGATGGTCAGTAAGTTTTGACCCATGACTAAACAAGCTATTATTTTTTGCAAAGAAAAAAAAAGAATAGAATGAGTTATTTACAATTGAGACTTAAAAGAGAAAGTTTAGAAGGAAAAGAAGAGACTTTCCATCTAGCAAATTTGGTTTGTGCCCTCAAGACATTGTTCACTAATGACCTAGTGCCCAGGTGAGACCATTCCTTCCCCTGTCTGTCTTCAAGACTCCGCCCTCTACCTGCCAAGTCGGGGTACTGCTTCCCAAGGCACACAGAAGCTCTAGGGAATCTCTGGGCACTATCAAACAAAGAAAAAGTTAAGATAAGGACCCAATTTTTGGCATACTAAATATTTAGGAGATTAACAAAACCCGGGAAGGGTTGTGACATTCCAAAATTATCACCTTCCAGACACTGCTAGTAAAGGACAAAATGGCACATTTCTGAGAACACTGTGACAACCCATCTCAAATTTTTAAATGGGCAGTTATATAGTTTTTGAATTGTTTTCTAAAGTTACGTGTAATTGGCAGTGGAAACAGAGGTTTTGAATTTTCTGACTTCAAGTGTCCATTTTAATTAGTATTAGTCTGTTTAATTTTATTTTTAGTTCTGTTTTTCTTGAATATTTTCCCACATACTCATACCAAAAAATGCTCTTTAGTTCTTAAAATAACATGAGCGGTTTAGTTGCCTCGTTTACATTTCATATTGACCACATAGTAAACAGGTAACCTCTTGTGCAAGCAAAGCTTAAACTTCACCTCTAGATTTATAAACCTCTTCTTTATGAACGGAGCCCAGTCACATTCTGAAACCAATAAATTAAAGTTAGGAGGTAGTAAAAATGAAACAAAATATGAGTTAGAAGGGAAAATGTGAACTAATGAAGTAAACTATGTCTTTAATCAACTTTACCTTCTTATCTTCTGTGACAATACAGAACTCTTTGCTTAACTGTATACTAAAGAAAACCTGGAACTCATTAGCATTTCTGACCAAGCGTTTATTTTTCCCAAGAGCCTCATTTTATACAACGGTGAAGGCAGATTTTAGATAGTTTGTTAAGACTGCAAAATCTTAAAAACTGGTCAATATTTTTTACAAAATGTAGACGTCTTCCTTCTTAAAGGTAGAGAAAAGTAACGTGTTCAGAATCATTTTTTAACAACCAGTATCTGCAGAGTCCTTTCAGGCTTTGGTGATTGGCACATTTAATTTTTCTCATAGCAATCAAGAAAGCATTAATACCCTAGTCATGGAAGCATAGTAGGGAGGTAATATACTGTTTTATATCTGCACCCATTCGTTTTGACTGAACCAAAATTTCATCAGAATTAAATAATCTTCATTTTGACACAAATATATTGAAAATAAGCACTAGGAAATGGATTTTAACGCCAGTGGTTTGCAAATTTTTTATTATAAGTAGGACTTGAAGAGTTTCTTCACAAGGCAGATTCCCAGGCCCTACCGCCAGAAGATCTGTTTGAGCAGACTGGTTAAGGACCCAGACAGAAACCAGCATGTTTAAGCAAGTGCCCTGGAATGCAAATCTGCATTCTGATGCATTCGATGACCATTCCTTTATCTTTACCCTTCCCAAGTCTGAAGAAACAGACTTTGAGAAACAAATAAGTAAGTTCAGATGGAAAAAAAAATGGGTTCATTTATTTCACCTTGCCTTTCAACTCTGTCAGACTCCCTCCATTCCAACACCTTCTAACTGGGCCATGAGAGCTTTCCACCACCCCGCCAGAGGCTCCTCCCCTCAGTGATGAAATCACCATCTAGGCGTTAAACAGGTCTTAATAATCTCTGAAAGTCAGGGGGGTGCAGAGGCAGGTAAGCCAGTTGGGATGGACTAAGTCACATCTGGATGAAGCGAGACTCGCAGGCGCCCCTCCAGATACCTTCCAGCTGGCAGGTGTGTCAGCATGCGCTCACCGGCCAACGCACCCCTAACATGATTCTGCACAACGTACTCCCTGATATCACTCCAGCCAGGGCTGCATTTTTCCCCCCGCCGGCTCAGAAAGCAGAACTCTTCAACCTGCTCCGTATGCTTTCCTCTTGTCGCGTATTTGGTAAAATATAGCAAATGTTATATATTAATTAAAGTTTAAGAAAGGAAAAAATGTCACGAATACGCTAGCAAGAAATCAAAAGAGGGAAGAAAACTCATGAAGATACAATGGAGGTGACAGTAATCCCCCTTCTGCATGTATGCCCATCGGGGCCACTGCTAGCTCGAAAGTAAAGCAAGTCCGTGATGAGTTTTATTCTCAGAATATATTTGCTCATTTTCTAATTTCGATGTACTAAATGATCTCTCTCAACTCATTTTTTGTCCTTCTCATTCCTTTTGTCTGTCAAGCACACACAGTAAATCACTCTTAAAAGTTACACTTTTAGTTCTAGATACTTGCTATTTGATATACTATTATACAGGCAGTAAACCTTATTATTCCTATAAATATTCTGCATTCTAACAATAAATTTAATGATCCTAACAATAAATTGTCATCTCAACAATGTGGCTATTTAATACAAACAGAGATGGGTAAATTTTATATTTAAAGGTGAAAACGGAAAAATTTGAGAGGCCGCACTATTGCAAGAAAAAGCATGTTCGTTTCTTGAAAATAAATGGGAAAAAAAGTAAGGGTAAATATTTTCCTTTTGCCTCTTGAACTTTAAACAATATTATTACATCAAAATTCTTGAGAAAATGTTTTGTTTTGTCTTCCTGAGAGAAAAAGAAAATCCTAAAAAAATGAAAAAGCCTTGTCATTTAGAACAGACACAAGGCTCCAGGACAGAACCTTGGGGCAACTCCAACATTTACAGGTCAAACAAGATAGAAATCAAAGAGGCCAGTAAGGCAGAAGCAAACCCAGGAGAACGTGGTGTCACCGAAGCCAGGATAGAGAGTTTCCATAAAGAGGGAGTGGTCATGCTTTAAAAGCTCTGAGCAATCGAGTGAGGTACAAACAGACACGTGATGTGACAGTGCAGAGGTCACTCACTAGCGCCTTTAACCGCAGCGGTCCCAGTGGAATGGGCTGAAGGGAGAATGAAGGCTGTAGAAATGGAGCATTACTACAGAAAAAATTTTAAAACCTTTCAAGTTTTGCTTATAATGGGAGTAGAGAGATGGAAGTGAATTTGGATCAAGGGAAGATTGATTTTTTAAGTGAAACAATCCTTGCTCAATTCATCCTTCAAATCACATATTATGTCCTTTAATACGATTTCAGTGAAGCCTTCACATTCTCCCCAGCCTGCTGGGTTTCACCGTTCCCCAAAGGACTATTGATTCCCAATTTCTTAAATAGGAATCCTTCCACTAACATAAAGAACAGTAATAGATATGCATATTGTGATGTTAATATCTGTCTATTTAAATACATATTAACAATAAACTATTAGAAAGAAAATTCAACAATATTTATGCCATGTGCCAAGGCATTGCTCTTGGCAGTGGTTCTTAAACATTTTATTCTCAGGACTCCTTTATACCCTCAAAAATTTTGAGCTTTTATTTATGTGGATTTTCAATATTTAATATATTTGAAATTAAAAACTTTTTAATAGTTTCCAATTAATGAATTTATTTAAAATTAACAATAATAAATCTATTATATGTTCATTGTATGTAACATATTTTTATGAAAAATAGCTATCTTTCCCCAAAAAATTTCAGTGATGAATGTGGTACTGTTTTATATAATTGCAAATTTCTTTCATATCTGAGTTAATAGAAGATAATTGCATTCTCACATAGTCTTCGATTTGTTATAATGTGTTGTTTGAAAACATATTTCCAATGGTAGTTGGAAAAGGGGGAAATGTGTTCATTGCTATAACCTTTTCAGATAGTTGTGGATATTCTTTAATACAACACCAAAACTAAAAAAGTAGTAGCTTCCTAAAAGTTAGTTATCATGGGGACTCCGACATCGTATCAGTCAACTTTCTGTACTCTGCTAAATTAAAGCCCATTGATCTATCTTGCAATTTGAAGGGATTTTTTCTCCATGTGTGATTTATAAAATTTTTTAACACTGAGTAACTGAGGGTTACGCATATATCTGAACTATCAACACGTTTCATTACACAATATCAGAAAATATATCATATTACTTAATATCAGTATCCAACTCACTTAAAAAATCTTTAAGTCTTAAGAGGCCGTAAAGTTCAATCATAGACATAAATTTTCCCCAACTCTAAATTTACTTGCAAACTTGAATTTATCATCATCAACAAATACTATCAGTTGTTTTCCTTGAAGTGACAGGCTCACTTCATTCTTCTTTGAGAAAATGTCTGCCGAATACCTAAATGCCCTGAAACTAAAACCAGAGTTTGTCTCACAGTTGTTATGTCAAGTAAATACGATGTTCCATAGCAACTCAAACACACAAATTCTTTCCCTCAAGTGAGTGGCAGAAGTTCTGAGGTGTACTTCCCATTTCATCACACAGAATAATAAAGAGACGTGTACTAAAAATTCAAGATTTAATGAAATTAGTAAGTTTTACAGCTTTATCAAGAACATTCTTAAGTGAAACCAGCATTCTCCTATCACCCCAATATGAGTGGGTGATGGTGAAGCATACAGTGACCACTAGTACAATTTGGTGCCACTGCTTTGACACACTAAAGCATCGAAAATTTTCCACACCATTGCTTTTGAAAAACCATGTAATAACGTATAGTGATTCCCAGGCTCTCCAAGATCCAGGGTCCAAAATCCGTCACCATAAATCTATGCCATTCAGTTCTGCTGTTTAATTCAACTTGACCTTTCTCGTGTTCTGTCCACGGCATCACTTCTCACACTGGGCACCAGCACCTGCTCTCCTTTCCTTCCTCGTATGTCTTCCCTTCGCTCCATTACTTCCTGTACCCTCAGTGGGTAAGACCGACAGTGGAATGGGATGCTGTAACCTCCCCCTACGATGCCCAACCATTTCCCAAGGCAAGGCAGCAAGTCGTCCTCCATTTTATTTGTACTGCCAAGTGCTCGCGATTCATGTGGGTAGAAGACTAAGAAAAATTAGAAGCACGGGGAAATTAGTGACCATAGATATTTTTGTAATTATCTCACAATGATGGTCCTGGCCTAGAGTTTCAGACTCCCGTTATTCACTTGTAGCCTCTCCCTCCCTCATTCCCTCCCTCTCTTTGGTTGTCACATCCCAGTTTCCCCATTCTGGACCACTGCCCGACCACAGCAGCCTCCCGAACGTGCCGCGCTCACTCCCACCCCAGCGCCTTTCACGACTTGCTTCCTCTTCCTGGAACACTCTGTATCGGGCTATCTCCTGCTGTCGCTCAGCTCTCCACGTATTCACTACCTCCTGAGGGGGCTCTTATGACCATCCATCCGGCATGACACGCTCCCTTCCCCAACCCCCACCGTGTCCTACCTCCGGCATTACTCCCCTTCGTCTACCCTGCAGCACTCCCCACTCCTCCATGTCCTGTTTTATGTATTTGTCTGTTTACATGTCTCCTGCTTGGGGACCGGAGCCCATGAAGGTAGAACCTGTCTGTTTTGTTCACTGCGGTATCCTCAGTGCCTGCAGCACTGCCTGGCACTGTGTAAGCTCTCAATAAATTTCAGTGACATGAGTTAAGAATTTTGCCTTAACTAGGTAGCTTTTGTTTCTAAAGACCACATGACTCTATAGCGTTAATTTCCCTAGTGTTATTATCTTCCCAAATATTTCCAAATAGTATATTACCTTCCTAATTACCTTCCCCCAAATCTAAAGAGTCAGCAACTCGGAATATAAGGCTATCATACAATCTTTCTCTTTCCCAACACCATAGAGCAGTGTTTCTCGAAGCTGACACCACTGACATTGGAGGCCAGTTAGGTCTCAGTTGTGAGGGCTGTCCTGCACACTTAGGAGATTTAACGGTTCCACCTGCTGGATGCCAGTAGCAACCACCACCCCTAGTTGTGACAACCCAAAATGCCTCCACAGGTTGCCATATGCCCACCTCGCACCTCCACAGTTGAGCACCACTGCCATATAAGTCCCAAAATACCGATAGCAGTGCCAAGTAAATTCACGAATTTGAGGCTAAAGGCTTTTGAATTATCAACAACTCTGGGCTACATTATAGAAATAAGTGATTTCTCATGTCTAGCTGAGCTTTTACTCGGTCCACTATCTCTCTATATAGTCTCCTTGTTTCGATAAATGTGTTAGATTGTGAATAAAAACATCAAACGCATTTTCATAAAAATTATAATTAGGGAGACTTTATGTTTAAATTTACATGTTGTTACAATGGACAACAATTTAAAAATACTGTTGGTTTGCATGTCTACTTTCCACCTGACTGCAAGGTCCTTCAGAATATGGGCATCTTTGCATCTCTGAAACAGATATTACTTTGTCCCTAGACTGCCATACAAACATACCATCCACACAAAACTCCAAACACTTACAGGACAATAAATCATTGTTAGTAGTTGAGTAGCACTTAAGATTTACCTTCATGGGCATCTATCACTCTACGAACCATTGAAAAATATATACCACACCTGGATTACTCAGCTAGATCCCTGAAGAGACCACACTATGTCAAAGTCCCCAGTGAAAACTCTTTGATTGTTAATGTTTCTTATTATTCAAAACCGAAGAGATTTGTTGTCAGAGTTATTGAGAACCTTTTAATATCTGCTCAATTTCCCACCAAAAGATGTTCCATTCTTTCTCAGAACAACTATTAAATCAAAGTGAATATCACCATCATCTGAGAGCCTAGGTAAAGATAATTTTATATCATATCATCCAGATTTTTTAAACTCCCTTGGCTGAAACTTTACCAAGATTTGATGATAATTAAAACATTATTTAGTGTCTTCTATCTGACCTCAATATGCCAAAAGCCAACATGACATAAATGTGTTCTTCAGTTTTCAGGAGAAAAAATTCATTTTTGTCAACATGTGATCAATGTACTAACTACGTAAGAGGCACAGATTTTAAAGATGTTTAATAATTAGGTGGCTAGAAAGTCAATAGTGAAACTGGACAGAAGATGAAAGAGAAATCATAGATAATTATTCTCAATGAAATTACAATTATAAAATCATTCAAAGCAAATGTGCAAATTTATTGAGAGGTTCACAGTAAAATACTATAATAAAAGCAAACTCTTCTGAAGTTTTCTTTTGTTAACATTTTAAATTTTTAACTTTTTGTTATGTATTTTGTGATTTCAACTTCTATACACTCCTCTCACAGCTCAGCCTATAAAAATAGAAATTATAGCTATCTTTATTGAATATTTAATTTCAATTGGCCTAAGGCAATGGGTTGATCTAAAGCAGAGGTCGAAAGCAGTAGAGGTATTTTTTTTTTAACATGGCACAGTGTGATTAAAACATTGATTCAATTGCTACCATTTAAAAAATGATAGCATTCACATAAAAGTCAATATTTATAGTTTCTCTTCAAACACTAGGACAAAATCAACACAGGGGCCATAGTTCTGAATAGAAACAATAGCCTGGGGCAAAGACAGCCCAGCGTTCCCTTCATTTTGTTCCAAGTTCATTTCATTCATTTTGTGACTTTCAATATCTCTGTAGCCATTTCAATTTTCAGCCATAGTCTTGAGGTTTTGCCAAGGCCCTTTCGGCTCTTATAGATTTTTAATACTGATCATTCCAGAATTTTAAGTTTTAAAATGGCATTTGATCTAAAGTGTCTGAGTGAAAAAGTACTCCCAAGATAAGAGAAAAATATATATTAAAAAAAAAAACTAAGAAAACTGGTGCCTATTTACTTAACTTTTATTTAACTTTTATTTAACTTTTTATTTACTTATTTAACTTTTATTTAACTACTAGTTTCCCAAGGAATTCAAAATTAAGTTAGACGTTAATTCGTTAATTCTTATTTTCTAAAGACAACTCTGGAAGCCATATATATGACTAGTTTTCTCAAACATTGAAATGACTTTATGTCTTTTATTTTAAACCATTAAATATTTCTTTTAATAAAGTGACTTTTTGACAATAAACTCTTCTTGGCTTATATATTTCAAGTAACATTTGATTCGAGATGATCTTGTGTTCCTTGTACTGTTTTGGGCGATGTCCCTTTCTGGAAGGGTCAAAGATACACCAAACTCTAGGGAAAAATCAACTAAATAAAGTAAATAAGATTAGGAAGTATATGATGTTTATGGTCAGCTGTTTTTAAACCCATCAAAATTAATCTTCCCCCAACACACCTAAAAACACCTACCCACACACCTATGCAGACACAGGATGTCCCCTCGGGCTGGAGTTGGCCCTGTGGCAAGCATTTATGACAGCCTAGGATCTAAGCCTTAGCTTGCTTGCTCATTAAATCAGCTTAATAATAATAATAATAATAGCTGTCTCACAGAGAAGTGAAGAGAATTACGCAGAGGTAATTTTCACTGACATTTTGTACAGTGCTATATAATAATTACAGTGCATAATTAGGACCAAATAAATGTTAACTGGTATTTCTGTTATTACTGCTACATCCACAGACATGGTTCTATTATCTCTACTGTGGTTATAATTATTACTAACACTATAGAGAACAGAACTAAAAGGTGGGCTCCTGCCTAACTCGCTCTGCTCCTCTATTAACAGGAAATTGATCCAACATCCTCTAACTTCTGGATCATTCCTTTATTTCAAAACAAATAATTCAAGAGTTTTATGAAAGGGGGAAATTTACTATGTTTATTTAAATATATATACATATATGTGTGTGTATATGTGTATACACACACATACACACACACACACACACACATACACATACACATATTCCATATTGTAGTTGCTCTTTTCTGCACAGAATTCTAGGCTGATCTCTAAATGTGGTACATGTCAAACTCTATATTTTTGAGACATTCCAGAAATTTAAACATTAACAAATAGCAGAGCCGGAAAAAATTAACTCAAGATCAAACTGTAAAGTGCTAATATAGAAGATAACTATCTCCATAATCCTTGAGAGGACTTAGAGAAGAAATTATTAATAAAAATTGAAAAATGTACATGGAGCATGGCCAGATCATGGCTTTGATTTCAATGAGCTGCTAAAAGATCTGGGTATGGACAAGACTCACACAGGCTGATGAAATAAAATGACAAGCCAATCTGAAAATATTTCTATAGAAAAGTCACGTACAGAAAGGAAAACTAATATTCTTGAAGTTGTCTTAGCTCTTCTGGATGCTATCAACTCTTTATAGCACCAATAGAACCATTAAACAAAGATAATGTGTTAGGCTAGGTTGCAAAACTAAATTAAAATCCTTTATATGTTACAACTCGATATTTTTAAAAGAGCTTACTTTAAGTCTGATGAAAATAATGAACTTTTAATTAAGTTTAGAATTATAACGCAATTAATATTTCAAATGTCCCACGATTTTTGGTGGCATTTCAAGTAAAAGCATGTTTCATGGTGTCAGTTAGTGCTCACTATGGAATGGAACAGATTTCTAAAAGGCAGTTCATGAGCTTACATGAACATACTTTTGAAACTATTCCTTAATATCTGCTAAATTGCTGTATTTTTAATATTACACAAATATTTATACAGAGATGCCAGGAGACTATTGTGTCTCCAATATAATACTTCATATTGTGCTGCTCAGGAATTTACATTGGTATCAGATAACTTAAGAAACGCAGCACAATGAAAGAAAAGGCTAAGCGGGAAGTACAAAGCACCTCATATAGATAATATTCTCAAGCACAGATTTTTCTCTGGCACAGGAAGCTGGTCATTTCCCGAATTTAAAATGCAGAACACTATTCCTGTTTAAGTCGTTATTTGAGAATTCAGTTCCCATGAAAAGGAAATGTAAGCGATGGGGAAAGGAGACGTATTTGATGCTGGAAAACAACCTAGAAAAGTGAACCGAGGAGTCCAACCTGCAGATCCATCTCTCCCTGGCATCCACCACCCTCTTTTTTTCTCACACTTTTTTCTCACTGTGCAACCGCCTAGGGTATAGAAAAAGATATTTAAATTTGCTTCATGATAAATACTTGTTTCAACTAATATAAATGACTTTTTATTCAGAAATTAATAGATCTACTTAACCTTTAAAACCGACTTCTATATTGTCCATGCTTATCCTTAGAACACATACAATTTTTCTATCAACATCCTATTGTCCCTTCTGACTCACCATATTCCCGTCTCTCCCTTCCTCATGCCCAAATATTCAATATACCATCCACTCCTTAGTCTGTAGTTTTGTTTCCTTTCCTTTTTCATTCTATTCAAGCTCTGTTGCTAAAAGGAATGAACGGATAACAATGAAAATGTTTAGTGTTAGGCTAATATAGACAAATAAACCAATGGAACAGAAGAGAGTGCGGAAAACATCCCAGGTAATTAGTGTTTGAAACAGATGGCACTCTAAGCGGGGAAAGAATGCAGAGGTGTTGCAACAATAGGCAATCAAGATTGCAGGCTTTGCCAAAATATAATAGAAGACAAGAATGTGAAGGGGTTAAGAGCTTGAAGCCTGAAGCCAGTCCACTGGGGTTAAAGTCTCAACTCTGCCACTTACTAGACACTCACAAGTAACTACCTCTCTGAGGTAGAGTCTCTATATTTGTAAAAATGAGAGTCATGTGTTATCTACTGTTACAGACTTGCTATAAAGGTGAAATAAGTTGATGTACGTAAAGCAAATGGCAATTCGAGGAGTAATATATGCCTGCATGCTGTTATTACTATTTTTTTCTATTTTATTTGACATCCTCAAATATACTTGCTAGGTGCTATTTTCATTAAATAACTTCATCTCTGAAGGATGACCCTCAAGAAGGAGAATCGTTCTTTTTTACAATATCCACATAGCCAGTTATAATAAATGCATTAATAAGAAAGATAGGTATTATGTATGTATAAATATGTTAAAATACTTAAAAGCTGTTTTTAAACCATAGTTTTTATTTATGGCATTCTTTATAAAAATTATATCAGCAATCTGCAAGAAGGCAAATATCTGAAAGCATCTGCTTCTATATTCAAGAAATATGAGAAAAAATAAATTCAAATTTGAAAATCTGGGTAACGATTATTATCAATAATCCCACTGTTTCAAAAACCAAGAGGAAAATAAAAATATAAAATATCATAAATACCTCTACGTACTTCATAAATCAAATAGAAGCCAGCAAAACCCTATTAATGAGTTCATTTCCATGGATATTGGCTTGCAGCTCTGTCAACAGCTGAATATTCATGAGGCAAGCTGGATGCTGGGTAAACAAGAAAACTTTCTTTCGAGGACAAAAAGCTATGATAACTAAAAAATATTTCATGTAATTTTTCCAACTTAGGTTATGTAAAATAATGAAGAAAAAGCTACCGTCTGTTCTAACTTTATCTATGAGTTTTGTTATATAACCACAAAGACACAACAGATATGTTTAAATATTGAAAAATAGAAAATACCCCCTGACATCAATAGTTTCTTGGTTTCAGAGGACCTGACTCATCCTAGGTCCTCAAGAAGAAGCCTTTTGAGGATGTAAATGAAACTGTCTCTAGTCTGAGTGAGGATAACTAACATGGTTTAGGACAATTATTTGGAAGGCTTGGAGCTTGAAAATGCAAATAATATAAAGGGTAAACAGAATGGCAAATTAAAACATATCAGAACTAGGCCCAATGTTTGGAGAGTGTCTGGAAGCCCTGAACACCTCAGCAAGCAGACTCCAGGCAGCAGTGACAGCATTCAGAGAGATGGGAGTGTATGGTGCAGTGTCACTGGGCTGAACGTGACCCCAGTAGATGCTGCTTGAGCGAGAGTGAGGAGAAGAGGGGGTGTGAAGAGAGAGAGTGGCACCTAACAGGGAATAACTGTTCTTGTGATGGCTTCCTTCAAACGCCATGGGATTTAGGCTCGGGCCCCAGGCCTGATAAAGAACTGGAATAAAAATTAGAGATGAGGTAGAATCCAATTTTATAGTGTAGATATACACTGTTGGGGCGGATCATCAGCCTAAAGTTCCATGGGAAAATGTGTGTCCTCGCTCATCCCAGGACATTTGATTAAGGACAGCAAAACTAATTCCAGACCATGCCTCCCAGGGTGGACAGGAACCCTCTTTCTCTTCCAAGTTGGCCAGGACTGCCTCTGAGGCACTGGGGAGGCTGAGGACACAGAGCTTAGGGGATCAGAAAAATGTAAATGAGCTGCTTCCTCCTTCTCAATTGTAAAATCGTACGTTCTGATGAAAGAATAATGGCAGGAACTGGATTTCAAAATCTCACATTCCTGAATTGTATCCTGAATCTACTGGGAGTGAGTGTCCCATTGAGAAACTAATGCATAAGTCCTGAAGTATCTGCAGAATTTTCTCTCTTGTCACTAGATGAAAAGGAACGATAGCTTCACAGTATGAGAGTCATTGTGATGGTCAATGAGATAATGAGATAGTCACGGTACATAAACGAGACAGTCACTCTACGCCAGGCTCTGTCGTAGACATTAGGCGTAAAGGATAAAAAGGCCTGGACACGCAAAAGATGAATCACTAAATACAATTTCAAATTCAGTTTCCGGTGGAGGTGAGTACTATGAAGAACAATAAAACAGGATCATGGGAAGAGGGAGGACCTCGTAGCTGGGGAAGAATTCCCCAAAGAGCTATCTATCATTTGAGGAGAGTCCTCAGGGAACTGAGGCATGGCAACATCTGGGAAAGAACAGTGGGCTCGGCATCAGCAGACGCAGATGAAGCAGGGTGTGTGGATGGGAAGGGCGCGGTGGATGAAGTGGTACAAGGGAGGAGGGACGGAGTGAGAGAAGCAGTTGACGGACAAGTGCATATCACAGAGGGCCGGGGGGCACGGTGACAACTTGGTATTTTATTCTCAGTGTGATGGGAAGCCATGGGGTGGGGGGCGGGGTTGGTTAGCAGAGGAGCAGGTCTAAAGCCCACTACAGCTATTGTGTAGAGTACGGACTACAGAGCTGACCAATTGGGTTTCTCCTGAAATAAGACAGGTGAGAGGAGAGGGTGCTGTGGACAGAGGTAAAAAGTGGTCAGAATCCACACATGTTCTGAAGCTCCTGCTGCCAGGATTTGCTGATGGACCGGATGCAGATTGTGTGAGAATGAGAAAAAGCAAGGCAGCTTCCTAACTTTTTGGCCTGAGCGAGTAAGTGAACACCAGTGCCCTTTACCAGTATGGGGAAGACCAGGGCAGACAGGGTTGGAGGAAAAATATCAGGTGTGGTTACCTTGTCGAGGTGAATAAGTAAGCGACAGAACAAATGCCATCGGCATGGTAGAGGGTGGAAAGGAACTAAAGTCAGGCAACACGGGTTCATAAACCATTAAAGTGAATTTTCCCTTTAAAGTCGTGCTTTACAGAGGGGGATTTTTCCAAAGTAAGCCTGAGGCTAACGGGGCAAGACACGAAAGAGACGAAGACATTAGTGTGGCGAAGGTGATCCTGATCCAGCCTGTTTACTGCTCACTCACTGCCCTGTAATCAGTTTCCGGTCTTGAAACACCCTGTTCCGGCACTCCCCATTCATCCTTTGTTTCCTGCTCTCTGTCTGTGTTCTCACTGTGCCTCTGCCTGGAAGGACCTCCCTCCACTCCAAACTTAGTCAACTTCCTCTCCTCCTTAATAGTCAGTCACATAGGTGTCCTCTTCTCCAGGTAGCCTGGCATTACCTCTCCAGGCTGGGGCTGGATTTGCAATCCTGGTTTCCAGCTCCATACACTACCTTACGATTGCACCTCATGCACCATTTGGTTGTATTAAATGTATGCACCTCATTCCCCCACTAGCTTGAAGCTTCTTGAGGACAAAAATAACGTTTTAACCATTTGTATACTCAAAACAACCAGCCAGTGCTGGGCACATAGTAGGAATTCAATGTTTAATGAATGAATAATAAAGTCCGAGTGCCAGTTAAGATTAAGGAATCTCTGGGCTTCAGTTTCCTCATTTGCAAAGCAGGGACCAAAAATAGCATCACCTTACAGAGAAGAGGAGGTAACAGAGGATGAGATCAGAGAAGATGAGATCAGTAGAAGATGAGATCAGAGAGGTAAGGGGGAGAAGACAGTAGGGGACCATGTGAGGACTTTGACTTTTATTCACAGTGAAACGGGAAGGGTTTTGAGCTCAGAAGTGTTACGACTTGGCTTATGTTTTAAAAGGATAAGTATGGTACCTCATCGATAATAGAAAATGGGATGCAAGCTCAGAAGCAAGAAGATGAGTTATAGAGCTACTGTATCCCTCATTGGGTAGAATGAATTTTGTTAATATCTATCCCCATGCTGAGAAATGTTTTACATGCAAACACAGATGCACAAACACACACACAAACAACTACAAGGAACAAGCATTCTTCCGAGGAATTCCCTTTTCTATATCTCAAAATTCTTTACAATGGCAGTTAAGGGATAGCTGCATAGCTACTTTTTCTGTTTTATGTTTCTCTTTTTCACTGAAATATTCCCTTCTGTTCTGGAGACTGAATTAGGGAAGCCATAAAAAAATATTACTAGTAAGTAGCATAAACAATTGCTTCCTTATTATATGCTATTTCATTAAATTAAGAATAAATGAGATGTGGCCATCTTTCCTCTATAGTTCTTTTTTCATTCCAAAGTGATGTAAATAAGTAAAGACCTCCCAGTGTCAAAAATTCACACTTGAGGGAATATGGGTTCAGTAATGAGAAGCATTATACATATATTTTCACATAGGGATTGCTAACGTTTAAGGAAAATGTTAAACCTAATTTTAATTATTTGCATCAATACTAAGCAAAAAAATCTAAACTAGGTAGAATGTTTCATATAAATTGACATGGTCCTTTAATCAGTGGAAGGAAATGTAAACAATTTTCAATTTTCAATAGAGTCTAAGTCACTAGGCATAGGTGTAGCTGATCTGATGCCCCTTTGTTAGTTAATGAAAGCACATACGAATGGACATGAAATAACCGTTCATTTTTGGACAGCCAGAAAAAGCAAGAAAGACACTTACAGAAGTAGGTTACTGTTCAGACTTACTATTTCTATTATAGTCACAGCAAAAGAAACATTAGTTTTACACCAGCTATAGAAATTATCTCAATTAATGCTTCAATGATCCATAAAGTTGTGTGTAATCTTTGCTCCATTTCAGCAACAAAGAGATTTAGCCTGAAAGAAGTAAGTGTAATTAGTCACCATTGTCGATAGGTTCTTGCAAATTCAAGGAAAAGCACATATAATGAAACCAATTTGACCACAGGCTAATTGAGCTAAACATATTTCTGTTCACCAAAACATCACCCAACTTTTAAATAAAGACCCAAAACATCCTAATATTAAACAATGAAATAAATGTGAGCTAGATATACATTTCAGAAAGACTGATAAAAACAAGTAAGATAATTTTCCAACTGGCTTATTCCAGTTCAGCTTCGCAGTTGGCCGCAGCTCAGGATGCAAGGCGGCGCCCACCCTGGACTGGACGCCCTTCCATTGCAGGACATACTCGTTCCGTCACAGGACACACACCCACACTCACTCAGACTGGGGCAAGGTAGACACGCCAACCGACACATGCACACCTCTGAGATGTGGCGGGAGCCTGGGGGACCCCGAGGAGACCCGCACAGATGTGGGGAAAGGTACAAACACCACACAGGGGCCCAGGCAGGAATCGATTTGCTTTTTATCATCGATGTTATAACAAAACGATGTTGAACAAAACACCATTATGGGAGGACCCACTGTGATGACTCCAAGGTCAAACGGCCAGGAAATGAAGGAGGCTGGAGTCAACCCTGCCAGACTCAGCACCAGAGCTCCCACGCGGACTGGGTTTTCAGAGCCACGCTTCCCCGCAGGTGAGCTTGAATAGTCAGGGCAGGAGACCTCATGCAGAGGCAGAAATAAAACCAAATGACACTCAGTTTCTAAATTTAATTTCCAAAGTTCCTATCCCTGCCTTGGAAAATCTGTGACTGTTTTCATTTTTCTTAGCAGAGAAATTCAATAAGTCTTCAGTTTAAGGCTACTTGACTTTGATTGTACTGACTTTTTTTCTTAACTGAACAAACATCACAGAATGTGAGTAACCTTATATTTCTATAACAGAATATTGCTTATAGAAGAAAATTCTCCAGAAACCCTTCCCTCTTATCCTAATTATGGCGTGTAAGTTAAGGAGACCACATTAAAGAACACAACACAGTTGAGTACCTACTCTCAGTTAATGAGCCCCAGCTGCTACCAGGGGCCGCTAAGGTCCTTCTACTTACATACCACTCACTAGTCGGACCTGGCAAAAGTGTCCCCATCTCAATGATATCTGCCATCTGATGAATGCAGATTCTTGAAGAGTCACCTTGTTTTAATCAGAAATTATTGTATTAAAATATAGGGGCTTGTAAGGCTTTGGAATATATTTAAGAAAAATCCCAATCCCTGATACAGTCTTCAGAAATCTTTTAAGAATAACGTACTAATTAATTAAAAGTAGCATAAAAATATCCTTTGAAGCTGACCAATAGAGTTAATAATGATAATAATTATACAAAGTACCAATTCTCCAGTGAGCTGTTTTCTGTGCAATGTTAAAATGTGAGTTCCTTAAATCAGCACATTTTCCCAAAACTATCACAGATCCAAAGTTATTAATTCAAAAAGCCATAAAACTAGATTTAACCAGTTACCAAACTATATTTATCACTTTTCTCAAACTAATGATTCAACGAACTGTTTTCCAACATGCAATTGTCATTAAGATTTTAAATGCATTAGTGACATTTTCCAAATACCTTAAAATTAGGAAGTACTGCACACACTTTAAATGGAATGGATTTGGATGATGTAAAGTCCTAAGAATATTGTCTGATTTCCTAAGTTCACATATCATAAACATATCACCAACAAGTTCATATATTACAAACAATATTCTGAATGTTCCTACTAGGATGAAAAGCCATTGGGACAATCATAAGAAAATTTGTCTCTTCTCCATGCATCTTAAGTGAGAATTTTAAAAACTTTACAAAGAACATCTTTGTTTCATTTGGGATACAGAAAATTGCACGACACATTGCTTCCACTCCAACAAGCAGAGCAAGCTAGATAAGCAACAAAACCATAATTTTTCAAAGAGCTAATAATGCAAAAAAAAAAAAAAATCTAAATGAAATAAATTCCAGATAGTGGTGAGCTCTTCATAAGTGAGCAAAGACTAGGTTGCATACCTGGAGGAGCAGTAGAAGAAACATGAATCTGCTATAGATCAGAGCACAGAGAAATTAGCTCAGTTTTTCAGGAACTTTTAAAGACTGCATCTGAAATTAGAATCCCAGGAAGTCCCAGCCATAAGCTGAGTTCACATGTACCAGTCAACTCTTTCCCACAAACCTTCACCAAGTGCTGAAATGTACTAAAGGGTAATGTTCTAATGATTGGAGGCCAAAACAAGAAAAGTGAGAAAGATCCCCAGTGGGGCACACAGGACCTTCCCAAGTAGAAGGCAGGGACCCACTGAAAGCTGAGGACCAGAGAGAAGAACTGAGATGAGTCACCCCACAGCCCTCATAGAATGCATGCTACAGCAGCTCTCTGAATGTTGGGCTCAGGGTAGCAAGAAGTAAAGAGAACTCCCAAGGTGCAGAATGCCAGCAGTGGTACTGAGGCACTAAGAAGACTCCCCAGGAGCACAAAAAGTTGTTGAGAGAGCAGGCAATTAGGCTATAAAATGTAAAGCGATCCCCTGATCCTTACCAGTGCTCCAATCCCAAATCCTGCAGAAAAGTAAATTCTGCTCCCATATTCAAAATATCTGAAGCCAGTGGTGAAGAAATGAGCAGAAAGTAAAACTTCTGTAAATACCACTAATAAAAGTTTTAAATAATAATATCATTTACAATAGTATCAAATAATCAGACAAGTAGTAACAGTCTAAGGAAAGGAGTGAAAGATATCTATATTGAAAATTACAAAACACTTCTAACAGATACAGAGAAGGTCTGAAAGGAGATATACCATGTTCATGGATTGGAAGGCTCAATACTTGTAAGATATCAGTGATCTATAGATTTACCTCAAACTCAATTAAAATATCAGTAGAGTCTTTTGAAGAAATTGACAAGCTTTTTCTAAATTTTTATATGAAAATGCAAAAGACAAAATTGTGATATGAACTTGAAAAAAAAAAAAACAGAACAGTTAAAAAAAACTTATATTCCCTGATTTCAAGATTTACTATACAGCTAGAGTAATCAAGACAAGGCATCATGAGCCTAGGATAGACAAATAAATCTTTGGAACAGAATAGAGTATATAAATAACCACAAACATAAAGGTTAATTGATTTTTTATTAAGATGCCAATTGGATTCAATGGAGAAAAAATTTTATTAATAGATGTTGCCAGAAGAATCGTATACCCATCTTGAAAAAATGAAACAAACCTCAACTCCTATTTCATTCCTTACATAAATATTAATCATACTTTTATCATAGACTCAAATGTATAAGATAGAAATACAGAACTAGCAGGAAAAAAAGAAAAACATAAAAATATACTATTACTTTGGCATAGCCAAGTATCTTTAGGGCAAAAATAAAATAATAAAATAATAATGTACTGATTATAAGAGAAAAAATGTGAAATAGCTTTTATCATGATTGAAAATTTTTGCTATCAAAACACCATTAATTAAGGGAATTACTAGTCAAACCACAGACTTGGAAAAAATATTTGTAATATATATATCTGACAAGGGACCTTCATACGGAATATGTAAAGAACACCTACAAATCACTAATAAAAAAAGCAAAACTACCCAATTTTTTTAATGGGTAAAAACATGAACTCAAAGAAGATACAGAAATGTCAACGAGCACATGAAAAGGTACTTCAGATCATTAACTTTCAGGAAAATGCAAATTAAAATGAGAATAAAATATCACTAACTAAATACCATGAACAAAAATTATAAAGACTGACAACACCAAGTGTTGGCAAAGATGTGAAACTGGAACTCTCGTGCATTGCTTGAGATTGCAAAATGGGAAGCATAGCCACTTACATAGACAGTTCCTTGTAAACTTAAACATACATTTTTCAGAGGACCCACAATCCCAATACATAACATTTACCCAAGAAAAATAGAAACCTATGTCAACCAAAGACTCGTTCAAATATTCATGGCGGCTTTGTTTATAATAGATAAAAACTAGAACCAACCTAAATGTCTGTCAAGTAGTAACTAGATAAACAAATTGTGTTCTTACTAGGTGCTATAAACATAAGTGAGCATATCATTTTTTCACAAATATTATCCATTAAGATATATTTTAAGTTATAATTGAAGTAAATATTTACATGTCACCTAATAAAACAATAATTGTTCACTCATGTTGACAATTTAAAAGTCTTCTATGTAAATATAGGTTTTTTCAAAAATATAGGTTCGACACAGTATGGTATCTTGGATAATGAAATACAGTAAAAGGACAAACTAATTTTGTCTGTCTATTGTACAAACATAACTAATATCAAACTACAGTATTATCTAATCAAGTACATATAACTGGTCTTATTTAGAATTACAACGATACTTTAAAAATAAGTTAAAGTGCCAATAATTAATTATCTTAAAATCAAGAATTTATATCATATTCTGTTTGTGAAACATATTAGTAAAAATAAAAACTTAAAACTAATGATAAGCTGGTTTATAAAGAAGCATCTGTATTATACTAATGATAAAGAATTTAATCATGAAAAGCCATGAAAATTCTATTCCATGGCTTTATAACTCTAAAATTAGCACATGCCACTGTTCTTCTTTCTGCTCCAGAATTCCAGCATATTCTGGAAAAGCAGGAACCCTGGGAACATTGGGGCCATGCTTCCTCTTAGCAGTAGTCAGCTGGAGCTGACGAGGTATCACTGCCCCTTTGGACGAGACACGGGCTCTCTCCAATTTGCCAGTTACCACCACCTATGCGTCAAGTACACATAATCTACCTAGCTTCTGGAATATTTTGAGTTCTCAACTTTCTCACAAAAAGATAAGCTAATCAAGAAAAAGACTCTTAATGTAGGCCCAAGACTCCACAATTAGGATGGGGGCCTGGAAGATAAAAAGTAAATAGTGGGCAACAGCCCTGGAAAACAAAGAAGTCAGGAAAAGTCACATACATAAACGGCAGTCAGGAGATAGTACAGTCTAAAGGAAAGAGAAGGGCCAGGCAGACCTGGGCTTGAATCATGGGCTCTACCACTATCAACTGCTAGACCTCAGGTCTCTCTGGACAATGGCACTATAAACTTATCTCTGAAGAGGACAGTGGTGAGGACGCACTGGAGTGATGAATGCATTGTGACAAGCGCATGACAGGGCTCAGGAGACAGGGAGCAGTAGGGGGAAGAGCATGGGAATTTCAGTAGAGAAATCTGGCTTTGAATCCTGGCTATACTCTGTCATCTCAAGAACTTCAGTTCCTTCAACTGCGAAATGGAAATAATGACATAAGGTTGCCAGGAGAGCATCAGCAGCAGAGTGCACCCGCCCTCCCCCACTTGTTCTCAGCATCAATCCTACCACTCTAAATCTGCTCCTGGCTCCACACCAGGGCAAGGGAGAAGGAGAAGAAGCGTGGACCAGAACTGAGGGGAGGCAGATGCTAGCCAGGTGTGGCATTTTGGGAATAAAAGAATGGAAAGAGATGATCTAAAAATGTTTATCTAGGTGGTAGAAGGGTTCAAATATTTTCTGTGGTATCAGGAATAGGCACCTATGATGTGAGGAGGCAAAAAGTAAAAGGGAAGTGGCAGGAGGAGACATCATTCAAATTGAAAAAGCATCTTTGAATACCTGCTATTCTGCCTTAGAAACTGCAAAGACACCGTGTACACACACACACATGCACACACACACACACACACTCTTTCTGTCCTCCAGAATTCCTGATGAGGAAGACAGATACATTCACAAATACCTAATATGAAGCTTGCCTGAGTAAGTGCCAGTCTAGAAATGGGAATTATCAGAGTATAGGGAGCGGACGGTTAAATGCAGCTTAAGAAAAGGTGGGGTTTGAACATCGCAGATGCAGAAGGGCTCCCACAGGCAGGAGAATGTGGGGTAAAGGGCATTAATAGCAAAGAGAACCACTTGAGGCCAGACCCAGGAGCAGAAGCTACCAGGTCTGTTTGAGGACAGGTGATCAGTCCAACGCCTGTGAGGGAGGCAAGGGGAGGTGGGGAAGAGGGTTAGAAACGATCTTGAAAATGTACCTGGAGAGGAATTATAGACTCCTTTCAGTGCCAGGCTGTGACTTCATTCTGGACACATTTGGTAACTGAATTTCTACATCCAGTGCACATAACTCTCCCTACATAAAGATAACCCCAGAATCTCTGAGGAAGTACAGCGATTGGAGAGGAATAATAAATACACTAAAGGTGCCCAGACAGTACAAAGAAAAAATATCAAGCTTTAAGATGTCGGCAGTGGCCCTGAATTGATCTATTTAGCATTGGTAGCCAAATGCCTTGCTAGCTGAAGTTTTAGGGAGAGTTGACCAACTTTACATAGTTCTAAAAAGACAGAAATATTGATGATAAAAAGAAAGCAAATATAAACACATCAAAAATGAGCGATTTTATGTATTTTATCATCTTAAAATTTGGTTTCAGTGAATTCTAAACTCAGAAAGAAGACATTATCTCTATTCCCCTGACAAGAGCTGAAAAGACTCATATAGGTCACTTGATGCTCTCTACCGCTCTGTCACTCTTAGCCCCAGGTGGCTGGCACTGTGTCCCACAGCTTCGTAAGGTCTCCGGCACTACACTGGTGCCAGGGACACAATGTCAAAACCCTGCAGAATGATGGAAGTGGTACAAATGTAAATCAGTGACTTAAACCCAGTGAGAAAAATGCCCCCCGGATGTGTTACAGAGAGCTCAAAGACCGATGCAGCTGTGAGACCGAACCGCCCTGAACGCCCATGTACTGGCTGAGAGCAGGACTCTTTCACAAGACTTCTTCGGTTCAAATCCCAGCTCTGCCACTTACCAGCTAGGTGACTCTGGGCAATTGCTTAATCTCTCTGTACCTCAATTTCTCATCCCTAAGAAGGAAAGAATAAGGGTTTCTACCTCATGGGGCTATTGTGAGAATTAAGAGTTTGTATACACAATGCATTCAGTACTGTGCCTTGCACACTAACCATTTTCATTAGTATAACCTGATTAGCCCAAAAGAGATCCTAGAAAAATGTTAATCATTTTCCCATTTCTCCTGTCTCCAGCCAAAAGAAACATTATGAAAATGAACTTTTCTCTCAATACTCTTTTGCCAACCAAATAAAATTATCCTTGAACTTCCATCTCCCAAGTGGCAGTTGGCCAGAGCTCTTTCCACTATTACACGCACCTTCCTCCTCACAAAGCTTCCTCAAAGCCTCAAGTAGGGCTACGTTTCCACCTAGAAACCTCATAGTCCTGATAACAGAATTAGAGGGACACCACTCTGGATATCTCTGGCGGATGTCACTGGCTCCTGGTGTGGATAAGGCAGATTCACAGCCTACAGGTAAATGGTTGACCCCAGGCCCAGCTGAGCCTGAACGCCCTGCCCTTGACATCACTCTCAAACCATCCTCTGTGCTTGGCCATCCAGAGAGGAGTCCCCTTCCCTTTCAGCCTCCTACACTCAGCAGCCTTCCTGAGGATTCTCTGCCTCTGATTTGAGGATTCGGAGGTCACCCTGCTTAACAGTGGGGGCTTCGGTGTTCCAGAGCTAATAATTGTGTTCCCATCTCTGACAATAAAGACAATGAACCCTCGTCAGTACACGAGTGGGTCGTCACACAGATAAGCTGCCCTAATCTCGACATGTGGGTCCAACGTGAAGTAACTTTTCAATAATTCATCAGATTTTTAAAAAGATAACTTGGGTAAAACCCATTATAAATAGATTCGCATCAGTATTAAATGTAATCTAAAAACCGCATGAGTTAAAACAAACATGGCCAGTAGAATTAATATTTATAATACTGTATCAAAAAATTAGAAATAGTAAGCCTTAAATAGAGAAAAATCAAATTTCCAAAGAGGCTATGTCTTTCCAAACACATCCCCTTTATTCTCATTCCTCTCCATCAAAATCTGTTAATTAGCTCGGCAGCAAAGTCTACCAAATGCTGACAAGTCTTCACGGTGCCACTGTATTTGGCTTTGAAAACAAGGCAGATGATTAGGAAATCGACATGGGAAGCATACTTCAAACATCCCAAAACATTTTCTCTGCCTAGCAACTGGCAAGAACCTGGTGTGTTTTTCCTGCATGTATGTCATATTGCTCTGGTCACTGGAACAACACGGTCGCTACAAAAGGAAAAAAAAAAGAAAAAGAAACTTCTGCATTCAAGCAGCAGCACAAATACAGCCTGAAGGCTGCTGTGTGGGGACCTGTGTGACTGGGCTCGGTGCCTGCCGGTGACTCACCCAGGAGCAGACGGGCAGCGGGGCTCCAGCCCTTGGTTTCCCCCTCAGCCCACACTGCGGCCAGGGACCTTCAGCACTTCCTCTTCTGGGAAGGCTGGGAATTGACTGTTTTTGTGAAATGAACATGACCCAGAAGAGCATTGAGCATGAGCAGCCTGTGCACTTGAAAGAGTCCTGAGCTGTACTTCCCATCATCAAGCGTCTGAACTCCTGTTTATTAGAGGACAGCCTGAACCAGGGGACAGGCGAACAGCAACAGACCTTTGGCAGCGAATTGCCACACTCCTGGCCTGCGATTCTACATGGGAAGTCAGAGAAATCACTTTCTCATAACTACCAGAAGTAGGTAAATAAATTAATAACTTGCAGTTATTATTTTATTTAATTGGGCACAAACTCATCATACTACACACACACACACACAGACGCATATATGCCTATCAGCATGACATAATGACAAGGTGCTCTGGATTAGGGTCCAACATCTTGAAATTCAATACCACCAACACCACTTTACATCACAAAGTGCTTTAGTGTTCATTTCAAAAAACATATTTCAATGATTATTAAATACTACGTGTCAGGCACCGAGCTAGCTTCTGAGGAATCAGGGGCAAGTCTGGTCTCATGAGTTTGTGAACCAGCAGCAGACACTGATATGTGTAAATATACCTGCATTAAAGTACACTGCATATTCATTTATTTTCAAGGTTCAGAAGTAAAAGATGACATGATTGGATCTTTCCGTGGATGTAAAGGGTACATGAAAAGGCTTTTTGCTAAGATGCTGATGCCTTGAGAGAGTTCTAAAGAATGGGTCGGAATTCTTCAAGCTGACAGAGGGGAAGATCGCTGGCGACAGGAGAAGCAGCAGGCACAAAGGTGTGACAATACAAATCCCCAGGGCAGGGCTGAGCGCAGAGTGAAGCTGACGTCCGCCAAGTATGCGGCAGCTGGGCAGCATGCGAAGCCCCTTCCACAGGTTAACTGGATCTTCATGACAATCTGTGACTTGAGCACTAACATCACCCCCATTTCACAGATGAGAAAGGGGAAGGAGAACAAAATTAAGAACCTCTTCTATGATCAAAAAGCTTCAATCCAGTCCACGTAGATCCAGAGCCCTCATCCCTAATAACTACTGAGGAAGCACATGATAATACTTAATGGGTAATCAAAGAGTGAACAAACGAATAAAAAAGACTTGTATTTCTGGAGCATAAAGTTCAAGGGGTCTGGCAGAAGGGATAGGGCAGGAAGAAGATGGTGCTAGACACGTGGTGGGGGAGAGACCTGGGAAGTCCCTCTAGGCCAGCTTAACTGCATGGAATGTCTGCGCACACGCTAGGTGAATGAGCTTGGTCACCTCCCTATACAGAAAGTTCACGATCATGGAGGACGGGGACTTATTTGAGTCAAGAATGGAGGCAGAAACCTCAATGAGAAGGCTATAACAATAACTCACGTATGAGAATTTTAGAATAAAAGCTAGGTGGCAGTGAAGATGGAGAGATGACAGATACTGTAAAGCACTGGTGCTTTCAAGCAGCACAGAGCCAACATGGCTGGGCAATGCAGACACACATCCGCATGTCTGTGGAGTTGGGTCACTCAAAGGGAGTGTTTACTCTTTTTTCATGAAAACGCTTTGGGGCGAGGTCAGAGTGAAACAAGTTTCTTTCCTTTACCACTGATTCACAATTGTCAGTAAGCCGATACCAAACAAAGATTCAGAATCTGTTTTCATTAAGGTAATGTTTGTTTTTGAAGAAGAACACAAACATAACATTTTTAAAACAGAATTAACATCTCTGTTTTTAAAAAAAACAAAAACAAAAACAAAAACAGTATGGCTTACATAAACTAAACGTTCTGTAGATGCCTCCCAGTATTATCTGAAGGGATCAGGGAAAAGGAGATAAAAATTAAAGCTCAATAATGTGGCTCGATTCAAATAAAGACTTGAGTTATCTGCATACCAAAATTGAGGTATTCCAAGCAATACCACACGGAAGATGCTAAGGGCCAGGTCAAACTTGAGCTTCCGGCCCTCAGGAGAGGCTACGACAAGCATACAATAATTGTCATCTAAGATGGGAAACAATAAACAAATAAGACCATTCTGTGAGGGTTTAAAGAAAGACCTACTCCCATTCATTTTGAGGATCAGAAAAAGTTCATAAAGTAGGTAACATTTTGGATTGGCTTTGAGAGGTCATAGGCATGAGAGGATAGAGAGGGAAAATACTGCAAGCCGTTCTTACCCATAAAAATGTAACTCCGTTCATGTGATCATCAGCTCCCACTGGGCTCTCTACCAAATTTTTAAATGGAATGCATAATTTTTTATAAAATATTTTCCCTGTGAAGAATGAAGAGTCTAATATTTTTCAACATTTCTTTTGCTGTCATATTCCCTTTTATTCATTGCTACCTGAGAGGGAATTAAAGTGTCATACTGTAACCAATATGAGTTCAGAGCCATAATAACAACTAAAGTATGATAGCAAACTTTTATTAAGCATCTACTCTGTACCAGACACATTTAAACCTCACATCCTCACATAGCAGGCATTATCATCCACACTTTTAGATACTAGAACTGATGCATAGAGGCATTCTGTCCCTCTCTCGAAGTGACACAGCTAGTAAATATTGCAGCTGGACTCAATTTTTTTTAACCACAATTTTTCATTGATAAAAAGAGTGGATAAAAAAACCCACCACCCAAGTTTGTTGTGATGATTCATTCAGACAGCGTGTGTAAAGTACCCAGTTGAGACTCAGGCACTAAGAGGCACACTCATTTCTTAGCGGCTGTAATTATTACTGAATGCATCTCAATTTAGCAACTCAGTCATTTCCCACAAGTCAAATCTCTGATAAAACTTCTCAGCACACAGGCCCACCTCATGCCCAGGGCTTACTGGCTTCATGACTCCTAAATGTATCCAGCTGAGGCCATCTGGTTTGCACCCATCTTAAGGACATGAGGAGTGTCATATTTTACACTCTCAGACACCTTCTAGTGACACTGACGGTCTTGGGTAAAACCCACAATTCACAGCATTGCAAACATGTTGGTACCCACTGACAGCTAGAACATTCCTAGTCACGGGGGATTCATTATCACAGAGGTACTGTATTAATTCCAATGTTGTTGGAATTTTCCTACTCACAATGAAAACCATTAGAAAGATCATCTCCTCTTATAACTAAATCTACCCCTTGGACTTCATTGAGTGGTCGTTGTCTTTCCTCTAGAAAATTCTTGCTTTCCACAACTGTCTTGTCTCCTCTTTTCAATTAGATGGTTTATAGCCTCAATTTCATTATCTGCAATATTGTTCCCAGACCTCTTGCTGCCCTGGTTACCTTCCCTTGGCCATTCTCTTCTCTGTAATTATCTCTTAAAATAGGCACCCAGAACTAAATGATGGAGAGTAGAGAGACACTTTCTCCTTTCTTCATCCAGGTCTTCCCGGTAAGACAACTTCTGCTTCCTTAACAGTCTCAGCATACTGTTCCCTTATTTTAGTTTTAAAAACCTAACATCTTTATCCCAATAACTGTAGACTTTTAGAAATTTGTATTGACGCCTTTGAATTTTCCTTTCTCATTTTCAGGACATTCTGTCTTCCTATCAAAAGCCGTTTTTGCTGCCGGCTTCTGTCATCAACCACAATTGCATCTATGCCCTCTAACTGCCCTCTGCAATTTCTCCCAGGTTGTTTCGTTGAGTAGAGATAAGAAATAAAGAAAGCCACCTTCAGTCAGGGCTGCAGTGGAGACTTCCCTCCAAACGGAGTTCCCATTGAATCTGCAGCATCTCTAATTTAGGAATTGGGCAGCTGATCTATTTATTGGTCTGAAAATATGCTGGGGATTTTCCTCTCACTGCTCATATTCTTTTGTTTGTTTGTTTTTTGGAATGCCCAATCATATTCTCTTTGCTGGTCAGAGCCTACCTTTTCTTCAACTCCTGCCAATCCCACAAAGGGTTACCAGTTCCCAGATGACTTCAATAGTCCAAGTCAAAAAGGAGGGGAAGGCTGGGCCCTTCGTTTCTGACTGTAGGAACCGTAACTTAACACCCCCTTCCCCCAACTTCCTCTCTCCTCCTTCCAAAGGCTTTGAGCTCCAAGCAAGTGGAACTTAGCACTGTTTCCTGGACATACCAAACCTTTCTCAGCCCTGCACCTTTGTATTACCCTACTCGCTTTGCAAAGATCTTTCTCTCCACTTCTTTGTTCAAATTTCTATACTTCCTTCAAGTCTCAGTTTCAAATGTATCTGCTCTGTAAAACTTCCCACACTCCCCTAGGCAGAATGAGTGACTTTGATCCTAATTTGCTCATATCTATTAGATGTCATGTTGTAAATACCTGTCTACATATCTGGTATTCTCAGTAGACTGTGATCTCCTGCAGGGCAGAGTCATGTCTGTGAAAATGGAAAGACCTAGATTAGCATTTGCCCCACAGTGAAGGCTCAATAAATCTTTGCTGAATAAATAAATGAATGGGAAGATGCAAAAGACATCACAGTGTTTTTTTTAAAAATATCTAGCAATTAAAGGAGCAAGCATAAACCAAGATAGAAAACGCATGGATTTGTTTGTAAACATATATTTTAAGCTCAGTAGTTGAAATGATTCTTTAATCATATATATATATATGTATATATATGTATATATATATGTATATGTATATATGTATATGTGTGTACATATATATGTGTATATATATTCTAATTCTTCAGAGTTAACAACCACAAACATGAACTACAAAAACTATAAAACCATCTGACATTAATTTGAATTCTATATCACTCATTTTTTTTTTTTTTTGTCCAAAAGCTATATTTTACCAAAAGAAAAAAGAAAAAAATTCGGGCATATTGGAGTCAAACTGTTCCATATGGAATTGGCATTTAAGTAAATGTGTTGGGGTTGAAAATAATCAGACCTGGCTTATTTGGAATAGTTTCATCACTGCATTTTTTTTTTTTAAGTAAAGAGTTCAAATGTTACAACAAAGAACAAGGAAATTCTTGAAGTTGATTATATGTGAAGAAGAAAAATTATAATTTTAGTACCCATTAATTTATGTAACAATAAATGATATGATACAGCTCTAAACACATAACACGTTAAAACAGAATATAAGTACTCTAAGACTATTTTCAAGTTACACACGCCAATATAATTTATTAGTTCTATCTTAATAAGTGATTCTCTGAAGCTTAAAACCCTTAGATATGCTAATAGGACACAGAAACCTCAGTCGTTTCTTAGAATCCTTCCTTTTATCATTATAAGAAACAAAATTATTTTCTTTCTCACGCTATTTGCAAAACAACAAACAATAGCTCTGGGCATGTGAAACATTTTCCAATAAGCTGTTATTAATTCAACAGAAATGTCTAATTAAAAGAATATTTCCTTCTTTTCTTTTCTTTTTTTTTTTTATACTTAAAGATTGAAGTGTAAACTCTAAGAATTTTTTTGGAAAAGCCGAGCATATGTGCTTTATACCTTCTTAAAGACCAATCAACATATATTTCCTGAATAACCACTCTGAACTTGAACTCCGGTGGCAAGGCATCATGATCAGAACGAAAACAATGTAAAACCTAGTCATTATTCTCTAAAATGGCATATAGCCTTCTTATAGAGTTAAAAATAACAAGTACAAAACAAGCACAAACAATAGAAAAACCACCCAACATGTATATGTATACCAAAGACATTCATAAGAATGTTAATAGCAGAACTGTCCATAATAGTCAACAACAGGGAACCAGTGTCCACCAATAATGGAACAGATATATTGTGATATATTCACAGAATAGGATACTATATAGCAATGTTAAGATTTAAACCGCAACTATAGGTAAATCGCACAGACATGATAATAATAAGTGAAAGACACAAGATACAAAAGAGTACATAATGGATAAATCCATTTACATAAAATTCAAAACCAGACAAAACTACTCTAGGATGCTGGATGTCGGAGCATCCGATACTCATGGAGAAGCCATGACTGGAATGGGACAAAAACAGCTTCCAAAGTGCTGGCAATATTCTGTTTCTTGATTCTGGTGCAAGTTACATGTGTTCGATTTGTGAAATGTGTTGATGATTTCCATATTTCTGTACGTTTTGTTTCAGTTATTTATCGCTACATAACTAAGTATGCCAAAACGAAGTGGCTTAAATCAACCATTTATTTTGCTCATAATTTTGTAGGTTAGAAATGCGAGAGGAGCTCAGCCTGACACTTCATCTTTGCTACATGTGGCATCCACTGGGGTGGCTGGAGGATCCACTGCTAAGATGGCTTCATCCCTTCATCTCTCACACATCTGGCATCGTGGTGTACCTTGGCCTGTCTTGCTCTCTGTCTGTCTGTCTGTCTGTCTGTCTGTCTTTCCCTCTTCATGGTATTTCACACTTCAGGGCCTCCCCACGTGGCTCAGGCTCCTCACAGTATGGTGGTCTCTGAACAGTTACACTTCCTATGTGGTGGCTGGCTTCAAGAGGGAGCATTCCAAAAGCAAATCTCCCAAGACACCCAAACAGAAGCTGCAAAGGGAACCTGGGAAGTCAGTAACTTACAAAGCCAGCCTCGAATCAAAGACAGGGTGCTACATGAGGTGTGCCTCCCGGGAGATGTCCTTCACTGGGAACACAACCCAGAAACCAGTGACAGCGGCGTATCTTCATTTAGCTCAGAAATACATAAGAAAGAATTCATACATTCATCTAATCAAAAACCAGTAACCAAATTCCTGATAAATACTAAGTATACTGGATGAATCAGCTATAGCTGAAAAGATATAATTACATGCTAAAATAGAATACTTAGGTACTGCTTCCCTGACACGCTACCTATTCATATCCATTCAACTATTTACTCAATTCCATTGCTCTCTTGTTCTCTTATATTCAGTTTATTAAGAGACTTCTATGCACCTGGAAATGTAAGAGAAAAAGAAAGATGTATACTAATATTTACTGGTTTCATTTTAAATGCATTGTTCATTCATTCATTCTCCAGGTTCACAATAGGTCTAGCACTGAGTTAGGAATTAATTACAGGGAATAAAAATGTGAAAAAGACACAGTTCCTGCTTACAGATTCTCAGAGAAAAGCACAATGAGTAGGACGTAGAGACAGAAAAGTATAGGCTATTCACAGGTAACAGGAACCAGATCCATTGATTCGTTTGTTCACAATAGATCAAAAGACTGGGCAGCCCCAACCAGAGAAGGCCATGAGTTTGGATTGGCTTTCAAAAGGTCATGGTGAGTCATTACACATTTTTGATGGCATAAAGGGAGGGATAAAATAAAAGCCATGGCCATACATTCATTAGGAAATTTAATTTCTTAGCAGTACAGGAAGTATTGAGAGAAGAAGAAAGGCAGAAACCAGTTCAGAGAGATCCAGAAAGAGGTGCAGAGGCCCAGCCGAGAAATGGTAGGAGAAATACACAGCGAGGATGGAATCGGGAGCTCGTTCTGAGATACAATGTTCAGGATGCAACAGAGATCAAATACAAACACAAAAACTGTCCATTGTTGTACCTATTTTTTACGATGAATTTAATATCCAATTGCTTCTCTCCTTCCATAAATAAGAGAGTAAATTTGAAAGAGACCGAAGTAATAAATGGATTTGAAATACAATTATTTTTTTAATGACATCATTATATCTCTACAGGTTAGAACAGTTCTAACTGCAGTAAAGGTTAAGTCACATCTTCTTGGTATTAGTTTTGCACACTCAGTCCCCCTCCCAAAAGTCTCAGACTTTTCATGATTAGTAGTAGGAACACTGTCTCACCCTTGTACTTAGTCAACCATACCATTTCAATCTGCAAAAAAAAATTAAAGTAAAATAAAAGTCAACTCCCTTTCACTCATCTTTTAGTTATTCCTTATGTAGAAAAATTAACTCCAAAACTTAATAAGGTAGAATATTTCCAGGCAGGATTTTAGCTAACTGATTTCTTGCCATTGTACAAAATATAATATGTATTTAAATATAGATTTTAGATGTTTATGTAGAAAGAGATAGTATATATCTACTCAAATATACTTTGAGAATATGACATAAAAATGCTCATAAATTTCAATGTTCAATATATTCGAATGCTTTAAAAACTCGACATTATTTTATTTATTTGTTTGTTTGTTTGTTTGTTTTTGCTTTTTCAATCTAGCAATCATGTCATCTCTTCTTAACCAAGACATCGGCAAAATGATATTTCACCAGCTTAAGTCCACAGTAGTGCCACAAAAAAAAGCACTGAGAAAAGCACTTTCAAATGATGTTCCTGCAACTGATTTTAAGAAAGCTGTTTATCAGAGCACATCAAAACAATTTGAGTAATAATTCATCTTTTTTCCAATTTCCAACCTAAGTTCAGAAAGGTAAATGTAAGTACAATTTTATAATTCAGAAAACAGTCTTCATGACTTACAGCAATGTATTACAATCAGTCAACGAGATATGTAATACCTACTATGTCTCAGACGTTGTGTTAAGTTTTAGAATACATGAAAGCATCTTGGAAGTTCGAGCAATTGAAAAAGCACTGCACTTGGCCTTAATCCTCAGGTTCTACTTCCATTTCACATTAAACTCACTTTCTCTGTGTTCCGAGGCTCTTATCAATACTACTCTTTCCAACTGCAAAATGTCTGACTTGCTTTATTATCAAGCACAAATATTATAATGCTTTATAAACTGTCATGTCCACACAAATAATTATTACAAAAACCATATAAACGCAATGCAAGACAAGAAATGTAGAAGTGATGAAATTTGTGTTATGAACAATAAAATACGTAAGAGATGACAGAAAGAATGGTATGGGACAGATCAGGAACGGATGTCATTACCAAAAGGTGATATTTGAATTGGATCTTGAAAGTCAAGTGGAATATGGATACTCAAGAACAGCTATCCTGACAGAAAGAATAGCATAAGCAGAGGCAGAAAGGTAGGTCTGCAACATGTTTATTTGGATTACTTGAGAACCAAGCTAACCCTCAGAAGGGATTCCTGAGGGTAGCTACAGTAGGAACGTTTGGACAGATAAGATGAGGACCTGTTTATAAAGGCTCTAGAATGTCAAGTGGAGATGTTAGGATATGTGAGATTGAGCTCTATGACAAAAGAAATAAAAAGCTAAAGACTATTTTAGGAAGATTACGGGGGTATGTTTGTTCAATAGATATCAGTCTGCCTGCCATCTCATTGTTTTATTCTCCCCTAATGAAAGACAGCTTAATTCATAGAATAAGCAGTAAAAGTCTGAGGACATTTAGAAATGTCTTGGAGACATTTAGAAATAGGGCATTGAAACTGGTCAGATAGGGGATGAAAGACAAGGAGACAAAGATGACACCAAGCCTTCCAATCCAGGAAGACTGGAGAATGCCAGTTACAGAAAGGAGGTAGGGCGAAAGAGAGGTGAGTATCATGATGATGAGTTCAGTGATGAGTTCAATTTCACATATGATGAGTTGGAGGTAAAAGTGAGACATATAATGGAATGTCCTATGTGTGAAAGACATGACCTTGGGACTCAAGAACTTAACTGGAATGATATATTTGGATTTAATTTTATTTATATAAAGGTAATTGCAAAAAAAAGAAAAAAGAAAAGAAAAGAAATTGTAGAGTCCATGAGGAGTCGATAAGCTTAGCGAAAAAAATAAACATTGTGTAAAAAAGGGAATGAGAAGCTAAGAATGAGAGTTGGAAGCAAAGAGAATAATTATAGAATTTCATAATGAAACCAAGGGACACCTTCCTAAAAGGCGGGAATTTCAAAAAAAGTAACCTTGATGAAGCAACGTCCAACGCCACAAAAAAGCAAAGGGAGATAAAAATTGGGACAGAGTTAACGGAAATGATTAAAAGATGGTCACTGGAAAACTTCAGTCTTTCTTCTAAAGAGAGGGGTCAGGAAGCCAGGTTCGGAAGGGTTCGTAGAGGGCATGAAGCAGTGAATGCAAGTTAATATAGCAACATGGTCAAGGAGCCTAGACGCTCTGGGAGAGAATTTCCACAGCAGCTACAAGTGAGAATGAGATTCAGACGATGTTTCACTCGTTCTTTTCAATACAAAAGACCTGCCTAATCTGATATCATAAAATAATCCTACAGAGATAAAGCGATTAAAGTGACACTTTATTTTTTCTTCTTCGTGTATAATATGTAGTTCTGTGGAGATTACCAATGGACTTTATATCAGCAATTACTGCAAACGGAAATCAAATTGTTACTATTATAGTCAAAAGCAAAAGCATCTGAGGCTCTAACAACGGTGAAATTTAATTATACCTTTAGACATAAAAGATGAGACAAAAACAAAAGAAAACTGTTAAGGACATCCATCTCATCAGATCTGACCAGTTTCTTGCATTTCAAGCCTCCCTTGGTACACAGATGCTTATACTCACAAACTGGTACTTAGAAAATCATCCCGTATCTCATCACGACAAAGAACTTTGGAAAACACATCAGTCCCCTATGGGAATCCTCTAAAGACTGTAAATATTAATTTCTACAACATCCTCATTTCCCAAAGTAGCATACTTCCTTTCCCACATCACTATTATCTTGTTCCTTTTCTCAGACACATGGAAAATAATTAGTTGATTGCTTTCAACCAAAATTAAATCAAAACTTTAACACTATCTTTTCTACTACCAGTATTACTCATTACTGTTGAAAAGTATTACTGGATAACCACTGAATGATACTTCCTTATAAATGCAGTCTCCTAGCTAATTTCATTTCTCTTTAGCATCTTCTTCAATGTTTAGTTACGTCTTATTTTAGTTTATAAGTTAATTTTGTCAGGGTATCCTTTCTCATCATTCATTTTATTATCGATATTATTTACATTGTTAAACTCTTAACATTTACAGATCTGACTCAAGTTTATAGCCATTTACAAGGCCTTTCAATACCTTTCCAATGTACGGTGACTGTTTCAACAATCTTTCTCAACCGAGGGTTTTAAAAGGTATTTCTACACCGTAATATGATATTGAGTAAGACTCAACACTAATTCACTCAAAAACATTTATGAACACTTACTATGTGCTAGGCGTAGTTATGGGGATTGAGTAAAGAGCAATAAATTAATGGTCATGAATCCCTTCCCTTACCCTAATGTGCTCACTCTCTAATGAGAGAAGAAGCACACACAAATAAAATAATTAAGGCATTTAATATGTCAGCAAGTGCTTTAGAGAAATTAAAGCAGGAAAGGTGAATGGGGAGTACGGGGCCGAAAAGGGAAAGGTTGCAGCTGGAGCATGGGGGTCAGGGAAGGCCTCACTGAGAAGTGACGTCTGCGCAAAGGCCTAAAGGATGAGAAGAAGCCGGCTCTGAGGATATCAGGGAGGAGACTGCTCCAAGCAAAGGGAACCACAGTGCAAAGGCCCTGAGGCAGGAGCATGCCTGCGCGATCTGGGGTCAGTGAAGAGAAGATGATGATTAAAAGAGGAGGAGGGGAAGAATGGCAGGAAATGAGATCATAGGGTCTCTCAGGCCACTAGAAAGACTTTGGCTTTTACTCTGAAGGAGATGAAAAGTATTTGGAGGGCTTAGAACAAAAAAGTGAAATGACCTGACACGTTCCTAAAGAATCACTCCAGCTACTGTATAAGCCCCCAGTTGTAGGGACGGATAAAACTTGCTGGATCAGGGCGACAGTACCGGATCGACGTGATAAAAAGTGGTTAAAGTCTAGAAATCTTTTAAAGATAGAACTAAAAGGATTTGTCAGTATTAGATGAAGGATATGAGAAAAAGATTAAGTTGTCATTTACTGACATGAGTAAGATCTCCGGAGGATGAGTTGGTGGGGAACAAGCAGGAAGGGGGAAGGAGAGGTGATTAGGAGTTTGGTTTGGGCCACGTTAAATTTGAGACATCTATTAGACATCCAGGAGGAAAGGCAGAAATTCAAGGCTCAAGTTCAGGATGATTGCCGAGGGCATAAACGTAGGTAGAAAAGAGAAAGGCTCAGGGCAATGAATTCTAGGGCTCTAGGAAACATATTATGAAGCTCCAACAGCTACATGTCATGGAGAAGAGCAAGCAGCAAAGGACACTGAGACGCGGGGCGGGTGCAGGGGGTGGAGGGGCGGGGGAGAGGCAGGAGGAAACTCTGGAGAGTGTAGGAAGTGAGGAGGAGGGTCACATACTCCTTTAGGTCAAGTAAAATGAGGACCAAGGAACTGACCACTGGGTTTAGCAACATGGGCGTCGCTGCTGACTTTGACAAAGGTATTTCTGGTGGGCAGGACGATGAAAGCCAGTAGGACTGGTTTCAAAAGAAAATAGGAGGTAATGTGAATCTGCCTGTGTCTTCACCCTAACTTTCCTTTCTGTTCTCGGGGTACGGTAACTGAACTCTGCTTCCTTCTGCACATTATCTTTGTCACTTACCTTCACATAACCCTGAAGCTGCCATCCATCTGGGGTAGCTCTACGATTAATAATAATAATATAATAATAATAATAATAATAATAATAATAATCCTTGCTCCCCCCTTTATCACAAAGTACTCAGTTTCTCTCCACTGTTTCTCACCTATGCCAGGCAGCACACAGAGAGGAAACAGCCCAGGTGTGGGAGGGGGGCAGAGGTGTGATCTCTCACAACCAGGGAGCCCCTCTGAGCCTCCCTTAATTTCCTATAAGATTGGGAGGTTTAATCCCCCTATCACAGGACTATTGGGCAGGTTGGTGAAACTGTATATAAATTCCCATCGCGGGGGAACAGCTTGGCACACACCCGTTACTTGGCCCCTTTACCTAGTCCGGCAGCAGAAGGCCCAGAAGTCAGATCTCACTATAGCAAGTAGCCAATTTAACTCTTCCATCGCACAGTACTAAACAAACAAACAAACAAACAAACAAAAAAAAAAAAAAAACACCTTTTTTTCGTAGATTTATTTATCTGGGGAACTAAAATATGAAAGGAGGGCACCTTTACCTGCAGAAAAAGCCTGTTCTGGCCTATGATTGTGATCAGTCAGCCTCGTTTCTGGTCATTTTGACCAATTCAGTAACGTCTTTCTTTTCAGCAGTGGTTTTGAAACTGCTCCATAAACGTACTCATTCTGTTTCCTTCCTCGTTGTCTCACAGCGCTCTCACTTCAAGGAAGCACGCACACAACTTAAACCACGTGATCAATGTTTTAGGGGCATGTTGGAAAAACAGTATTTATCTCTATCCTTGATTGATGTGTATGCTAATGCCATTTTATTCATTTCCCTGTATTATTCAACCCTACCTGCACATGAGAATCAGCTAGGAAGCTTTTTAAAAATACCAATTCCTGGTTCCCCACCCCTGCCCCCCTCACTCAGAGATGCTAATTCTCCTGGTCTGGAGTAAGGGCACTATCATATGCTCCACTGATTTAGTCTTCTTGACATTTTCCAGGCTTAAGGGGATGGTCTTTTCCAGTCCCCTGTGCCCCACAGAGCCATTTCTATAATCTATTGCTTGTCTAAAACCAGACCGCCAGATGACTCTCCCTGAATCAAGGCTAATTCTGTGACCCGCCTTGCTCAAAACTTCTCCCAGCTCTCCAATATCAACTAATAGTTCTAAGCTCCTTCTGGCATTCAAGGCCACCTGCCACCTAACCCCCACCACCTAGATCACCCACTATTCCTCTATGCCAGCCTTTCAGTCTGACATGTTAATCACTGTTCTACAAAAGCAAAACCGAAGAATAAGATGGCTTTTTCTATGATTCCCATCACAATTATAATCTACTCAAAAACTACAGGTCTTCACTCTTTGTCACTAGAGTGATAGATGAAAGAGAATCTGTTTGCATTAAATTAGTAGAAGAATATAATATTACTAAATAGCTTCAGATAGTGTGGGTCCTGCTGTGTCACCAGGTGGATGAAGGGAGGCTGCACCACCAGGCTCTGTTGTGACCCTCTAGGCTCTAGTCTAGAAGGTTCTGAGTAGCCTCGTGTATAACACCAATTGCATCACAATCTCAGAAGAGGAGAATGATTTTCTCCTCATTTATTTCACATTTCTTACTCTGAAGTTAAGAGTAAGAAGTTCTCACACTAGTAGCTACAAACTCAGTCTTCTTTGCCAAGGGGTAAAGAAGACATGAGTTTGTAGCTACTAGTGTGAGAACTCTCGACTCCACGTGTTTCTGGTATATTTTCCCAAACTGGCAATCTCTGTAGGGGGTTTGGTGGAGCTGAGAACTCAAAGTAAAATGTCAGCCTTTATTTCTAAATTGGTTTCATCAGATATTTAGAAGCATGAAAATGGATTAAGGGATTGTTATTCTTACTGAGATAATTAATCTCATGTTGTTGAAAGGCTGATCATTATAGTATTTCTTCATAGGAACAGGAATGGCTCTCGTTTGAGGTTTGGGGTTTGGGGTTTTTTATTCATTTTTGTTTTCAGTTTGGTGTGACAGTTTGAAGACTAAAAAGTATCTGGACCTGATATTGTTTTACATGAGACTTAGAGACTATGACTCCAGAAAACAGATCTTAACCTCACTCTCAACAACTATTACTCAAATATACACCATCAAGTTAATAAACAAAACCACTTTGTTCTGTAGTTTCCCAAAATAGAGATAACTGATGTCTCGACTTATTTTTCCATACTTCCTGAATCTCTAAACCAGTTACAACAACCGTATAAACACTCATGGGGAAGACATATTAAGAGGCCGGGAATTAAAACAAATGGAGCCACAGAAACTTGAATTATATAGGACATTAAGACTGGAGTCAAGTTCAGATGATGGGCAAAAGGGACTCTAACTTGGAGCAATCCATTTCACCTCTGTCCCTCTGGGACGACATGTGAACTGAAAGAAGATCCTTCTAATTTTTACACACTGGTGGCAAAGTGAACCTGCTGGCCAAAATAAACAGCTACCTTCAAACGAGTTTTTGGGAAAGTTTTCAAGCTTTTCCTAAAAGCTCAGTCTCTAGATAAGACCAAACTTGACTTATTAAGGAAGGTCCTGGTGTCTGGTAAGTATTTTCCTAAACTATACAATGATCATAAAACATTAATTAACCTTCCAAGATGGAAAATGGACTAAGGGAGTTACTGTAAACCAACTGACGATTCTAATCATCTAAATGACTATTCTAATGACTATTCTAATCATCTAAAGAAAATAAGTTGAACAAAAGCAGTGAACCTCAAGATCCCCTTGTTACAAATATGGGTCCTGATCTTTACTGTACGATCATCCAGCCCTCAAAAGTTTCCACAAGCTTAAAGCCCTTACTCTACTCGGCAGTCCAGGAAAATTGTCTCTGCCAGAGGGGCTGGGAGGTGAAGGGTGCAGGGCAGGGCCAGACCGGAATGCATGGGAAGGAGTTGAGCGCAGGACCGACGATTCTCAAGAGGAAAAAGTGGCCGACACCCCCTGAAGCTCCTTCCTTGGCTCAGTGTCACAGACTATAGAGAACTCAGCTGTGTTAACCCTTGACCTCAGTTCCTTTCGTGATCCTCGAAAATGTCCAGATGTTATCTCTGACCAAAATCTAAACCCAGCCCAGTTCCCAGCGATCACCCCAAAGGCAGTCACTGTGCTGGTGATTAACGAAGCCATCAGCACTCAGTGCCTCCTCCTGGGACTTCAGGACTAATGGCCTGGATGAGGGCTAAGGTACTGAGTAGAGCAAAGCAGAAAATCTCCCAGCCCCTAAGAGCTACTGATGGGCTTGAACACTTCGTTACAGAGTTAAAGGGAAAATCTGTATCTGACTTCTCTCCCAGGCACATCGTCTTGAATTATTTCATTCGACAAATCTACTTGCCTTTAAAGCTCACCGCATATATTCTGTGGTTGGTTTAGCACAATGGCTGTTCGCGTTAAGGCTAATTTTGTCCCAGTTTTGACAGAATCAATATACTCTCAAAACCAGTGCCACCAATAAAGGAGAGATAAGAACTCCGTTTGCTTTTTTTTTTCTTTTTTACTTTGAAACAATCAGGCAGACAAGTCACAAATAGCACAAAGAAGTGAATGGAAAAGATTTCAACTTCCGGTGAGAATTGTGTTCGCACTTCCTTTTAACTTTTATGAAGCATTAGCCATAGAATGGTCTCTAAAGAGAAACAGAAGAGGAAAGTCCAGAACCTTATCAGAAAATCCAGCCAGCTAAACCTCTTCCCTTCAGTGGTACTTTTTTTAAAGTCTAATGTAAGTATAATTATTCACCGATTTCTATTCTGAAGCTGGTAATGACAATAGTAATAAATCTATTTCCTTTCCTTCGTGCCACAAATTCAGTGAACTAAAGAAACGAAGCTCCACAGAAGGCTGGTTAGAAAATATCATTTGTAGAACTAACCCTAAAAAAAACCCTCCAGCACCAAAATCTGAGTTCCCAAACTCTACTAACTGTGAGGCAAGAAACAAGTCTTCAGGATGTCGAGGAGAAAGCGATTATGTTTTCCACGGTCCTCAAGCGACCTTTCCCTTCCCCCACAGATGACAGTGGCTCCCAAAGACACTTTCTAGGCCACAAAGGGGGCTGCATCCAGCTGTCCACACTTCTCAAGGGAGCAGCTTCCCCAGGGCCATGGGGAAGGCAAGACTGCGGGAACCAGGAGGGGGAGGGGCTGCAAGGCACAGTCCCTACCCTTCCCGGTCCTTCACAGGGCAGGACCTTAAACAAGCCAAACCTAGGAAAGCACTTTGTACCTTAGCTTTGAACTCACATCTGGGATTCTCTAAGGTAACAGTTACACAACTGGCTTCAGATGCTGCCCTGCATTCAAGATCTCCAAGCCCTCACCCTCACCCGCCTCGTTCAAAGCCTCCAGCCACTTGGAGCTAAAGGACACTTCATTTCCAACAGGGGCTTCTTGGTAGGGGTGTACCGCATGAAGGACTGGGTTCCCATGGATGATGATGACAACCCTGGCTGAGGTCCCCACTTGACACAAAACTGCTGTGACCTGGAACGGTATTGGCGAACACACTGCACAATAAGCTCCTCAATGGTAGAAACTTATAACAGAATGAGGCAGTGTATTTTATTTGCACCTCCAAAAAACTATGTGTCTACTACGTTAAAGTCAACTTATACTGAAAAATGGCAGCAAAAGAATTAACTAGTGAAAGCCTTAAACCTTAGAGTCACCATGCTTTTGCTAATCTGTTCTATTAACTTTATTAGCAATGTATATCTGGGTTTAATTTCATCTCTAAGTTATAATTATACTGAAGAGTTAATCAAGATATCTGTTCAGTATTTTCCTCATGGAGATCGCCTGTTAAGGTTAACAGTAAAAAGCATTACTTTCAAATATTTTTAAAGACTGAAAGGAAGAAGTGTGACAGAAAACAGTGAATTCCTGCCTTTTCTTCCTATATAAACTGTCAAAACACAGAGGTTTTTATTCCCTGTCTCTGCTCCATTCATTCTCCTTGCCGTTTAGGCTGGTTAATATATCATACATTTTACTCATTCATTTTGTATCTCCTGGTTTAGAGTTGGCACTTCCTGAAAGCAGGGATTTGGGTTTTTTTTTAAAGCAGGGATTTTTAATTTTTAACCTCCCAGCCCAGAAGAGTGATTGGCATGCAGTAGGTGCTCAAATAAATATGCCATGGAACATTAAGAATCAAAATATCTGGACTCTATGTTTTTGAAAACGATTATTAGAAAAAACGAATCATAATGTTTAGCATATTAGGGTATTATTTAAATTGACCTGAGACTCTAAGAATAAATATATGGTTGCACTAATTGTCCTTGCTAGAAACTGAGGAAAATACTCCTGTGTCTATAGAATATGGCCTGTTTCTCCAACTTCATTCCGTAACTACCAGAATGCCAGTCAGTGTCACACATCTACCCTATCAAAAGAAGTTAGCCTGGAAAACACAATATCCCCAGGAATAAACGTCATTTTAATTATGGATTCACTTCATTTGTGTTTAAATTACATTAATGCCTTCTACCAATGTAATCTATACAACATCTATTGAATAAGGTAGAAAGAATTTTAGAAAGTAGAAGGCATGTGGGGGTGGCATTTGTGTGTGTGTGTGTGTGTGTGTGTAAAATTAACCCTTGCCTCAAGAATCTAATGATTTAATCGTGCATAGGATAAGCTCGAGCTATATTTAACTCATAAAATAAAGCTCGAATCTGCTATAAAGTACTAAGTAAAGTACAGAGAGATCCAAAATGATCCCAGAGGAATTAAATTAAGCTTAAACTAGTCTCAGTGACAGATAACCAATGGGAGAACTAAGGTTGTCTATTTTTAAAAGGTTCCTGTGTGCCTTTGTTTCTGTGAGGGAGACTCTGGACTTCTGGGTAGTCTTTGGCTCCTGAGTGCTCACTTGGCTCTGACCTGTCTTGGGTTGACCATGAGCATCTGTTGCTCCCTTGCTCTTGACAGCTTACCTGAAATGAACTACTGTATCTTCCTGTCTTCTAAGGTCTGTGTACTTGCAGAGTCAACAAGTTCCGTGTCCGGGTTCCAACATTTGCCTTGGTTTTCCTAGTCCTGATTAATCACATCGCTCCCACGACCCACAGATGCCCAGGCCAGTGAGTCGCTAGCTGAATCTTGGAAGAGCTGTACAATGGATCCACTCAAACCCTCTCTGCTTCACTTAGGAACTGACCAGCCTGTTTTCAGGTGAAAGTTACGATGGTACAAGCCTCAAAGGCAGTCACGAGTTATACATGAATAAGTAGTGCCTGACATATAACAAACACACAATAAATGATGACTTCCCCATTATCCTGGGACTTTTTTTTTTTTTTAGAGACTTCAGAAAATTTTTTAAATTACACGAAATCTCCCCCAAACTCTTCCTGCAGTAAAAGCTGGGGGGTGGACTCTTACAAACATGTGAAAAGATAGATAAATATTAGCTGGATTTCTATGTGGACAAAAATATATTATTTTAAAGGAAAATAATGCAAATTATCTTTTAAGTACAATAGCTTCTAACAGTAAAGGCATCCAAGAATTAATATAAATGATTTTTCGAGGACAATAAAGGATCGCTGGGGCCCAAACTGTGGCAGAAACTACGCTTTGCCCTTCAGTACTAATTCGCCACTTCTTCATCTTACTGTAGAAGTCCCCACATCTCAGCTGCATACTTGGCTGCCCAACTACACAACACACTTCCCAGTCTTCCTTGCAGCTGGTTCAGCCATGTAATGAAGTTTTGCCCAAGAGGATGAGAATGAAAGTGATGTGTGGAATTTGCCTCCCATCCTCCATCCCCTTGGGGGGACGGGATATGAAGGCGGTCCTGGTAAACCAGTTTCAACCACAGGGACGAGAACATCTTAGTGTATTGGGTCCCCAACCTTCTTTGCACAATGGAATTATCTGGAGAAACTATATGAAATACCGATGCCTGGCTCTCTCTCCTACAGATTTCGACTTAATTGGTCCTAGAGGATGCAGAGCAATAGACAGAAGGAACGGGAGTCTCCAGATGGTCTGATGGGGCTGAGCTACTCCCCTGGGACACTGTTGGGCAATAGTGTTGAAAAATTAAATAACCACAGCTCCAAGAGAGGATGCAATAAAGTCATGTTGATTACATACCGCTTTCACAGTCACAAACAATCCTTCTGTGTTGTTTAAACTACTGACATTTGGCCTCAGTGAAAGCAGCTGGACAAATATCCTTATAAATATACATAATAAAAACAAAATTTTTTTTTAAAAAAAACAATATATACCAATAGAATAAAAAGTGTGGTTTTAGCATAATCCAGGGAAATCATTGGTGAACTAGAGAAGATTCACTGAAGAAAACCTAAAAATAAATTTAAAATATTAAGATTATTCAGTATGACAAGACGAAGGAGAAAAAATTGTTAAAGTTTGTCATTTCATTAAAAATTTGCATAACTCAATGAGAACTTGGAAACAAAATGTGAAATTTCAAAAAGATGGCTTTAGGACAGAGTTAAAAAAACAGTGATTTGTCTTACAGGCCTATTTTTGATAGGTTACAGGTTAGACAGCTTTAATAAAGCAACTCCTTCCATTTTGTTGCTCTGTCATTCCTAACATGTGACTTCCATTTTACGGTCCAAAATGGCTGCCCCATCACCTGCCATCACAACCTGATACCAGCCAAGGAGAAGGGAAGAGTGCATACTCCTTTGTTATAAGGATATATCTCTTAGCAGTTACCCACTTGGCAGTTGTACCACTTCCGCTCACAATCCTACCCAGAACCTACACATATGCCCACCCTTAACTGCAAGAGAGGCTGAGAAATATAGTCTTAAGCTGGAAAACCACGTACTGAGCTAAAACTTCTGTCACTACAGAAGTAAAGAATATTGGATATGAGGGCCAATCAGAAGTTCTGCCAGAGGCCTTATTATTAAGAGGTACAAGAAAAATTGAAAAAAAACTGTGTCTAGACTATTTTTTTAAAATTCTGTCAAATGTAAAATATATAAATCTGAAAATATTAAAGTTATATGTAGTCAAACATGACATAGATATACAACGTAGAAAAAAAAATAAAAGGTCTCTTTCCTCTCGTAGTTTCACCTCTGGGAAAATAATAAATTATTAAAGTAATCATGGAATATGTGGGTATGAAACTCACACTTAGGGGAAATAATGTCTTTCCATAGCTCCTCTCACCCCACTGTTACTGATAGAAATAAAACTTTGGAATGGGACACGTCATTTCTGGAAGCCTAAGATTTCTTTCTTTAGGGCAAATAAGAAAAAATTAGAATCCAAGGGAGCAAGGCCAAGTTGAGGCATTACAAGGCATCAAAGGAAAACAACTTTTCTTGTGCAATCCCTGAAAATGTGTTACAATCTATAAAGCCTCTCCTGCTGGCAAGATGACAACTTAAATAGATAATTAAAAGTGGCAAAACAAAGCCAAACCTAGATATCAACCCTTATCTGACTGTCTCAGAGAAACAAAGTTTTAAAGTGAATAAAAATGTTTACTCATTCATATTTTTATATTGCTATATTTTTGCTATATACTCAGAGAATATTTTTACATCAGTATTCTATATTTAACCAGCTGACGTCATTTCTTAAGTATTATATCATTTAACCTTTTCAAACGAAAGGCTTGACTTTTAATGAAAAATATGCATTTCGCATTAATGACAGAACACAATGTCCTTGGCTTATATATTCTCCAACAAATCAGGTCCTTTTTTGTACACTATCCTTAGCTATATGACAAGACTAGACTACAACAAATTGATTTAAGGAATCAAAGTCTGAAATTATCTATATTAACTAGAAGTATTTCAAAATCATAACCTCAATGTATGAATTGTCTTAAAATTATAATCACTGAACTCCTGGATTGAATACAATAATCTGTGAGAATGGGAAAAAAATTAGAAAAAAAAGTTTTCATTAGATGTCAGGATTTGATTGATTATGCTCAATATCATTGCAAAAGTGATCCACTTTTAAGCAAAGAAATATCTACTAAGAGCTGTTTTCCCTAAGTTTTTGATTGTTTAAGGTAAATATAATGTCATAAGTCAAAGAAATCTTGATTTTCATATAGCTAATGCAATTTTAATAAGTTGAGAATAATAAAAATTCATCTATTATTAAAAGTAAATATTACAGATAAGATTTTTAAAGAATTAATGTGAACAAAAAGAACTATTTTTAGGTCAAACTAATTGTACTCAAAACTCAAACAATTTTATTTGGTATTAAAATATAATACCAAGTATAGAGTAAAAAAGTATTCAACAGAACACTGTTAAAAGACCAGTACTGAGAAAGAATGTAATTATACCAAAATGTTGTCAGATAAATCAACGTTTCTTTTTAAAAAGTGTGTACAAGGATTGCTGCATGCATCAACGTAATACAGAAATTCTATACAATTTGTATCATGGTTTAAAAAGGAATAATGTCGTTATTTCCAAGATTTGAACCTAGTCATAATAGATATAATAAATCAGGAGAGGTTACTTCTCTATTTTGACTTTTAAAATTATATGTAGCATTTAAGAAAGTCGCACTTAGAAGAATGATTATACAAAGATGTTATACAGACATCCCACAAACCCCAGATATCTACGTTCAATTCCCTTTACTATTCCTAAAAATTTATGTTCCAAATCTTTACTATTGTTGTTAAGGCACCTCACCCGCCAATACGATCAACAAAACAAAAACAAAATGGAACACAAAGAAAACAAGAATTCAACTCCACAATGAAATAAAGGCCATCAGGTAGAAACCTCCAACTTCCTGCTCCCCTACAGTGGCCCTTGGCCTTTCACCCTTCCCTCCTCTCAGAGCACAGTCTCCCTCCTGGCTCCAAGACCACTCCTCCCCTGCATTCCTGAAGGCCCCTCTGGCCTCCTCAGCATCCTTCTTTATCTATCAAACCCTCCTGTCTGCCTCTGGGATTGAAAAGGAAAAGGGCCAGGAGTAGGTTGGTGGCCTGAGCCAAGTCCAGACTCAGTCTGTGACGTGGGAGAGACAGAGTTGTGAGAGAGAGAAACTCGGAGTTTGGGAAAGGAAAAGGAAGAAACGCTTATACCCACCAGGACTTGACCTACAGGAGCTGACTTGAACTTCAGGCCAGTCATGTGAGATATTATCGAATGTGTTTTCCAAATACGAAACTAGGCATAAAAGAGGTCACATAATTTGCCCAAAGTTACAGTTTACATACTCAGTGCCAGGACTTTAACCCCAGTCATCGGATTCCCTAAATTCATGCTCTGTACCACGCACTTCACCCCACTGTCCCAGTGTGGGTGGCAGAGCGCTGGTGAGTGTTTACGAGGAAGTACAAAGGCCATTCCCAGCAGTTCCACAAGCTCCAGACTAGAGAAGAAGCAGAATTGTAAAAATATACAAGAGACAGCTTGCTCATTCTTCGAGTCTGCAGTGACATTTCGTTATGGGTATGTTCCACAACAGGGTGGCTCAGTGAACCTTGCCAAATGCCTTCCTGTGTCCCAGAGCCAAGGGGGCTCTTGCCACGGTTCTCCAGAAGATGCATTTGACTTCCCGCCATGCTCTACTGCAGCTGCTGTAGTTCCCTTGTCATTGACTCCTCCCCCTTGGCTGTACTCATCTTCCCCAAATATCCCTGGACACAATCATCCCCTCCCATTCCTAACCCATTTCTCCTTCTTGCATTTGCCACCAAACTCTTGGAATAGTTTCTCCATCTTTTTCACTTCCTGAACCTCCATTCGTGTCTCAACTCATCCTTAGTCAGCCTTCTGCTCAGACGCACCACTGAAGCTAGAACCCCAGTGACATTTCTAATTGCCGGATCCAGTGACTTCTTCGGTCTTCACGCTACCTACTTCTCTAAGGTGGACACTTTAATGAAATCTTTCTTCTGAAAACTAGATCCTCTCTTGTCTTTCGCCCCTTTGCTTCAACCCTTGACGGCCCATTCCAAGTCACCAGGGCACTCCATTCTTCCTCTGACTTTGAAATACTGGCTCTCCAACATCCTACCGTTGGTTTGTATGTTTTCTTCCTTGAATAGCTTCCTCTATGTCATCTCATCCACCCAGTGGCTTCAACATTTTTGATTACTTAATTTCTAGATCTCTAATTTCTGCCCCAAATTCTGTCCTAAGTTTTATCTTCCTATCTTCAAAACTCAGAATTTGCAGCTCAGCATGTCCAAAACCAAATTCATGTCTCTCCTCCTCCCAGTGCCAATCTGTCCCTTGAGTTACATTTCTCTTACATTTCTCGGCTGATGACACTACACATCTTTTCTTCAAACTTAAGAGACCTAAGCACCACCCTGTGTTCCCCATTCTACTTAAATCTTAACTTCTGAGTAAACACAAATACTAAAGGTTCTACCCAAGAAACGTCTCATAGTTGTTGGGTGTTCGGGTTTTGTGGTTTGGTTTGGTTTTCGTTTTGTTCTGTTTTATCTTCTTCATTGTTTCTATCTAAGATCAGACATTCCACATTTCTTACCTGGACCAAGGCCATGGCCGAAACTCCTAATGAGTAACTCAATTCCAGTCTTTGTTCCTCAACCCTGTTGACAGAATTCTCTTGCTGAGACACAAAGCTCATCTCAATAAATACAATTTTTACATTAATGTCATCGTATTATAATAATGTATAATTGTGCAGATGAAACCACAAGAATAAAGATAGCTCCCTCTGCGTAGGAAGTAGGCTCTAGCCATGTGATTAATATTCCAAAATTCAGAAACATGCACCAACCCCACTTAGTTCCTGATATATTTACTACAAGAGTCAAGACATTTTAAGGGCAGCTTCCTGAAGATGCTCATGTATACATCAGGCTACACTAATGGCTAGAAATCAAAGAACCCAGTCAAATCAGTCCAGGAGTCGTGCCCAGCCAGGGGGATCAAACAAGAGCTATCTTAGGGCTTAGAATAAAAATAAGGCAGAGTCTGTAGACTCTGAAAGATCACTTTGGTAGGGGCAAAAATCCATATTATTACACAAGCTAGAGTATGTTTATGTTTCATGCTGTTTCTAGGGTTACTGGCCCACTGACTGGTTTATCTGAGAAGGTTCCATTAGCAAATAATAACAACCTTTTAAAAGTTATAACTTGATCCAGATGAAAAGGAACCAAAACGGGTCTTCTCTGTCTGCTTGTGTGGACTGCCGAAGAAGCTAGTGAGGTAGCAGAAATAGGGAACGAGCAGAAGGAACTCCAAGGAGACACTCAGACACCCAGATTCAGGGACTCTTGGCCTGGCAACTTCTCACGGGACACCCCTTCCCAGTGCCAACACTGGCATCCCCTCACAACTGGCTTCCCATTGCCTTAGCTAAGTCAGAATTTTAAAGAATGGAATCCTTCTCAGAGTGGACTGAACTTAACCTCATCTATTACTACCCAAAAGGCACACAGAACTTTTTTCTTCATGGATGAAGAATACTTCAACACCCCCCGTCACACCATAACCCAGGTCACGCGGAACAAGCTACATTTTGGGGATGGATAATTTTCTTCCCAGTCTGGAACATTCTTCCTCAGCCTTCAGGAGCCAACTCTATTATCGCTTCTTCCCCAAACTTCCTTTGACCCCAGACTGAGGGGGCCCCTTGATGCCTCCCTGCTTTCCCTGCTACTATGCTTGTCACCCTATGGTCGCACCTCCCATGTGGTGTTGTGGTCATTTGAATACTGTGGGTTAGGGCTTCAACGTGAATTTGGGGGTGGGGTGTGGGGGTGGCAGGGAACAAAGCAGCCCACAACATAAGCCTTAGTGGAATGTGTTGAATTAATTAGCCTTTGCCTGGAAAATGACTGAAGGAAGTTGTTTCAGATGCATTTGAACTGTTTTGTTTGCTTTTGCTTTATTTGCCTGTTTGTTTTCTTGAGTACCTGCTATTTACAAAGCACTGTGTTTAGGCCAAGAAAAGTGTACATAGGAAGTAAATGCACCATCTCTATTCTCTTGCAGTTTACCAGTGTGTTTTCTAACTGCTTTAGCAAAAACACAAATCAGAAGGTGCGATTATGCTAGAAGCCAGGTGGAGAGACTGAAGCCACACAATTTATCTCCCCCTGACCCTCTCTGAGAGCCCCTAAAGCCAAACCGCAGAACCCCAGAGCTGGAGGGAGCACCATTTGAAAGAGCTAAAAGACACACATCTATTAGGCCAAAGAAGATAACAAGATAACGAATATGCAATTGTTTAACGTAAACCATAAAGCACCATACTAACTACAGCTGTTGTTATGCAGAATAGTTGTCTTACAGTCAACTGAGCATTTAGGACCGTGGGAAAGACTGCACTGACCGAAGGGAGACACGGGGCAGGAAACTAAGAAGAGATTCCGAGATATGGCAAAAAGTTAGAAGAGAAGATTAAATAGAGGCAAAAATTATGCCCGGTGTGTGGCTCTGCATAACCGCAGTAACAGCGGGAATAGCAGTAAGTCTGGCCCTCCGGTGAGCCAGACGCTGGGCAGAGCCCAGCGCACACATCAGCTCATCCTTGTGGCAACCCAGAGCCGGCTACTGTTTCCTCATTTTACAGATGAAGAAAATGGGGCTTGAAAAGTTTGGGAATGTGTCCAAAGTTACGTAATAAATCAGAGACAGGACCCAGATCCTGGGGTATCCGAGGTCAAAGCCTAGACAGATAACAAATTTCAATTATCTTTAGTTTCTGACAAGACACGTGACTCAAAAGCTTTGCCTTAATGTGCCTACAGTGTGGAATAACCATGCATTCTGATTGGCCAGGAAACATTCCAGTTTACGTCTGTTTCCCAATGTGATTATTAATCGCGCAATCTTTCACCCTCAAAAGTGTCTCAGTTTAGACAAAAAAAAATACGTGATTATGCTACCCCACTGTTACTTGCTACAGTGAGACATATCTACACAATTTTTCAGGCCCAACGCAAAATTTAAAAAAAAAAAAAAATGTGAGGCCTTTTGTTCAAAACACAGGGAAAAAAATGCTATTAAAGATACAGAAATATAAAAGTTATTTTTTTCTTTTATGTATCTGCTCTGCTCACACTCCACTGTCCCACCAAACTTCACTTGTGAAAGACAATTTCGAAGTTAAAATTAGCAAGAATTTCAAGATGGTGACAGCAGAGCATTAAACCAAGCTTAAGGTCCTTCTGAGGGTTATGCCCTGTGCGACTGCTATGAAGTGAGACCCGTGATATTGTCCCTGATCTGTCCCTTTTCCATCCACTCAAGTGGGCCTGTGAAATGGTCGTGATCTCGGCATGCCCTATGACTGGCCTGCAAACAGGAAACCGGTTGCAACCTACTATTGTCCAGACTTTGGACTTTAAATACTAGACCCATAATAGCATTTCTTTAGAAAAAATGTTTTAGGGTATTTATAATGATGCACAAAACTTCGTTTCCCACGCAAAACAAGAACATATATTCAAGCAAATTCAGTCACTCTGTACCAGTTTATCTTTGACCTAAGAATAATTAATCCAGATAATATAATCTATCTATGGCCTCAAATGAAAATTTAGAATACGATGAACTGAAATAATAGTGTCACAAAGTCTTTAATCCCTCAATGCCTGATTTAAATCATGTTTCTGTTTTAAATGCAAGTACTATATGTTTAATTTAAAATATTTTGTTACATAAATATATATGTGCCTGAGTGAAACTTAAGTAACTTTCACTATCTATACGGATCAAATAGAAAAAAAAAAAATCAGAAATTTAAGGATGATTGAGGAACTGTTCTTAAAAATGAGTGGGAGTTTAGAGGATGGGTCAATTTGCTCATTTATTCATTCAGCATGTATTGAGTACCTACAATGTCACGAGCACCATACAAAATTCTGGGAAAACACAGATGAATAAAATGTGGCCCTGTCTTCAAGTCTCTTTCTTTCTAGTAGAAGGAAATGAAAGGAAAGAAATAAATGCATAAGCTTTCTTTGGTGCCAAAGAAGACGTAGCTACAAGGAAGAGTGGGTACAAAGCATTGAGCACTCTAGATTGAGGTAATCAGGGCAGGGGAGAGAAAGAACTTGATGAAAGGTTTTCCGAAGGACATGAACTGAGCCTTAAAAGCCCAGAAATCCAGCAGGTAGCTAAGGGCAGGGAAGGAGCAAAAGAAGAGGCCTGAGAAAGCATGGCAGCCCATGACAAGAGAAAGTGACTCTAGATGACAGCGACAAGCTTAAAGGACAGACCCTTGTTCAAGAAGTGTGTGCCTGGCTGGCAACTGGAGAGAAGGTACACGTAGATTGATTCCACGTACAGAGAAAAAAGGCAATGTCCACGGACCATCTCGGGGTGGGGATGAGGAAAGGTGTCCTCTCCTTCAAAGGTGAAGGGTTAGAAAAGAGAAGAGAAAGGAATCACAAGCATAAAAGACCTTTGTGAGAAAAGTTTTCCCCTTAGTTCATACGATCATTTAATCAAGAGAAATAATACCATTTCATTGGCTTATCTACGAGCCTGCAAGTAAACATACACTCTTGGTAAAACTAAAAATATATTTTCTAGCTCTTGTAATAAAAATAAGAGTTGCCCTTTGTCTCTGCTGTCTTCCAAGCAATGACAGAACTCTAAATGACTGATCTAATGCACTATCAAATTTTTGCAACAAATTCACCACTGTACTTTATTTTTACTATAGCTAATTTTTTAAAAATAACTTTTATTGTTTGTCTGCATTTCTGATTGTTCCAGGCCAAAGGGTTTGAATACTTTTAAAGCTCTTAGTACATATTAGGATAGGCTAAAATTAAAACTAAATTGACTACATCAACTGAAGTGGACCAAGTAAAATACAAGAGAATTAAATGTTACTGTAAATAATACCCAAAAAAGAAAATCTAATAATATATTATAAGTACGTCTTAGGCTTTGAATAGTTACAAGACTAAAAACAAGTCAGGGTAAACTTTTGTTTAGGATGACTTTCAGGCCAGTGTGTGTGTGTGTGTGTGTGTGTGTGTGTGTGTGCGCGCACACGCGCGCGCGTGTAAACATATATGTACAGATAACGGACAAAGAAAAGGAAAAGTAGGACTCTGCACAATACTTTTTCCATATAATTCCAGAAAGGAGTAACTTATGTGATTTAAGAAGTAACTCCGATTTTTATCAATCAAAGGACTTGGTCATCATCAAAGTTTCATGAAAGCCAATTTGAAGCTATTAAAAGTCAAATATCCTTAAAAATATGCCTTTTCCGGGGGGTGGGGGGGCGGACATTGCTGTATGGAAGTATTTATCATCAATTACCAGTATATTCTCAAATATCCATACATTTCCAAAGAATGTGGCTCCTGGGGTTTCAAGTAGATTGATTTGAACCTGAGAAATTAACCAGAAGCCAACCTGTGCATCTTACATCCCTTGAGATATTATTGTTCTTTCCTTCTTGCTATAATTAAGAAGTGAATTTCCTCTATTATAATCATAAGCAGAAAGTTTGCATCTTTCAGAAAACTGAGCAGGAAGTGTAGCCTTTGGAACATGTCCCTCTGGACCAAGTGGGTAGGGAAAAGGGTAGAGGAAGAAGGTGATTTGAGTGCGATTGCCAAGGCTAAGGCTCAGTCTGAATGATGCTCTCCCAGGCATCTGGGTGGACAGAAGCAACCCTCAAATTCTTTGTCTCTGCAGCAGTGAGTAGAAAAAAATCAACTTTTGAGTGACGTCTCAGAAGAAAGTTTCTTTCACTCAATTTTGCCCCTCCTGGTCCTAAAATGAATGAAGCGCTTTTACAGCAGACTTCCAGCGAGTCAAGCTGAAACTTCGAAACAAAGTTCCTGCCAGTTCAAGGAAATCTTGGCGTTTTTGACAGGAGTTTTATTATGCCCGGTCTCCAGGGCTCAGCGTGAGAGGGGGACCCAGAAGCTAAGCAGGGACAGATTTAAAGACGGGATGGGGGCTGCGGAGAGGAGGATGTAGGGCCAGGAGACGGCGTGAGCACCACATGTGGCTTTAATCTCCAACAGCTGCTAGAGATCACAACCCCGATGCTTTTCCGTGCCCTCACCAGAGCCCTATGTTTCAGAGCGTATTAGAACTAAAGGGACTTCGCCGCCACGGAATCTGAATAATGAACTCAACCTAGAGCTTGAAGAATTAAGGCTTTTTTTGTTTTTTTGTTTTTTTGTTTTTTTTACTAAAAGTACCTGGACGTAGCAGACTGACTTTAATCACTAAGCCAAAGTCATAACACCAAATCCCCAGGGGAAGAAGCCACAGGGGTGGGGTGGGGGTGGGGGTGGGGAGTGGGGTGGGGGTGGGCGGGCGTGGGGTATTGCACAATGCACCGAGCAGGCCAGGGAGAGGGGTAGAGGCGAGTGAGGAAAGATGGGGCAGCCGGCATTCCCTGGACACGAGCCTTCTCCCATTCGAGCTAACTTTGCAAACTCGCAGCTCCCCCAGGCCCTGGCAACTGCGCGCGTCCCCAGGCATCCGAACGTCCCCGCGGGGGTCGGGGCGCGGACTCGGGGGCCCGCGGCGCTGGGCCCGCTCCCCGCCCGTGCGCGGACAATGCGCCGCCCGCCGCCCCGCGCGTCGCCTGGGGGACCCTCACCGACACCAGGAACTCCAGCGTGCCCACATAGTCGCGCTCGGTCTTCTGGAGCTCGCTGAGCACGCACACGCGCAGGCGGAGCTGCTTCTCCAGGTCCCCGCGGCTCTCGTCGCTCATGGTGGGCGGCGGGACGCGGGGCTGGCCCCGCGCGGCGGGAAAGGAAAGTTGCTGCCTCCGCAAGGTCCGAGGAGGGACGGGCGACTTTACATGCCGGGGAGAGGCCGGGGCGGGGGGACAGGCGGGGCGCCCCCTGGAACTCCGGCGCGGGAGGAAGCTCCCGGGAGACCCGGCCCCGGCCCGCGACCCGCGCGCCCGGCCCCGCAGCTCCGGCCTCACACGGCCCCGGCTGCAGCGGAGGCGGCTCCGGCAGCCACAGTGGTGACTTGGACATTAATTAAATGCTTTGTATCCATGTGACTCCGACCCTTTACCCTTCGCCAAATCTCAGGAAAAAGGAAACAACCCTGGGGAAGTGTGTTGCATGCCAGCTAACTAAACACACGCGCGCGCGCACACACACACACACGCACACGCACACGCACACACACACGCACACAGGAGTCAGCACTGGAGATGGAACTAAGTGGAGATTCCCAAACCTAGGAGAACGTACTCCAAGACACAGCTCGAGGGCTGCTCCTGTGACTCCCGCCTATTGTTTAGTTAATGTGTTTTTGTACAAATTCTGAAAGCAAAGAAACAAGTCCCCACGGTTACATAACTGGATGGGAACAAAAACAGCCACCGTATTGACCCTCCGGTCTTTGAAAAGAAACACATTGATTTCTGGTTTTATTCAGGCACAAAACAGGTTTGCTTTTTAAAAACCCCCCAACTGAGAATATCTCACAGGGCAGATACCCTCCTGCCTGCACTTGGAAAGTCAATTAACATAATAAATGAAGACACTATGGGAAAGTGACAGCCCTGGGCTATTCAATAAGCTCCAGATACAATAAACATCACCATTGCACTATGCCGTTTTGAAGGGAGACCCTTTACATGTCTGCAATTTTTTTTCAACATCTAGATAGAATGTAAATTCAACTGGAGACAAGAATATTCGTGCCAGTTTTGTGTCTCAGAGCTGCTATAATTTAAGAGTGTCACTAACTGAAAAGACAAAGATGTTAATGAATGATCATCGAAAGAGATATAGATATAGATATATCCTTAGGATTTGAAAATGGAGAGAAACACAGAACATGTCTTAATTGTAATGCTTGTGTTTCTCGCCTTTTCTCACTTGGAAACAGAGCCAGAACCTAATGAGCCCTGAAGATTTCCAATTAATTTAACAAGCAAAACAATCCATATATACTTTTGCCTTGATGCTATCCGTGTGTATTTTTCAGAGTCATCTTTTCCTACTTAGAACAACAGTCCACACTAATGGCATTTAAATAAACTGAAGAGTGAATGGTTTTGATGTAAGAAAGTGGCATGTTAATCTGTTCCAATAGTTGAAAGCATTCGCAAAAACTCTAAAAAATAAAGATGCTTTCTACGTTATTGACATTAAAATAATTATGTTTTCCAGATGATGTCTTTTCAGAGCACAGTTTGTGATGAATCACTCTACCCCGCTGTGATAAAATAAACAGGGACCGTATTTTTCTTCTTTTATTAAGAACCAGTTTTTGAATGATGTGTGAAGAGCTGATGGACAAGAGACTATTTCCCTCTGGCTATTGCACCTGGCAGTTTTGAGGTAGCCATGAGCAAAGGACAAATAAGTAAAGGACTTCACACCCTGTGGCAGAAGAACAAAGGACAAGGCACATGAAAGAGCAGACCTCACAGCACCTAGTAAACAATAAACAAAAGAACAAACGGAAGACATGAGAAACACACATCCAATAATGAATGGGAAAATCAAACACGATTGAACCTTTCACAATGTCCTACAGGCAGCAAGGAATGAATGCATTTCCTCCTCCCTGGTCTGCACCGTTCTCTGATATAAACAGTAAGTAAATAAATCAGGCTTTCCATCAGATGTTCTCCTAGATAAAATAATATTTATTTCTTACCAGTTATCCCCAATTGGAGAACCGTTATGCGATTTCCTTCTATCAAAAAAATTAGTCTACACATGACCCACTAGAGCCTCAGTCTCACCTCTGAGAGCTTGAATGCCCCCTAGTGTTTTATCCATCCTAAGTACATGCCTCAGTTCCATGAACATGTGCTGAGGACCTCCATCAGTACTGCATAGTGCTAGGGCCTGGAACCACAGAGACCTTGATCTCTAGGCAAATACTTCTCAAGGTGGCTCACAGACCACTGCATAACAACCCCGTGAGATCTTGTTAAAATGAACACCCCTGGGCCTTGTCCTAAATTTATTGAACGAGCGTCTCAGAGATGCAAGCCCTCAACTCATCTGGCAGGGTCTTTGCATTATTCTTAGACGCGCTGACATCCAAGAGCCACTATTCTAAAGACTCACCACTGAGTGGAACAGAGTGTCACAAGTATAAGGAATTCTATGAAAAAGCAAACTGCAATGAATGTTTGCAAAAAAAAAAAATGCAAGGAAGCTAGCAGGAAAAAAATATTCATTTAAGTGCGCAGATTCAGATTTCTCTCAGAAGTGCCCATGTAGAAATGATTACGTTTCTGCCCACTCTTCTGCTCGTGGGTGTGCTCCTCATCATTTGTCATTGATGAACAGCTTCAGGACACCACGTAGCGCCCTCTGCCAAGCACCTCTCAGTGTCTCCTGTAGCCTGGGCTGGAGTTCTTAACTCCTCATCAAAGACATAAGAGCATAAGAAAACAGGGCTAGAGTATCTGGAAATCTTCACTTTGATGGTAAATAAGGTCTTTCATAAACTCTGAATGGGCTGTATCCCTCCCCACTTTCCTCTATTGAAACTTTAGGCTCTGTCTGCCAGGAAAAGGAAAGCAACAACAAAAATGATGGACGGGATCCAGTTTTTTCCTGAAATACTAATGAGGTTGAAACATCCAATCAAAAGGAGATGGAAGAAAAGAAGATAGAGAGAAGAGGCTGCTGAGTAGTAAAGTAGCTCAGCCATTAAATGTATTTCATATGCATGAACTTGATGTGGTTAGAATCCATTATTATACAGTTCAAAGGGCCAAAGCACAATGCCTAGTAGGTTTCCTTTGGTCAGGCTGAGAGGACTCCTGGACTAAAAGACAGAAAAATCCAAGGCTGTCTCTTTATGAGAAGAGAGCTAGCTCCCTGGTCATATCTCAGACAGAGATCATTTTAGGCTCCCTGCCATTTCAATACTAGTATTTACCCAGGTAAAGTAATCAAATTTGATGCTGAAATTAATTAAAAGATAACGACACTGGAAAAAAAATGGAAATATTGTTTGATTTCATGTCCATCTTGTTAAACAGAGAATTCAAAGAGTCAGACTGTTCTTTCTTTACAAGTAAAATTGATTCTGGTATTTCCTTCACTACTCTGGCCTATGATAGGTGATTCTAGATTATACTAGTATAAAAAATATTACAGACACATTGGAGCTATATAACACACAATTAAAAGTATTGGAGAAGAAATAATTCTACAAATACTTATTAATTCAATTATACTTCAGTCATAACAAGCACAGGATGTGGAGCATGTAATTATTTCTCATACCAGTTCAAGGATTTTAGAACTTGTTATCTAAAAGGGCAAAATACAGTTTTCATAGCCATGTTTTCGTTTTAGATGCAATGTTTATGGCCTAGCAAACTAAATCATGTTTGGATAGGATTACAGGAGCAAGCCTCCAATGTTTTTAAAGATGTGGTCATGTCTGCACTGGCTCAATTAACCCCAAATCATCCTCACAGCCATAATCTAACATGGAATGGATAATCACGTTCTTCATTATGGAAAGTTAACCTACAGCCATCCCTGTAGAATAAACGGCCAGTTTTTGTCCGTAATTTAGTCTCGGAAGAGACTTGGTCCACCCTGCATTGTACCATCTGTCTGCTTAGCTTTCCCTTCCCATTAACCTTCGTTAAAACCCTCTCCAACGCCATGGCACCGTACCTCAAGCTACATGCTACTTATCTCCTCCCTATAAAAATTTCTACCTGGTTGTCTTGCCTCCCATATTAACACTCTTTAATATGTTCTCCAGGGTTATCATTCTTATATATAAAATATATTACATGTTATATGTAATATATTATTATCTAATTTATTATCTGTACATAATATATATCGTATATCAGTTATATATATTTACGTCCTTCTCTGCTCATCTCAGCCTGGTTTCCTCAGAAAGCAGAGCAGGGAGATAAAAGCTGTTGTGAAGATAATCTCTATGGTGATGTCACCCTAGGGGGAGCAGGAGTGAGTGGAAGGAGGAATGAAACAGAGAAAGAAGGAAAACCAATACTAGAATGCGCGACAAAGTTGGCCACCCCTGCAGGTAACTGGATGCTCTATCCTACTGGACCTTCTAAGAAGCCAGGCGAAATACATCTCAGAACTACCCACCTGTAGGAAGAAAGAGGGAAGCATTTATTCATTATTTCTTGTTCTCATTTGGTCAAGGATTGCCCCGCAGGGCCGTGACTGGTCCCTATACTTCCGGGTTGCCCCGTGCATGAGTGCCTAGAGGATTTTACAGATAAGATCTGAGGAAGCAAGAAGGGTGTTCCTGTTTCAGGTTGGTGTGACCATTTGAGGAACCGCTTCCATGATCATCAGGAATAAGAGAAGAGGTCAAGAGAGTTTTTCCTGCAATACACAAGGCGGCTTATCCTGTTTCGAGAACTTTAAGTAAAGACCAATATCACATATGACCAGCCTCTCTGGCTTCGCCCCATGCCGCTCCCCACTTCACAAATGCACCCCAGCTACTTGGAGTGTTTTCAGAATCTTACAGTGCAAGCTCCATTGTACAGCCCATTCTCCCTATCATAGTACTGATTGCACTGTATTCTCTTTGCCGGATCACATGATGGAACTCTCTACCAGGCCACCGTTTCCTAAAGAAAAAGTTCATGTCACCCATGTGGCCCCAGAGTCTCTCCAGAACCTGGCATGCAATTTTGGTTAAACAAATATTTGCTGATTGAATATCTGAATGACTGGAAGAATAAAATGCACTGGAACTCCATCGGCCTCCCGGAGATTTAATCATTCTATCTCTAAACAAAGACCTGCCTTTGCTTAGACTTGACTTTTTTTTTTGTCTTCTAACCTTTCTTCGACAGGGGAAGCTACACGGATATCATTTTATTTTCTCAGAGAAAAAATGTTCTGTGAGTAAAAGACCTTCACTACGGATTGTGAGTCTGTTTAGGGTCCAAGAAGAAACTACAAATATTATATTTATTTTACTACAGTCTCAAAAAAGAAGTATCATTAGTCTTGCCTGAAATGTGCCAATAACATAATCAAATCTATCTACACTATTCCCAAACCAATCATGAGAAACAGTAAAAGAAATACATTATAATAAATTCAAAAAAGAAATCATAATTACCAAAGTACAAAAGTAAGTTTACTAAAAATAGATAAATGATGTACTAGGCCACCCATGGTGGTGGAGAATTGCCTTTTGGTCGAAATACTTCTGAAATCACATAACTATAAAAAGAATATCATGAAATAGCTTTCTTGTATCTTTTTTATTAATTATTAGACTATCTTTTTTGAGCAGTTTTAGGTTTACAGAAAATTTGAGGATGTAGAGTTTCCATAAACCCCCTTAGATTCCACCCCCACCTCCAGGTCCCCTATTATTAACATTTTATATCCGCGTGGTACATTTGTTCACATTTAATCAGCCCATAGGAATACAGTATTATTAACAAAAGTTTATAGTTTACGTTCGGGTTCACTCCTTGTGTTGCACATTCTATGGGTTTTAATAAATGTATGATATATATCCACCCACAGTATCATGCAGAATAGTTTCACCACCCTAAAAATCCCATGTTCCACCTATTCATCCCTCTCCCTGCTCCCCTCCCTCTCAGATCCTGTCAATTGCTGAGTTTTTTTCACTGTCTCCATAGCTTTGTCTTTTACAGAATGTCACATGTTGGAATCATACTGTACATAACCTTTTCACATTGGCGTCTTTCACTTAGCAATATGCATTTAAGGTTCCTCCATGTCTTTTAATAGCTTGATAATTCATTACTTTCTATCACTGGATAAAATTCCATTGGATGTACCAGTTTGTTTACCAACTAACCTATTTCAGGACATCTCGGTTGCTTCCAAGTTTGGGTAATTATGAATAAAGCTGCTATAAACATTTGTGTGCAGGTTTTGGTGTGTTTCATAAGTTTTCAACTCATTTAAGTAAATACCAAGGAGCACGATTGCTGGATCATATGATAAGAGTATGTTTAGCTTTGTAACAGACTGCCAAACTATCTTCCAAAGTGGCTGTATCCTTTTTCATTCCCATCAGCAATGAAAGATAGTTCCTGTTGCTTCACATCTTCTCCAGCCTTTGGTGTTGTCAGGATTTTGGATTTTGGCCATTCTAATCGGTATATGGTGGCATCTCACTGTTGTTTTAATTAGCAATTCCCTTACGACATACGATGTTGAACATCTTTTCAAATGCTTACTTGCCATCTGTATATCTTCTTTGGTGAAGTGTCTGTTAAGGTCTTTGACCTATTTTTTAAATTAGGTTGTTTGTTTTCTTATTATTGAGTTTTGATTTCTTTCTGTATTTTGTATCACAGTTCTTTATCAGATGTGTCTTTTGCAAATATTTCCTCCCAGCCTGTGGCTTGATTTTTATTCTCTTGACATTGCCATTTTTAGAGCAGGAGGTTTTCATTTTAATGAAGACTAACTCAATTTTTTTCTTTCACGGACCACATTTTGGGAGTTTAAAATGTCATATCCAAAAATGTGTGGATTTATCACTGCCAGACCCAAAGTCACTAAAATTTTCTCTAATTTTATCTTCTCAGAGGTTTATAGTTTTGCATTTTACACTTAGGTCTGTGATCCATGAGTTAATTTTTGTGAGAGACCTAAGGTCTGTGTCTAGATTCTTTTGTTTTGTTTTGTTTTTGTATGTGGATATCCAGTTGTTCCAAAACAATTTGTTGAAAAAACTATGTTTCTCCATTAAATTGCCTTTGGTCCTTTTTCAAATATCGGTGATTATTTATCTTGTGTTCTGTAACCACATATAAGTCACCTATATTTCTTTCTAAAAGCTTAAAAATCAGTAAATAGAGTATGTATTATCTCACTACTTTAATAATACTTGCTATAGAAATAAATTGTGTGATAAAATTGCATTTAATTTTCTTTGGGCCCAAAGTTATAACCTTCATACACCTCAAGGGACCACTTCTAGGTTAAATTGTTTTTGTATTTTCTTTCTATTCTGTTTTTTTTTTTCTTCTTCTTCCTCTTTTTGGAGCTCTCTAATTTTATTTCCAATCTGGACTAATTGCTTAAGGACCTGTTAGAAAACCGACATCTTAGGATTGCTTTTCCAAGGCCTCCAGGTGAGATTTCACCATCTCTTCTATCAGGAATTGTTTCTGTGGGTATGTTAATTTTTGAGGGCTGCCATAACAGGCTTCTCAGATCTCACTGTTCTGGAGACTGGAAGTCCAAGATCAAGGCGTCAGCAAGGTTGGTTCCTTCAGATGTCTCTGAAGGAGAATGTGTTTGTGCCTCTCTGTTATCCTCTGGTATCCTCAGACATTCCTTAGATTGAAGATGGTACTCCGTGTCTTCACATGGTCTTCACTCTTCTGTGTGGCGTCTCTGTGTCCAAATTTCCCCTTTGTACGAGGACACAGTCCTACTGGATTAGAGGCCACCCTGATGACCTCATCTTAACTAGATAATCTTCAAAGACCTTATTTCCAGATAAGGTCACATACATGGGCACTGGGGGCTGGTAACTACAACATCCTTTGAGGCCACGCAAATCAAATGACAACACTCGATATCTACACTCATTTTGCTGGAGTATATCTCAAAAGACTTCCACAGAAAGGGTGTGTGGATGTAAATTTTCTGAGTCCCGTCATGCCTAAAATGTAATTATTTTGTCATCATGCTTTATTAAAAGCTTGACTGTGTAAGAATGCAAGGTTCAGAAACATTGCCCATTAGAATTTTGAATGCATTTTTCTACCATTTTTGTTGGTGATTAGGAGTCCAATATTAGTTTGACTTTCTATCTTTAATAAAGGATCTGTTTCATCTATCTGGAAGTTTTCAGGAATCTTCTCTTTCTTCTGTGTTCTGATGAAAAGATTTCAGGACTGTATTTACATGTCCATCCTCATCTAATTATTTGCTAGTTACCTGAGTGACTCAAAGAGAAAAGTTGTCTCTTCTGATCTCTAGATAAGTTTTTTGTATTATTTCCTTAAATTTTCTTCCCCTCTATTATTGTGTGCCCATTTTTCTGGAACACCTATTAGTTAAGTTGGATTTCCTGTAATTATTCTCTATATATCTTATCTGTCTTAAGTGTTCAATCTCTTTGTTGTTGCTGTTGGCTCTTCCTTTTATTTCATCTCTTTGTTGTTGTTGTTTTACTCTATGTTGTGAGAGACTAATTCACTTTATACTCCAACCTCTTTTAAGTTTTTTATTTGGCATATGATTATATGTGCATAAATGTTCTAATTTATTCCCTGATTGTTCCTTTCTCATAGCTTCTGTTCTTGTCATTACCTTCTCAAACATTTTCTGAGAATTCTTTTTTTGTAGAGACAGCTTTCTGATTTTTTTTAATCTTATCTTTTCTTTATCTTGATCTGCCTTTAAATCTGTCACTCATAATGTGGATGATCTTTGGACATCTGTTCTATTTAAGAAACGGAAGTGGGATAATTATACTCTGTAGTGGGGGTGTGATTCCTCTTGCACACCGGGCTATTTTCCTGCTGGGTTTCTCTCACTCATAGAAACATTGATTGGAAACTTTATGTATGAGTCCCAAGCTTGTCTAAATGAAATAAAGCCTTCAATGGGAGCAGGCAGATAGCAGGTCGTTAGCTGTGGAGGTTCCAACTGCCAAAATGAGAGAACTTTACTCCGGAGTACTGGCCCCAAAACTTCTAATTCCACCTACGCAAATGGTTACATCTTATTAGAAAAGAGTCCTTAGGTATTTTTAATCCAAAATCGATGCTTGGCTCCTACACTAAGCATCAGGGAACACAGAAAAGGGAAGCGAAGAAAGAGACATGCCAGGACGAAAGCGTTCTTTGCTCTGCAGACAGACTCCTCCGTCAAGCCTCTCTTCTCTCTGCTGCCAGCTTTACTCACCCAGCTCTCCCCCCGTTACCGTGCCGCACCCCTGCCTCGTGTTCCTTTTCTTGTCAAAACCTTCCGTCCTATTTTTATCTTTCAGAAACTTGTTGAAATCTCTCTCTTGCTCACGTTTCTCTTTCATTTTCTTCATGGCAATGGGTGTTTTCTTTGACTAGTATCTAAACGTGGTGGTGGTGGTGGAATTTGACGAGATTAAGGACAGACCTACATCCCCAGCCTATTATTTTGAAACATCTTTACCTAGAAGTTTCATATTTTATATAATAAGGTGTCAGTGGAACATTTAAATAAAAGGGTTAAGATAATCTAAAAAGAAAAAACGAGCGATGTTTTTTGATTAATGGCAGGTGCACATACACTGAAATAAGTGTAACACACACCGAGACGTGGTAGAACAAAAAGCCGGTTCTGAAGGGAAAGTTATGAAAACTGGAATACACTAGATAGAGGAATCTACATGATAATTTTAAAAAGATAATACTGGACGATGGGTTAAGCAACATATGTTATTTTCACTGCATAACTAGCCTCACTTAACAATTGTGGGTTGCTAATGTCTCTTAATGAATTATGATTCTTTGTGGCATCATCACTTAGTAATCTGTCAACCTACTGTTCTCATTAAGAGATGGAGTGTGTTTTTTCTCTACCTTAGATCTTAGCTGGCCTCATTAGTTGCCCTTAGCAACGAAATATGATGGAAGTGATAATGTGCAAATTCCGGTGATTAAGTTTAAAAGACCTGGTACTTCCACTATTGCCCTCTTAAAAACCTAAGGCCACCATGCTAGGCAAATATCCAGGGTACCCTACTGTAGGATAAGAAGCCACATGGAGGGGAGCCAAGGCACCCCAACCAAGAGTCAGTGCCAATTGTCAGACATGGGAATGATACCATCTGGGACCCTCCAGTCACAAGTGAGCTGTTATATAATTGCAATTGCAGGAACAATCTCAGGCAAGACCAGAAGATACATTCGGTTGACTCACAAAATTAAGAGAAATAAAAAATCATTGATGTCTTAAGACACTAAGATTTAGAGTGTTTTTTTTTTTTCTTGAGCAATTAATTACTGAAACAATTAACAAAAGTTCTGAGCACTATCTCTGGATCAAAATTAGGTATGTGGCCACTCCTTCAACAATCACTGTGGCTAAAGAATTCTGTGCACTAATCGGCTTAGGGCCCTTCATTCGCTTATCCTTGAACTAGCTGTTACAGCAAGAAGCTGTGATAATTGGCTTAGATCAAACCAGGTCTCATTTCTAGAACTGAAGTTTGAGTTCCATCTCACCCAAGCCAATGGGGAAGGGCTGACATGGATGCTAGAAAAGTAATTCAATGTCCATGGCTGATGTGGGGTGAGTAGCGACTGACCATGGAAAAGCGCTTGTCTGGAACCATTATTCATTTTCTACTTCCCTTGAAGCCAACGATGTCACCATGGAAACTGCTGGCACACTTGCCCAACTTGTCATCATCGGAATTGCCACCTCTGAGTCCGTGGTGCTGCTGTCATTACTCCAAGTCTATGGCTGTCAACTTTATGAGCTACTCCATGCCTTAGCTGACCACGGCTTTCAAAGTGAACTGCAACTACCGCCAAGGTGCTGGACTGCGTTTCAGCCCAAACTGAGCACAGAACAGTGCGTGAGGGTCTAATCGTAAAGGCAAAGTTGGAAAAAACAGAAGAGGTGAGGCAGGAATAAGAGACAGACTGAGGGAGAGGAGAAGACCCAGTTCCAGCTTGGTTGCCAAGGTAAAGGACTCTTGGACCGGCTGCGGGAGGCTACGTGGTCCTTCAGTCCAACTGCAGCAGCTTCGGAGGCGCCAAGAACAGCTCTGACTGCAGAAGCAGCTATAAAAGAGAGAAACGTTTGCTACAGTGGAGGGGCCAGGTTTTTAGGAAGTATCCTGAGTTCCAGGACACCCACCACGGCTGCTGCCCAGAGTGATAAGCGGGCCTGGCCTGCCTTGCAAGTCACACATCCGCGTCTCTGAAGGTGGCTCTTTGCCTCCAGGGTCTCCTCTTTCCCTGACATTCATGCGTCCCCTCCACAGCTGCCAGGCAGGATTTTCTCACTGTAATAACTGCTAAGCCCTAAGAGACTATGTATCCCAGCTCTTAGGTTTGGCTGCTGCGAAAGCGCTTCGCAACCGAGCCCAGCTCAGGTCGACGCATAAGAATCTCGAGGGTGAGGGAGAAATGAAAGAGAAAAAAAGGAAGGAAATGCTCTCCATAAAAAACTGAAAAATATGTATGTCCTGGGCAGGTTTTGACAGCTCTCACACATCTGTATGCATTCGAGTCACATTTTCTTTTTTTAAAAGATAGTGCCAACTTAATGGATTCTTCTCGATATTATTTTTAAAAATTTTAAATACAGACCATGGATTGTCCTAGATGTCTCCTCATTTATATTAAGAATTCAGTTAAAGACAGCACAAAAAGAAAACTACTCATTCATTTCTCTTACAGATATAGGTGCAAATTCAAAAGAAAAAAGAAAAACCTCATTTTTTAAATCCAATCTAACAGTATCTTACTTTTAATAATAGAATTCAGTCCATTCACAAACAGTATATCAAAATGATCAAGGAAGATTTAGTTTAAAAGCGGAAGGGGGTTCACCATCAAAATATCTCAATTAACATAATTCACTAATTAACATACTGAAGAAGAAAATGTTTTCATCATTTTAATACACTCTAAATGGCACCTGATAAAATACAGCGGAAATTATAATAAAAACTCTAAGAAGGAATTGAAATAAATGGCTTAAATAGGATAAAGTATATATGCTCCAAACCACCAATAAATTTATTCCAAATGGCGAAACGCTAAAGCCATTTTCATCAGAATGAGGAACAAGAAAGAAATACTCTCCGGTATCATAATTACACAACATCGATTCTGCAGTTCTAGGGAATATACTAAGTTAAAGTAATAAAAATACCAGTCAATATTGAACGAGAAGAAATTAAATTATCTTTTTGCTAATATAATATGCTTTAATAAGATTTGATTACTTTTTAAAGATAAATATGCAAAAATTTATAGCTTTATTCTAAACTGAGAATGAGCAAGAAGTTCATTTATAATATGATTAAAACATAATATTTATTTCTAACAATAAAGTACATAATTGAATATAATTATAAGCTATTATTTCAGGTCATATAACAAGATCTAAAAAGGGAAAGTCTTTATGTCATTAAAAAATCAGAAAGCAGTAAAAAAAAACATATGAAAAGTACAGGAGAGATTTGCCTTGCAAACATTACAACTTAACATAAACCCGCCATAATCAAAAGACTGTTATTAGCACATACATAGGCAACTGTATCAGAGTAACAGAGAACAATCAATAGATATAATATACGTAGAAATTCAATATCTAACAAAAGCAGTATTCAAATGTAACAGAAAAATGAGACCTCTACTCCGGCCATGATGGCACAAGAGAGGCTAGATTTAGCCTCTCATCTTAAACAGTTAGAAAAGCAGACCTGATATATGAAACAACAGATTCCAGACAATGGACTCTAGGCAGCTTAAAGCAGTGATTCCTAAGAAAAGGGAAACAAGAAAGAAGAAACCAATAAGTGACCTAGCTCACTGCCTTGGGAGCTTTTTCAGGCTAAAGTCTGGGAGGAGGAGTTCAAACAGTCCAGCAATCTCACTGATTGAGGAGACAGAACTTAGGAGGCCAAGGCAGCTATAATTGTCAAGGCGGAGTGCCGGGGAGGAGAGAAACGCACAGAGGGGTATTGGCAGATCTGTAGAGGGGCCCTCTCAGATCTTTCCCTGAGAACTGATCTGTGGGTGCGTGTGAGAAAAGGATTCAAGGCCAAGAAAACATCACCAGAGAAGAGTGACCCTCGGATCTCATACAGAGCCAGGAATACTTCGTGTTCCCACCAGCCAGAATGGAAGGATCTAATAAAGGAACCATCAGGTAGGGCCCACAGAGGGTATTGGTTAATAGCAGGCCAATTATCCCTAAGTTGAAGATTGTTCCGAACCTGCCACAATGAAGATCGAAAACGAACCTCAGAAGATCATATTGATTCTAAGTAATTGTATTTGTCCAGGAGAAATCCCAAAAATATTTAGAGGCACGCAAAAATATCTAGCACCCAATAATGTAAAATTCACAATATTTGGCACCAGATAAAAATTAATTGGTATGTAAAGAAGCAGGAAAAAAGACTCATAATAATTTTTTCAAGAGAAAAATCAACAGACCCAGAAATAAGGTGCTAGAATTAGTAGATAAGCAGAAGGAAATACTAGTGAATTTAGAGACATAGCAGTAGAAATCATCCAAAATTAAATGCAATGAGAAATTGAACAGAGCTGCAGGAAAATAACAAATGGCCTAAAGTACACTTGTAATTGGAGTCCCAAGGAAAAGTGGGGAGAGTCAAGTGGACAGAAATGTTTGAAGAAACGATAGTTGAAATTTTTCCAAATTTGATGGAAATGATAAACCTACAGATCTAAGAAGCTCACTGCTATTGAGTGCAATCCATCTGTTGAAGCCCTAACCCCGAAATTGATCTTTGGAAACAGGAACTTTGGGAGGTAATTAAGTTTAGAAGAGGTCACAAGCATGGGTCCTTCATGATAGGGTCGTAAGAAAGGTAGAGGAGATGGGCCAATGAGTTAATCAATAACAACAATGTAGTGAAGTCTCCATAAAAACCCATAGGATGGGTGGGTTCAAAGAGCTTCCAGGCTAGTGAACAGGTGGAGGTACTGGGAGAACATGAAAGCTCCATGCCCCTTCTCTGATGTCATCTGGATGTTCTTCAATTATATCCTTTTATAATAAACTAGTTATCTAGTAAGTAAAATGTTCTTCTGAGTTCTGTGAGCTGTTCTAGCAAATTAATCAAACCCAAGGAGGTTGGAAACTCCTATCTATAGCTGGTGGGTGAGAAGCACAGGTGACAACATGGACCTGAAGACTGCGGGGAGGCGGGGGGGCAGTCTTCTAGGACTGAGCCCTTAACCTGTTGGTTTTGATACTACCTTGGGGTAGACAGTGTCAGAGTTGAGTTGAATTGTAGGACCCCCAGCAAGTGTCACAGAATTACTTGGTGGTGTGGAAAAAATACACTCACTGAAATTGGTATCAGAATCATAGTTCTTGTGTCGTCAATCATAGATTCTAAAGATCAAAAATTGCCCCTTCTTTTTAAGTAAAATGTTCTTACAGAGCTCTAAAGTCAAAACATGCCTTAACTGTTGTCACAAGCAAGACGTTGACTTATTAATGTTGACCTCAATCCCTAATCTTTATGAATAGAGGAAAGTATTTTTCACTTTATATTTCTCTTGTGGAATTCAAAATAATCTGTTAAAAAAGGAAAGGACTATTTTTATGTGATTGACATGTGTTTAAAAATCTAGAGGCATTAGAGAATATATCTGATAGCTTCTTCTGAGATGTCTTCAAGGAATAGCTAATACTTAGTACACGTTTGCCTTTAAAAAACGGGGCAGGGGGAAATATAGTCAAATTAGATGCCATGGCAAAGTTGTCCTTGATTTTTATCAGAAATGTCCAGTATACTCACTTTATTAGGAGTTATTGCCCATGTTGTATGAAGGAAAGATTTTTTTATATTTCCTTTTAAAAAGAAGACTATCTATTCGACTCTGAGAAAACTTTTTGGGTGAATGACATGTGGGAATTTTTTTAAAATGTGCTTGTTTGCTTTTAACCAAAAATGAAACAACTTACTAAGCTGCTTTAGGCCTTTTTCTGGGCTTCTCACTAAAGCAGAGATGAAAGCATATTTGGAAGTCCAGATGATTCTCATTTTAAAAATTGACTATCTTGGCACACAATCCTCCCAGCTAAGAAAAAGTTATGTTATTGACACTAAAACTTGCCATTTTATTTATACCTCTTACCCTCTTTTCGCAATCAGCTTTACCATAACCATAATCTCTATCATTTATGCTGCAACCAGCCCCCACCTCACCCTACAAGTATTCTCCCCACCCCCACTCTTTGTTACATGCACTTGACTTTTTCCTCCATTTCATATAACATGCTGTTCAATCTCAGTTTTGAGGCAAGATCTCCAAGTTTTTCCTGCCCAATCTGATTCAATAAGCTTTCGTTTACATAAATGTAGACCCGCTCAGGAGACCTCACCTGACTGACAGTACCTGGTATAGTCTTCCTTGCCTTCCTTCCTCTGCAATAAGAAAATTTTATTATCCAAGGGTTTTAACCCCACACACATATGTGGAAAAGATAAAAGAAAATAATAAGTCTATGGCCATGCTGCCCTGAACAAGCCCAATCCCATCTGATCTCAGAAGCAAGGTTGGGCTTGGTTAGTACTTGGATGGGAGATCACCTAGGAATAAAATAATAAGACTAGGTGCTGTAGGCATAAAAGAAAATAATAGGTGCTGTAGGCATAAAAAATAAAATAATAAGACCAGGTGCCGCAGGCATAAAAAATAAAAAATAAGAGATTGTAAGCAGACAAGGTCCTTGCAATTTGTGAGGTCAACCAAGGGTTGCTTCACGTAAAAAATAAATAAAAATAAAAGAAAAAGAAAGAAAGAAAGGAAGGAAGGAAGGAAGGAAGGAAGGAAGGAAGGAAGGAAGGAAGGAAGGAAGGAAGGAAGGAAGGAAGGAAGGAAGGAAGGAAGGAAGGAAGGAAGGAAGGAAGGAAGGAAGGAAGGAAGGAAGGAA